>NW_027104192.1:663456-1263456 GCF_902728285.1 Clytia hemisphaerica
TATAAATAAAAAGATGGTAAATTTTCCCATCGCATGAACAAAAGGTCCAATATTTCAAATGTGTAATGAATTTGGTCAGTAAAGGAATAAACAGGAACAACAGATCTTCATCCCCGTCATCCTGAAAAAAATCACTGTACTTCTGACGCACTACTCCTACTAGCATTGTAGAATAGCCTCGTATTGAACCAGTTTCAATGATGTAATGCTAAATCAATTTGCCGGCATCCGATGAATTCGGTAGATACGAGAATTTACCTTGAACTGACTGCTGTGGTCCACAGGGGTCCCAGGGCGGGAGGGCGGATCTAAATCAAAACCACGATGTATCAGGTATCAGGATAAAATATCTGAAATATCCACAATTCCCAGAGGGAGAGAGAGTTTAAGAGTCTCTGGTGGTGTGAACCAGACCTCAAAAACCCAAAACGCTTCAATCCTGAAAATACTCTTGAGACAAATTTTAGTGGTTTTTGTAGTTTTTGTTTTTGTAGAAGAGATTCATACAGGGTGTCCCTAATAAANTTATTTTTTCTGGGACACCCGGTATAAATCACCAATGAACTAGGTTTATGATTGTCGCAAAATTTACTGTATTTGTTCATTCAGTCGGGGGGGGGGGGGGCTACCGTGGACCGACGGGTGTGTCGCTGAATAATCCCCCCCCCCGGGGTGTACTTTAGACACAGATTTTAAATAATGTAATAATTTATTGAATAATTGCTCAAAAGTGACCCGTTGACACGAGTCCCTTTTTTTCTCTGATCTGAGAGAGTCGCAAGAAGTTTCAAAAAATGTATCGGACAGAGAAACGATTGAGGACCAGATTTTGTTCATCATGGATCAGGGTCACAATTTGACGGTTTGGACGTACATTATTTGCTGGCTCTGCTCCTGAGTAAAGACCTAATAGACCGTCCACATTAAGCGTGTACTTTCTTTCGCTACAATGTAAAAACCACTCACGAAAGAATAAGTTTATTTCGCTGAAAGGTTACCCACATGGTAAACAGTTTGGTGTGAAGTAGTCAATGGAAGTTCGCGTAACACAGAGGGTTCACACGAGTAGCGTGATCGACCAAAATTTGGGCAAATCGGGGAGATTTTAAAGTAAATATCTTTGTAAAAATTACGCGAGTACGAAAATGTTTGACATTTTCTCTCGTTTTGACCCAAAACTTCCAATTCTAACGTGTAAAAAGCAAAGGAGCGTCTAAATTAGTAATCAGAAGCGTCTTTGTTTTGCACCCATTTTATTTTAGAGGGCTCCTAAAATAAATCGGCCGCTGTTGGAGGGTACTGCCCCCTGCCACCACGCTACTGGTGATAGATATGGTACAAAGAAACAATTGTTATTGAAATACAATACTAAACAGTAAATTGAGTGAGTTATTAATGAGTATCTAATTATCGTCTACATTTTCAATTCATCATTGTTCTGTAATATTTTGGTCCGCAAGACGCACCACACATTCTCACTGTAAGGGTGATGGTGCTAACGATTTACGACGCTGAGCGAAAATTCGATCTCGTATTCTTTCAAAGTCTTTGGAATTTCCTGGCTGAACACTTTGAGAACCTAAAAGAAGAGAAAGCTGAAATATGATGTAAATGTAAATATTCACGCACTCTCAGATTCTTCTTTTAGATTTCAGCTTCGCGTTTTTAAGATAATGCGCTTAGTTTCTTTACCTAATTAAATGACAAATTTGGCTCAAAACCAGTATATTCTGAAAGGCACTAACATTATTCTTAAATCGCTAAATATCAATAAGTCTTCGAATTTCTTTCATTAAAACAGTGTACAAAATTAAAGAGAGACTTACGGCTTCGGGATTCTTCGTCGCTCTAAGATTAAAAAAAACTTATCATTAGACTCCGGAGTAAAATTCGACGCTGTCTAAAAGATATTTTTCATTTTATCCAAATTTCATTCCAATCTCGACTCAAAAATCGATCCCCACACACATAACCGTAATACTCACTTTTTCATAATCCACACAATTAGATTGCAATATCGATGAAGAACTTATGGAAAGCATAAGTGGTCCCTGCTCATACTCAACAATTTTTTAAGCTTTTATCTTTATAAAACCTTTTTGATGTGTCACGGGCATTTAAACGTTGTTTTAAAATTTTGTGTCAGCTGTGCTAGATTCCCGTTGGCAAAGAATTAATTGATTGGGCACTTAAGGTGTGTTAAATAAGGAGAGAGCAGACATAATAATAAAATACCTGGCTTTCCTTGGACGGTTTACGACGCTTGTTGATTCCTGAAAAATGTAAAGAAAGTGTTTTTCTTATAAATAAAGCAATATATAATTCATGTTACCCTTCGGAAAGAAATTCACAAATGTCATATTACTCTTGAATTCCAAAAAAAACATTCCTCTTTGAAGTTTGTTGCTTTGAGGCCAATTTTTCGAAAGCGGAGATGCTGAATTAGGGTGGTATGATCTTAACTCGATTTTCGACAAATAAAAGGGGCTTAAGTATATCTTGAAATGATACGGATAACTTATCATGAATAAAACATTCTGCTTCAGTTGCACTAGTAACCGAATAGTCGAACTATTAATTGAACTAGTCGAACTAGTAGTCGAATCTTACTGTGGATCAGTACCCAACGCCACAAAAAGGGATTAGGATCTTGTTTGCCAGGGAGGAACTATGACAAAACTCTATAAAGAACCAACGCAACAAATTTACACATTTGAAATCTTTTTCTCAATCTTTAAGGGTTGATAGGTTATTTAGAGGTTGATAGAGGTTATTTTGAAAAGGAAATTTTCTCTCTGAGCACGTTTTGACGACCCATCTTATACTTTAATGGGATAAATTTTCGCGGGGATCAAATTTCGCGGATCTCGCGGATTGGGGTATCATCCGCGAAATTAAGTCCTTATGGAAATTTGGAAAGGTGTTATCCGTAAAATTTTTCAAAACTCAAAAAATGTCAGATAATTACTTTAAAATGTTAACTGACATCCAAAAAGCGCTAGTAATGCGTATCTTGACAACCAGTACATAATTTGGCAGTAAAAACACACAAAATCATAAAAATATTGTCTCCTGATAATTATCTCCTGATAATGCCATTTTCGAAATTAAGTCCCCGTGAAATCTTAAAATTTCGCGGATGAGCTCAACTACGAAACTTAATCCCCGCGAAAATTTATCCATTTTATAAAGTAATAGTCAGTAGTCAAAGCAAGGTTTTTCGTCTGAGACAGAAAATGGGTTTCAAATTTTAAAATTAGGACACATTCTTGAAATTTTGGAGAATTATGCAGAAATAGACGATATCGGCTTTCCGAATTCTCCCCGAATGATTACCCATGATGCATTGCGCAAAAAAATTTACGGACGATATTGACTTTCCGCGCAATGCATCATTGGTAATCATTCGGGGAGAATTCGGAAAGCCGACATCGTCTATTTGAAACGGAAAAGCCTCTTAATATACTTCATTGAGACAGAAATCCGTTGAAACAGAAAAATATTTTAACAACTAATAGCTTACCAGGAGCATCTGAAAAGAATTTGGTGGCATTCATGAGTAGTGCTAATGCTGGAGGGATGACCGATCGTCCGTCATGCTTATTTGTTTCATCATCACTGTTATCATCTTCTTCCGTAGCAACACCCTGGCAACCAAAAAAAATTATTCAAGATGTCACCAAATCACTTGTGGCACAAAACTTCCAAACAACTGTCCATCTGAAGTCTTATATTCGATGAACGTTGAAGGAACGTTATGTGTCAGCTGATTTAAAAAATTAGTCAGACAGAATGACAAAATAGAGCAAAGCCAAAGTTTGGAGTTCAGTGGCTCTATTGATAACAGCCCCATTTTCAATGGTTTACTGATTTTGCTCAAGCGGAAATTTTATTGATAAAAAAATATTGAGGACAATAACATTACAATTTCTAATGCAAGTGAGTAGGTTAAATGAATTCGTTCATTTGAAGGTGTTAAAACATTAGTATTTCGCAGCCCGGAAACCTGGCGAATCGTTCGATGAATCAGATCTTACCGATTTTTATGACAGCGATACTAGCACAGTTTTCCGTGCTTGTATTTTTATTGGTTTAAAATTCTAGAGAAAGTTATGACTTTTGGGAATTCTCTATATCACGTCAAAAGAGTGTCAAAAAGTGTCAGAGATGAAAAGACAAATACTTATACAACAAAAAACAAAAGTTTATAATTGTGTCACTTCATAACGGTACGGGGGAAAGGGTGTGTAGGTGTTATCTTGCTCTCTCCCCGACCCGACAGTATAGCAGAAAAGACCCAGAGTCAGATTCTTTGACTAGATACCAAACAAGGGCAATAGGTTGTGCGTTAAAAGTAATAAAGCGTTGTGTTTCAAAGCAACTGGAATACCTTATAAGGATAATTAGAAGAAGCAAACAAGAAGCAGTATACAATTGCTTTCAATAAATGTAGAAGTTTGAAAATGTAAAATTCATTAAAGGTGTTTGTAACATACCGAGTTGTCTTGTAAAAGTTTGTCAAGGAAATAGATTCTTTTGGTTCGCGTACTTTGTTTATGCATCACTTCTCGTAACTGCCCTAGCCTAAGAAAAATAATTTGAGCGTAAAAAATCATATTTCTTAAAATAGAGTTTTTCAAAATGATGGATCAATGTTTAATGAGCCCTTCCTCCCTGGAGCTTTATTGTATTATTAAAGGAAAGATGGAAACCTTTGCATGTTTTGTTTCAGCAATGGAAAATCTGGACAATGAAGTGAAGGTTCTCCTGAAAAGAATAAGAAATATGAAAACAATTAAAGCATCTTTATTATAATATACCATAACTAGTTCAATGATGAAGAAACAAGAAAATAAGGTTAGAGAAATATCTATTTAATCAGAAAAAAAGTTGTCATTGGCCCTTTTTTGTACTGCTTGGTAAAACATTCTAACCGGGGGAGTGAGTCAGTGATGTAAAGAATGACTAACGGTTCGAAAAACTTCTCGAGAAATACCTTTTGTAGAGCTTATATCAGGCTCTAAATCTACTGCTTCGTCTTCGAGTTTAATGAAAGATGGATTTTTCAGTTTCCGTGGAAAGATTGCTGTTCTGAAATTAAATAAAAAGGGTCAAAGTGACTGATAAGAATACACTTTCTTGGACAAAAAATTTTTAATGTAACCTTTATAATACGGGAACCCGACTCAAAAGAACTTGTCTGACAAGATAGCAAAAAAAGGAGTACACACTTAAAGCAAATGAAATTTGCAATCAAGTTTAGAGTTTTAAGATCGCATGTTAAAGTGACTGTCCAAAACTTTTGAAATCCAAATGCAAAGCAAGAACTGTTCTCCCTTGGTATCATCGAGTAATGTTAATCAAAGACTACGAAAAAAAGCGCTAAACAAGTACGAGGAAACTGGTTTTAGCAGAAAGGTACTTTAAACTCGAGATGATTAAACTATTCACCCTCGAAATTCAGTCTGATCAACTGGTGGCAATCTAGGGAACAAACACATCTTTGTAATCTCTTTGGCTGAATGAGTTGTCGACTTTAACTGAAACAAACAGTATCTAATTAGAAAACTTTTACCATTGCTGACTCCTTTTCTATACTGTATAAAAGATTCACGAGAAGAAACTAAAGGACAAAAAACGACATGACTGACCTGTGATGACTGACTTGACTACTTCTTTTTCACACCCCTGTCTAGTAGCCCATGGAGAATTCTAACGAAATCTCGATGGGGATAGTAATTCTATTGTTCATAAGTCGAAAAATCCCTTCTAATCCCTAAACTTCGAATGGGAATGAAATCAAAATCAATTTCCGGCTGAAATTTTAGGGCAATTTTCCCAACATGAAAGAAATTTTGGCCAAATTCCCAGGTGGGGTGGGGGTCCCAGCAGGTCTGTGGTACGGGGGTTTTTATTCCTAGCTTCCACATAACGTTGTCTTGACGTCCAGAGAACGCCATCACATTAGATGAACATTAAAACAACATTGTGTGGATGTTGTACATTGAAACAGTAAAAATTTCTTTTGCTTTTTATTTTACTGAGATGAATTACATTCAGAAATGGATGAAGGTTAACGATTCTGCATCGTTCTTAAACGCTTTTTCATTGGTTAGAAATTACGTTGATTTCAAGACTTTAACAGAATAACTTCATTTTTGGTTCACAAGGAATAAATTCTAGTTTAACAATTCGATACCTGATGTGATTGACCATAACCAAATGAACCATACATAATGCCATATTCCAATTCGATCTTGCCGGCAATCTAACAGATTAAAAATGGTTGTCAGAAACTTTCAACTGATTTAATGCATGTCTTATAATTTTCTTGACCTAATCAATAGAGGGGTTTGTGTTATAACTTTAAACGTAATTTATCACGGCCTGCGTAGTCTTTTTTAAGCAAACTAGAGCTCATGATTTTTAGAGCTGCTCGTCTTTGGAAGACAATATTTCAATATTAATTGAAATATTAACTCACGTTTCCCTTCTTATTAAGTAATGAACTTTCTTCTTTGCATACCATCACCTGAAGACAAAATAAAAAATGGGTAGTAAAAAAATTGGATATGATTATATAGTCAGGCTGCACTTGAAAAAATGTTGCCTTTATTGGACCCTAGATTTTTAGAGGTGGTCGAACGGTCGGTAAAAGTTTTTATTTTGAAGAATTATCAAATTTAAAAAAACAATAGTCTATTATGTATTAACATTCAGATAATTTTACAAAAGGCAAACGAGCTAGATGAGAATTTACGAAAGTGGAAAATTGATAAATGGAAGAGATATCAATTGGGTATCAATATTTAACGACAAGCAAGATATATCAACAAAGTAATATTCTAAATTCAAAGAAACCTTTAACAGTTTTTGAATATTGGTTTCATATTTTCCAATCATCTTATGTTTAGAAACCGTCACTGCACTTTCTTCGCCCACTTTGCATGCAAACACCAATATAGTGATTTTATTCATGTCTGCTTTTGGGCTTGGATTGACCTTAAAATTCGAATTTTTTAAAAATACATTAAATAAAAAGAAAAGTGTAGTGGGTAATGATTAATACACAAAACCCAAGCTTAAGTTCCTTTTATGATCATAAAAAAATACTAAAAATTATGAAAACAGACCATTGACATTTCTATCATCTTTTCTGGAAAAGCTTGAATTCATATATTGTGGAATTGTCATTAAAATATTCTTACCACTACAGGAAAATATTTGACTTCATTAAATATGACAGTTGAATTATTTTTAGTATGGTATGTTTTTTGAGCAGTTGCTTTTCTTACAGAACCCACATCTAAGGAAACATAAACAATAACTTCACTGCTGGAATCAAATGAATTGACCACCAAGTCATGGAGTGCATGGATATGTATAACCAGCATTGCATGCTAAAAGAAACGAGAGATATCTTTTTTTTTTAAGAAAATTAATTTTCACGCTTTTTCGGACGATTGAGATATTGTGGGATCTATAATTATAACCTTCATAAAACGATTCTAGTTTTTAATAAAGGTGACAGGCTACCAAGTTTTAGATGTAAATACATAGTTTCATCCCCCTCCATCAAGAATTTTGCCAAATTATGATGGACAGGTATTTTTTTATTTTTCAAATGTGACCAAGGCTGATGGGGGAGAGATTTAAGATGGGGGTTAATTTTTGTGTACAAGCATTTTCTATTTTCAACCATTGTTCGATATTTTAACATATTGATCGTATAGTTTTACTTTTGATTCACATATGTAAAAAGCAATACGTAGCTACGAGTAAAATTATTATATGCTGCTTCTTGCATTTTTATTCAGAAAATAAGGGCTGAAAATGACAAAGACAAATGATGATGGGTCCCCAAGTTTTATGTTTTGGTCATGGAGGGGCTAAGACTGATGGGGGAATTTAACCTTTCGATGGGGGGGTTAAAAAGCTGGATGAAACCATGAAATACATTTTTGTTCGTACTTTGTTCAGAAAAAATCATTTTGAGACTTTTTAAGAGCTTATAATACTTATACTTACTGGGACATTTGAGTTTTGGATGAAGCACTCGTCAACTTCTGTTTGGACTTCTAATTCTGGTATCACCACTTCTTCTTGTGGATCTAGCTGAATGGATAGCCCACGTCCTTGAATTTGAAAAGTAGATATAATGAGCAATTTGCATTCTTTACATTTTTAATTATATGATCAAATTCACGTCAGAATCAGGGGGGGGGGTCAAGCCTCAGGGTACTAAAGCATAGCCGGTGGGGTGGGTGTTTTTCCAAAAAAAATTTGATAAGTACCCGGGTACTTTTTGGGTGGGTGGGGAGCCAAGTTTGTTTAATCAAACAAGTACCCGGGTACTAATTGGGTGGGTCTTATGTGAATTTTCTTTGTAAAATAAGTACCTTGACTCAATTTTGGTGAGTACTGGTGAGTAGTTTTATTTTGTTTTCAAGATAATTTAAGGGCTTTGAGACTTAAGTATTGTTAAAAACCTGTGACATTTTTATTCCATCATTGGATGGTTAAAAATAATTTACTTCTAGCATAAAATTTGACACGAAGAACAGATAAAAACATGATTCTGCCATATAAAAATATTATCGATGAAAAGAAAGTTTTAAATTGTTTTATATTGTTGATGTAATATCGAAACATAAAAAGACCTGCCAAGAAAAAGAAATTTAGGGAAAAGTTTTGAAGTTAAAGTGAAAGCCAAGGTCCTGTTTTGTTTGTTTTGATCGCGCTCCATCTGAGTGTTTCCCTTTCCTTCTATTCTATTATGTTTTCACGTGAAATAGTGATGTTCTTGTTTTTTTAGCCATTTTCGTATTATATTATTTTGTTTCTATTTACCACAATAGGTTGCTTGATTGCATTCTTTGACCTGATAATAACTTCTCTAAGCAGGGGCCCTGCTCTAAGACATTCTGGGTGGGCACTCACAACAAAGCTCAATGAAGTATAACAAATGGAGTTTAGATTAAAAGTGTTACAGATTCTCGTTTTTAAAGTGAATTTTACTTGCGTCTATTGCAACTGGTTATATTTAGTTTACATTAGTTTCTTATTTTATGTTTAGTTTTGCTAGTTTACTCTGGTTTATACTTTTTATATTTCCAGATATTTCAGAAACTAGATCTTTTGTTAAAACTGTTCTAAGATTTTGTAAGATTGTGAAAAAGTGCTTTTACATTGTTTTCATCTGTTTTCATGTTTAAAAAATAAGGCAATCAATATACCCGAATGTATTACTGTAAATTACGCCTGGCTTATTAGTTGGGCTAATAGTAAAGGAAAATTAAAATTAACAGTTATAAGGGTGGGTTTAATTTTGATGAGTGTAGAATTGAGAAAGATTAATAAGTAATAAATTTATTTTTTGTAGGTATAGGGTCTAAGAAGGAAAAGTCCTTAAGTACCCGAGTACTTTTTGGGTGGGTATAGGGTCTAGAAGGGAAAAGTCATTAAGTACCCGGGTACTTATTTGGGTGGGTGGTATGAGTCAAATTTTTTTTTAGATAAGTACCCTCTCTAGGCTATGCTTTAGTACCCTGAGGCTTGACCCCCCTGTCAGAATGGCTATTGATTTCATTGATCAGTTGTGTTGAAACTTATTATCGATATCAAAATCACTTGATTGGCATATGTGAGAGAAAAAGTAAAAGACCTTTTTTAGTTTGTTTAGTAAATTTCAAGGGGCCATATAGGTTGCACTATGGCTCCTGATGGTTCAAAGCATTAAACTTGTTTGTATTCATGTATGACAATTCTATTATTTATATATTTACTAAAAACCAAGAAGTTTGAAAATAGACAAAGGTTTAATTTTAGAATTGGATAAAGATCTCACACCATCTAATTATCTATTTGTTTAAATCTAGCAATCAAGGAATGGAATAAAAATATAAAGACTTACCTAGGGACATTCCAAAAGTCAGCCCTGGAAGACCAGCTGCTAGAAATGGTGTTTGAGATGTCATTTTCACTTCAAACTATCTTGCTCTAATATAAATAAATGAAAGAGATAATGCATAAGGTTTTTTTAAGCTAGTGGATGAAGGTTGACTTGACGACGAACTGTGGCAATACATTCCATGTAGGGATTGTTTTATAGTAAAAAGACTTTGTCGCACTCCTTGAAAACCATGGTCCATCCTGAAATCTGGTCAGACAAGTTTTTTTTGTTTTAACTAGCTTGTCCCAAGTTGTTTTTGGATTGTAAAAATGGGTATGCTAATATATTTGGACCATAACGCAGAAAAATTTCTAAGGAGATTACGATACTGCAGAATCAGTCTTGTTGCCCATCTTTGGACACCTTCAATCAGATTAATGCTGCATGGCTGCCATAATGATTGTGCATGTTCTAAATGCTGTCTGACAAAGGTTGTATACAATGTGCTGTGCAAAATGACAAAGGACCTAGGTTGCTAAAGCTTCTTTGGGTGTTTCCTAGGATTGAATTCACTTTATTGACTTGCCTAGATATTTCACGCAATCACGCCTGAAAAATTTGATTTTCACGATCACGCGATTTCACGCTATTACGCCTAGAAAATTTAGTTTTCACGCTCATATTCTCTGGATAAATTCAGTTTTAGACCACGTTTAGACCCATTGGTATGGATAAAAATAGGGGGAATCTTTTAAAATACGATTAGCTTTTTTTGGTAAAAACATGAGGGGCCATGCCCCCTAGTCCCCTTGTTGACGGGACCCATGAGCATTAATTGTGAATTAGCGTGAATAGTTTTCAAACTTCATTTTCATGCCATCAGGCCGTTTTTTTTCAAAATTTCACGCCATCACGCCACAAAAAACCCTCTATCAAGCGAACTGCTGCGGGGGGGGCCTCGATAATCAAAAACTCTGGCAAGAAAACAATGACACACTTCAAATCCATAACTGTTATATAAGTGTGCACTAATTTTTTAGTACTGGAGTTTTTAATTATCCAACATGATGACATTGCGTCTAGCAAAAGGTCTATCAAGATTGAAAAATCTATTTTCTTCAAGACAAGTCCAAGTTCGTTACCTTCGGTTGGTATCTGTGTGTATGCTTGACGACAACTATAACACAGGAAATACCATAGGAAAAGTAAGCATGATGGACTAAATTTCAAGTGAGAAAATTTGTCCTCAGTTTTCAAATCATGATCATGTCATTTAAGCCGTCCTCAAGGAAAATATTACCTAACCTTGAAATTCTGACCATAAAAACTTATCACAGAAATCACAGAAGCCATGAACTGATGAAAAAGGTTAGAAAAATAAGTGGTTGAAATTTTTTATGATTCTCCCCCTAGCATATTGGACTTACTGACTTATAGATTTGTTGTTCAGAAACCTACCACTATCCTTGACCGTTTCCAAACTCTGCCCTGGATGATTTCGCATCATGTTAGTTCTGGCAAACTGGATTTATCTAGCTATATTGTCTATAGGAACTAAAATCATCCATCATGGAACTCAAAAGAAAAAACATGTCACATGAAGGATTGAATCATGTAAGCTGATGTTAGTTATCCTTCCAAAGCACAAAGCAACAGCACTGACACAACGACAACAAGCATAAGTAGAATGGCAGAGTGCAGCCAAACACTAATCGACTGATTTTGAAGAAGAAGACTTTCAGTCCGACACCTTTTTGAAACTTTCATTTTGGCGCCAATTATCACTTTGTTGAAAAGCAATTGCTCCACCATTTAGTTCTATTTTCTCAGAATGCTCTGCGCTGGTTGGGTCAATCTGGAGTTTTTACAAGTTCTTTGATGACTCTGTTGGTCGTTAAATGTTGAGACAAACGATTTTATTACTTTTTCTAAAGAACGCGTCATCCCTATTATTAAAAAAATAACCAATCAGTTAAGCATCTTGTAAAAACTCCAGCCAGTCCACGCTGCTTATCTCACCAGGGCAGGGGCTGCTGCTCTACTTGAAAGCGATCTGACTAAGGAGGCGCCACCACGATTAGGGCCGACGGGCGAAAATTTATGAATTTTAGCCCTTCTAGATCGCCTAAAATAGGTCTGTTTTAAGTTGGCTTGATTAGTAAATTTTCATTTTGCTTTGACAAAATGTGGTCAGGCCAAGGCTCGTCAACCCCCCCCCCCGCTGCCGCAGAGCCTGCTCAAACGCCCGCCTTTCCTTGAAACAGGAACGCCCTTCGGGCTTTATAAGTCTATGGTTTTGGTCTGTTATTAAATACAACGAATACAATGTCTTTCCAAACCACTCCCACAACAATTTCTATTTTTATAGCCTATAGGAACTCTTTATAATAGTCCAGGCAATATGGGGCATGAGGTACCACCTTGACGGCGAAAAAGGTTTGAAACTGTTTTTGGGTTCAAACACATCTAAATTTTGAGAATCGCGATGGTTTTCAGGCTAACCAGGGGGCAATAACTTTTCAGAGGGGGTGTTTCGAGGGTACGTGGCAATCATTTTTGGCGCCGATTTGCCTGGGGTAGGGTACTGCATTTCAAGATATCTCATGAACTACATATCAAAACCTATTAAAACTTTGCAGGGTTTTAGATAAAGCATCAAAGATTGTTCGAGAAAAATTTCAAGATGGCAGCACGAATAATGTGTATTTTACAGACCCGAATATCAAAATTTTGTGAAAAAAATCTAATTTAAAAAAAAAATAAAACTTTTCAATTTCACACAGGGCCAAATTCTTCCATGAAATAGATGTTAATGCCTTCATTGCTCGTAGTCGGTATAGTTGTAGCATTGTGGAAAGTTTTATGGATTTTAGATGACTATTTTTTGATTTACAGTCCATTTATTTTGAAAAATTCGGTCAAAACTGCCCCAAAATACAAGAAAAAATGTTGACGTTTTTCTTTATAGCTCAGCAAAGGGCCAAGTAAACCTCATTAAAATTTCACAGATGTTAGTTTTTAAGGCCAGGAATATTCAAGTAAAGTTTCGAGATGGTGGGATGAAAAATGTGTATTTTACAGACCAGAATATTGCGAATTTTTCATAAAAATTAAGATCTCTCTTTAGTTTTGACACCTTAAACGTTGTCTGAGACTCATATATTTTCAATCAGTTGAAGCATTTTTGTTGATAATATTTATAACTTTATATACATTCTTAGTTTAGAAGTCTGACTTAACAGTTGTTAAGTGCCTTTGGTATTTTACAGACCACTTTTCTGGCTGCTTTTGATTTAAATAAAATTGACCTAATTTGAAATATCTCACTTGTCATCAAGTCATGCAAATCAAAGTTGAAATGCTTTTAAAATTTTCATAATGTGTCGAAAATGCGTTCCTGCTCAATTTAAATCAGATGATGAGACGATTAGATGGAAAATGTAATTTACAGACCAGATATATAAAGCGTTGCACGAAACCCCGCTACGTTGACTTGTGGAAGCAGACAAACAAATATATCCCTGAAACATTTTATTTATCTGATTGGTATTTTACAGACTAAGCCTTCCCTTTTTGAGTTTATCTATATAAAAGTAGCTGAAAATGAATACATTTAAAGTTATATGCTGCACTATCAAACAAGACTGACACAGTTGACCTGTGTTTACATTGTAGTGGAAAAGTCTTAATAACGACTCAAACGTTAAAGGTTTTATTTTTACACAAGTGTTCCCATTTCATATCAGACACATATTTCATAACGGGACAGGGTCTGCCTATTGTTCTATTATGCTGATATAAGCAAACAATGTTTTTCTATTCCTCTTACTGACCAATCTTACTCCACATACGTGTCAATCCAATGGGAGAAAGCTTGTGAATTAAAATTGATGAGTAAGTAAACGATATCACTCTTATTTAAAAAGAAAACCTTTAAGTTTAATAATCTTGATAACAATTAAGCTTGCATTAGTACTAGTAGGACAGCTTAGATTAGTAGGATACATGCAACATTCAAGGTGGCGTACAGTACCTAATCTAAATTACAGATCAAAGCCATCGGTATCGGCACGTTAAGTCAAGCTTGACATTACTTTCTAGGCTTTCAAACCTTTTCCTAGTTCTAAAGTAATACAGTTTTTCATCGATATCTTTAAGACACTGCTAATGAAGATTTTGCTGTATCAACTTAAAGAGAGTATGGTGGTATCCGTAACCCAGAAAGATCAGTAAAATTTTTACTTGGGGCCTTATACTACATCAGATATAATTTTTTTTTTGCATTTATCGGTTATCTCCGAACAGACCCTGGTTGATCCACTAAGTTGTACGCGAGATCACATTCGCAACATCACTTTAGATTAGAGGGTTGAAATGGCGATCTGATATGAGAGATTTATCTGGGAACTTGTCTAAAAAACCTTTTTTTGGTGCTGGTTTTTAAAAGGTTTTCAATTTTTAGCATAAAAATCTAAAGAAGAAAGTAGCTCCAGTCTACGCTAGGTTATGCGGTTGATTCTCACTCAGGTCTTTTTATTCGAATCAATTTAACCAGGACGGGATGGGATGTTGCTTACGCTAAACTGTCTAATGGCTACTTCCAACTTTTATACGACCACCTTAGACCTACACACTGGGTGAAAACCGAAATTTCCAGTTCATTGGAAATACCAAAAAAGACCTAAAAATGTCTGGAAATCTCACTTTTTTTGGTATTTCCGAAGGTATGGAAATGTCAAATTCTCAAAATTTGGAAACGCCACTATGTGACATTCGCTAAATTCCCAGACTTTGAAATGTCAAATTTCTTGATCTTTTTTATGTTTTAAAATTCATCTTTTTGGATTTTTGAGGAATGGAAATGTCAAATTTCCCAAATTTGGAAACGCATTCCCAGACTTTGAAATGTCAATTTCCTATATTTTTTTGTTTTAATCATTTTTTTGGGATTTCTTGAGGATGGAAATGTCAAATTTCCCAAATTGGAACTATGTGACATTTGCTAATTCCCATAACTGGAAGTTCATATTTCCTGGTATTCCTTATAATTAAAAGTCATCTTTAATAGGTTGTAAAAAGCTTCAAATTACATGTGAGGAAAGATGACCATAAAATCTTCGTAATCTAATCATTTTACCAACTTGACGCTACAAGGATACACAAAATGGCAAACCAACAAATATACATAACATAAATATTTATTTAACATGTTTCATTTCAAAGCACAAAGATAAAAAAGCTATGATATTGTATAAAAAATCCATCAAATCCACCATCTCACCATCAATCAAATTCCTGTTGAGTCTAGTTATAGAACCTGCATACAGTATATGAAATTTTGTGTACAATAATCTGTTGAGTGTATCATTAAAACTGTGATTTCTGAGATTTCCGATGAATGTTTAGTTTACCCATTCTACAAGTTTATGTCTGGAGCAGAGATATGAGTTTTNTTTTTCAATGCAACATTTGAATTTTCAGATTCAGGAATAGTTTGTCTAACAGAAAATGTATAACATGCCATAGTTTTGTTGGCTACATCAGTCAGAAAACACATTTTAAACACGGCAATTATGAAAAATTCACTATGGTCAGAGCCCTTAAGAAATCCTTGACTTTATTTTGTCAGAATCAAACCACAGTGTGACTGTTATAATTGCAGGAAAAAAATACATTGAGAATTGAGATATTTATTATACGTTTTTTTATAAGAGCAAAGAATATAAGAACATAAGGCCAAAATACTAAGAACATGTTAAGGCTTCGCAGACTCTAAAACAGCCGATTTCTTAGTAAAATGGACAAAAATACTCAAAAAATGGTAAAGATAAGAACATGTTAAGAACATTTTTAGGCTTAAAACTCAGAAAGTTAAGATCATCCGAAGGCTTCTAGAATTTTGGATGTTCTTATAAAAAAACAACGTGTATACTTATCCGAACAACATAAACAGAGGGGTTGTTTTTCAAAAATAAACAATACTAGTATATTACAAAGTTCCAGATTCCAAATATGTCTCAAACTTGCTTTAGGCGGCTTTTAGTCAATTCAAAGAATAGTCCATTCGCCCATTCACTTAAAAAAAAAAAGTCTATTCACGATAAGTGTGCACTCTTTTTTCTTTTACCTATAACTTTTGAAGGAATTCTTTAATCTTCATAAATTTGGTATCGTTGGAGAGATATTTGTGAGTGGAACAATTTAAAATCAAAAAGTCTTTTAAAACATTCTAAAAATGAAGATGAAAATGAAGAAGAAAAAAATGAAGATCTTGTAGAAAAGTGCTATAACCATCATTTTCACTTAAGTGAATCCTTGATCATCGAACGTCATCACTGTGAAAAAAATTCTCAAAAATAATCATTCAGTCAAAAGATATCAAACAAAGTTATAAGCTGATTGACGTCTAAAAACGCTGTTTTCTCCTGTTTTCTGCTAATTTCTAGGCTACTGTTTTTGGGGGTTAATCACTTATAAACTTTGTATCATAACTTTATCTTGAATAATTATTTTAGCTAAATTTTTTCACAATGATGACCTCCTAAGATCAAAGAATCTCTCCAATGAAAATGAAAGTTATAGCACTTCTCTACAAGATCTTCATTTTTTTCTTCTTCATTTTCATCTTCGTTTTTAGAATTTTTTTAAAGACTTTTTGATTTCAAATTGTTCCACTCACAAATATCTCTCCAACGATACCAAATTTATAAAGATTTAAGAATTCCTTCAAAAGTTGTAGGTAAAAGAAAAAAGAGTGCACACTTATCGTGAATAGACTTTTAGTATTAAAAAGGCGTGATATCTAGAGAGAGGGTCGCGTTTTTAAAAACATATCACATTAAAATTTAAAATATTTTCGAATGGTAGTCCAGAACCGGGGTTTCAATACACAGGTTGCAAATTAAAGTCTGAAGACTTAATGGTTCTAGAAAAGCAAAGAGTGATTACCCCTGCCGGCACACCTAACTCTAGGGGAAGTCCTAAATACTTCTTCTCGCCTTGACAACTGTCTACAACTCTATTCCATTACGGTCATTCAAAAAGCCTAGACAGCCACATGACTTTGTCTCCACTCCAACACAAAAATAGGATCTTCATCTTTTCAAAGTTTGTTCTAATGGCCCAAGCCCCATGTTATGATTTATCTAGCATACACGTCTGACATTTCCATGACACCTTGGTTCAATCCCCATCTTCTTTTCTTCAAAACATTGTTCTGATTACACCTTCTATGCTCCAGCAATCCCTCTCTACTCATTGTCAAGCAGCCCAATCTGCTCCCAGAACACTTTCTCAGCTCTTCCTTAAGCAGCACTGACTTTTTTTTTTGACAAACCTACTACTGGTAATTAGATTGATATAGATTACCCGTCTGCTTTCAGGATTTCTGTGTTGTGGGATAGATAGCTTTTACTCGAAATTTTTATGTTACATGACATTTATTTCTGATTGGTTCGAATTTATTGAGACTGACAAAGTTATCAACTGTAAGTTGTAAAGCACGTAACATGGGAATAAGATCACGTGAACCTTTCCGAGTAATCACATGCTTTGACTGCATTGTTATAATTTTGCAACCCGTGTATTGAGAAGTGAGTGATATCTAGCGAATATTAATATTATAGGTGATTTCTGTACCTAACTCGAGATATTATTGAGCTTCAAAAAGCGCAAAAAACTGGACAAAACAGCTGTTTCTGGCTGAAAAACACGGTTTTCAAGGGTTAATATCTCGAGTTAGGTACAGAAATCACCTATACTTGCAATATACCTCTAATCTTAATTTTTTGAGAGCTTTCCAAAAATATACAACAGGTCCCCGTTTTCTCAAGCTAAAATTTTCATAAATTTTTGACCCTATGATTTTTGCCTGAGACCTTCATATTTGTATATGTAATCACATGATAACGAGTGCAATTCGAATATAATTGCTCGAGTGATTTTTTTTGTTATTAATTTTCCGAGTCCGAAAGGACGAGGAAAATTCGCAGTTGTATTGAAGTTTTTACAAGATGGTCACATAATTGGTTATTCAAAACAATAGAGATGACGCGTTCTTTAGAAAAATATAATAAAAGTTTTTGTTTGAATAGTTAACGACCAATCCAATGACAAAAATTCTTGTAAATGTTCAACTTGACCCAAAATTCGAAACAAAAAAATCACGAGTGCAATTTTCGAATTGTAAGAGTTAACAGATGTTAGTTTTTAAGTTAAGGCCAGGAACACATTCAAGTGAAGTTTCGAGATGGTGGGATGAAAAATGTGTATTTTACAGACCAGAATATTTCAAATTGTTCATAAAAATTAAGATCTCTCTTTAGTTTTGACACCTCAAACGTTGTCTGAGACTTATATTTTCAATCAATTGAAGCATTTTTGTTGATTAATATCTATAACTATATATACATTCTTAGTTTAGAAGTCTGACTTAACAGAAGTTAAGTGCCTTTGGTATTTTACAGACCACTTTTCTGGCTGCTTTGATAATAATGACCAAGAAATTTCATTTCTCTTTTTTGATAAAGAAAATCAATGGGTCGCTAGGTGAAGATTGATAAAAATATATGCGATGATGGAAGAGAAAACATAAAAGGAACGGCGCCCGATTTTCAAAACTGATATCTTGGCTTCTAATGGCTATATAAGATTTATTTTCATCAATCTAGACAGTTAAAATCCTTTTCTGAGAAAAAAAAAATCAGTACTCAAATATCCTTGTTTAAAGCTCTTTTTTCTATAGCGCGTTCAAAAAGAGAGAAATGAAACTGGAACTACTACGTCATAAACGGCAAAAGAGGAACTTCTTTGATAAACAATTAAGAAAGAGTGGTTTACGTTATTGAGTAATATTATACACCATACATATATATTAAAAATACTGAAGATACAACTATGAAAAAAATGTACAAATTTTAACAAAATCTAGACCTGCTTTTTCTGACAACTTCCTCCTTATCTGGTTTAGGTTCTGTAGCGATATTTTTTGGTGGCTTAGGCAGGTTTGGGAGAGGGTATTTCTCACGAGTTTCCCGTAGATAAAAAACCTCTTCGAGAATGTTGCTTATGTAGCTTTTGTCCTTCGCTTCTTTGATTGGTTTAGATACCCAACTTTGAGTGATACGAGTGAATGTGATCTTGTTACGTTTTTTGCCAGATTTGGTTTCAGCTTGCTGTAGACCAACAGATGAATTATGATCTAAAACTGCAAGTTGTGATCGAGCAACCATAACCTCGTATGAAAAGTGCAGACGTTTCGGACAATATTTATTATACAAGGAATGAAATACTTCTAAATTTCCTGTGTGGTTAAATTCGGTAAGATATGGAAAATCTTTTAAAAGTTTAGGATCAGCAACAATTTTCTTGAGTGCAACAAATGCTGACGAATCTTTTTTCAGCCATTTACGTCCAAGGCGTTTCCCATGCTCACATGATTTATAATGCTTGTTTCCTTTGAACGTATGTTTATTGGTGATGTGCTCCAGAATACTGAGCCACTTTTCCTTTAAGATTTCAACATTTCCACCGCACGTTTTACAACACCACCAAAAATGGTTGATAATCGATTTTACCCACAACAACAACTCGGCATTTTTCTTAGCTTTAGCTGCTTTCATCAGCCGTTTTTTTATGCTCTTACAAAAATGCCAAATGTCGAATTGGTGAGGAATGTCTTTACATTCTGTTCTCATGAACTTTCTTACTTGTGTATGGCGGTCAGTAGTGAGGCTTAGAATTTTGATTCCGTACTCTTTGAGGCGTCTCAGTAAATCTTTAAGTCCAAAAAGCTCCATTCGATTGGAATTTCCTGCTATACGGCAATGTGAAACGTTAAAGTCTACAATTTGACCATCAGCAGAGTTCATTATCGTGTAAGTACCGTACTTAGCGCTGTAGCCGGGAGAATCGCATCTTCCATCTCCGTTAACGTGAATCGGACCGTTCTCAATAATCTCAGCGATGATTATTTCTCTGAATGTAGTGTAGACGTGATGAATAGCAGGTAGGAGATAAGCTTTCTGCATTTTGTAAAACGATCTCTCACTAATAAAGGCTACCTTGGCGATTCCCATCATCTCACTTATTCGACGATAAGTAGCACCTGAACAGAGAACTGATGCTGCCATAAGAATGTTCCCTTCAGCCATTCCTCTCACATCTGGTTGTGACTCCCATTTGGTTTCGTGATTATTCACACAAAGCTTTGTAACGATTATCTTAGTTCCTCGGGTGACACATTTCGTTATCGAGGCAATTTGGTGGCATAGAGAAACAAAATGAAAGAAGTTGTGCTAGACAAGACCAGTAAACGATGAACTTTGTGTCTTTGTTGGGCAAGCCGATCGACTCCTCACTCTCTACATCACTATCTGAATCACTGTCTGTGGGATCGGGTTCGAATGTCAGATCTGATGGGTCGTCCTCTTCTTCATCAGAGCTACTATCGATTACGTCCATCGGTTCCTTGTCATCACTACTTTCAATTTTAAACGTGACCATCACATCAGGTGGAAATGTTATTTCTGTATTTGTCTCTTTTACCTTTGTGTCTGTCTTTTTCTTCTCAAATTTCACTTTCAATGGTCCTGGGAAATCAATGTTATGAGTTCTCTCTTTATCCTGTGAGTGATTGGGTTGGTCATGGTATTGTGTTCCCCGAGATGTCACTTTTTTGAAGGGTGTGTCCCAGCTGATATGGACTTGTCTACCATGACAGGTGCCTTTGAAACAGGTTCGATATTTTCGGTGCTGGTTGGCTCGACATTTCTCTCTTCGTAAACTTTTAAACTTTTTCAATAAATTGTCGTTTATTTGCGCGCTCAGACCTTGCTTTTGACATTGGCCTTGACTTAGGTTCTTTCGAGAAGCAAAAAATGGTTGGCACTGCATCTTCCTTCAATTTTCGTTTCGATGGTATTCCCATAAGTTCAGCCTGTAAAAGTAAAAAAGCAAATTAAGCCAAAGTTGTTGTTAACACCCCTGTTTCATATGTGCTCAAAATCTTATAAGTCTAATCCAAACCATCCAAGTGACCTTATTGAGCCAGAATTTAGTGGATACTATCCCAAGTGAGTGAAAACACTACACCAAGGCACTGAGACAGGGGTGCTAAAGATATTTCAGCTGTGGGGGATTTCTCACAAATGCGGGCTAGCTACGGCTATTAAGAGAGAAGGATCCCATTGGGATAAGGAAAGAGAAAAAACAAGCATTTACCTGGAGGTCTCGTTCGAAACAGGAGCTCTCAAAATGTTCTGAACAAAGCACAAGACTCTTTGGTAATTTTCCTTCCCTTCGTATATTTCGTTCCCATTGCTCTCGAAGGCTTGCATTCTTAGGAAGAGAGTGAAAACTGAGGGTTTTCTTTATTTGTTTGGTTGCGTCGTTTTTTGGTTCACTTTGAGTCTTGTCGTCATTCTTTTCGTGTTGCTTCTTCTTTTCCTTTGCTTTCTCCTCACCACGGTTGGTACAACCATAAGCACCGCAACTTGAAACCATTTTACTTTTACTGCTTCTACAATTAAATTCTTCACAAAATGATTTTTCTTCTCTCTTAAAATCGTAAAATCCTTCTACTGTAAAACGAGAGATGAGAGAGCCGTTTTGCTTATCATCTCATTATAACATTTGTTTAATCTGCCTTTTGCCTTTTATGACGTAAAATTCTGCGCTCGACCTAGTTTCCTGAATGTACAAAAGTGGGTCTTTTCAAAGCTTAATAAACGCAGAGATTGTTATGACTTTTAGAAAAAAAGAGAAAGTTTTGTGAAGAGATTTTTTTGGGATGTGATTTTTTAATGTGAAGCTTCATGAATTTTAATTCTTTAAAATTAGTGCCGTTCCCCTTTAAAAAGCTCTATTTAAGCGATTTAAGGCTTTTTGAAAATAAAAGTAGCTGAAGATATTAAATGGCGACTCAAATCCAGACTGACCAGTCATGTGTTTACATTTTAGCCGAAAGTCTTAATAACGACTCAAACTTTAAAGGTTTTATTTTAACACAAGTGTTCCCATTTCATATCAGACACATATTTCATAACGGGACAGTGTCTGCCTATTGTTCTATTATGCTGATATAAACAAAGAATGTTTTTCTATTCCTCTTTCTGACCAATCTTGCTCCGCATACGTGTCAATCCAATGGGAGAAAGCTTGTGAATTAAAATTGATGAGTAAGCAAACGATATCACTCTTATTTTAAAAAGAAAACCTTTAAGTTTAATAATCTTGATAACTATTAAGCTTGTATTAGTACTAGTAGGACAACCTAGATTAGTAGGATACATGCAACATTCAAGGTGGCGTACAGTACCTAATCTAAATTCCAGATCAAAGCCATCGGTATCGGCGCGTTTGACATTTCTTTCTAGGCTTTAAAACCTTTTCCTAGTTCTAAAGTAATACAGTTTTTCGTCGATATCTTTAAGACACTACTAATGAAGATTTTGCTGTATCAACTTAAAGAGAGTATGGTGGTATCCGTAACCCAGAAAGATCAGTAAAATTTGTACTTGGGGCCTTATACTGCATCCGATGAGAAATTTTTTTGCATTTATTGGTTATCTCCAAACAGACCCTGGTTGATCCACTAAGTTGTACGAAAGATCACATTCCCAACATCACTTTAGATTAGAGGGTTGAAATGGCGATCTGATACGAGAAATTTATCTGGAAACTTGTCGAAAAAAGCTTTTTATGCTGGTTTTTAAAAGGTTTTCAATTTTTAGCATAAATATATAAAGAAGAAAGTAGCTCCAGTCTACGCTAGATTATGCGGTTGATTCTCACTCAGGTCTTTTTATTCGAATCAATTTAACCAGGACGGGATGGGATGTTGCTTACGCTAAACTGTGTAAAGGCTACCTCCAACTTTTATACGACCACCTTAGACCTACATTGCTGAATCACATTAACTGATGACTACTATGTATCTGATCGCCGAACTCCTTGAGACAACGTTGAGATGTGCTTTTTTCTAAATCATTATCTTCCCAGGCGAGCGATGAGGAGAATTCGGTAGTAGCGGTCAAGGCGTTAACCTGTACTATGACTCACCCATACACACCAAACCAACTGAGCTAACAACCACTAAGCTAACCATAGCCACCAAGTCTTAAAATACCCCTTAAAAGGAAGAGATTGTCAATCCCATTGGATACTTTTCTTAACCTTATTCCCACAGATTCAATGGGTCGTTGAGACAGGGATCTTCTATTGATCAAATCTAAAATGATATTCAATTTTGGTTCTTTAAAACCATTCAACTTGCATTGAAGACGATTGTCTCTTGTTTCCCTGTAAAAATAATAGCGAGTACCAATATTGATAGCGCAACATTATTCTTGGTAAGTTTAAACTTAAGATTGTATTTCTCAAGCCTAAAAGAGATGTTTTAGATGATTCACGTGCACGGTATAAATATTGACATAACGAGACAAGCACAAAGGATCGCCGTAGGTCTTTTGAATCGAAAAAAGGTTACTGAAAATTTACAAAATTGAGTGAATAATGATATTATTGGTCATATCTATCCTACAGTGTATCCGGAGGATAGTAGATTAACAAATCCTCAGAATTCATAACACTAACGTTTATTGTCGATTTTTCTATTAGAAAAATCCGTCGAAGCAACAGATCCTGAGGATTTTTTTGTACCAATCTGTTCCCCTTTTTTCCAGATACACTCTACTGTTTGTTTTTTACATTATTTTTGGCATATTTTTTGTAACAGTGAAAAACACCTCAAGGAATCAAGATTAAGATCCAGATAGCAAAGTTTCGAGAGGACGAGTTTTAGAGATAGCGAGCGCTTTTAGCCTAAATTTGCTTGCCAAAAATATATAGTGCTTTAGGGTACGAGCATACTAGTACTGCTCGGGATATGTATTTTTGGTAAGCTTGATGATGTCATGCTTACGATTATCATTTCACTATTTAAAGTTTTATTGATGGAAAATGCCGTATATTTTCTGGTCTATAAATTATTACATTTTTCCAATTTCATCTAATTCAAAATAAACAGAAACGCATTTTCGACACATGACAACTTTAAAAGCGTTTCAACTTTGATTTACATGACTTGATGACAAGTGAGATATTTCAAATTCATTTAATTTTATTTAAATCAAAAGTAGCCAGAAAAGTGGTCTGTAAAATACCAAAAGCACTTAACAACTGTTAAGTCAGACTTCTAAACTAAGAATGTATATATAGTTATAGATATTATCAACAAAAATGCTTCAATTGATTGAAAATATGAGTCTCAGACAACGTTTGAGGTGTCAAAAGTAAAGAGAGATCTTAATTCTTATGAAAAATTCGAAATATTCTGGTCTGTAAAATACACATTTTTCATCCCACCATCTCAAAACTTACTTGAATATTCCTGGCCTTAAAAACTAACATCTGTGAAATTTTAATGAGGTTTACTTGGCTTTTTGCTGAGCTATAAAGAAAAACGTCAAGATTTGTTCTTGTATTTTGGGGCAGTTTTGACCGAACTTTTCAAAATAAATGGACTGTAAATAAAAAAATAGTCGTCTAAAATCCATAAAACTTTCCACAATGCTGCAACTATACCGACTACGAGCAATGAAGGCATTAACATCTATTTCATGGAAGAATTTGGCCCTGTGTAAAATTTAAAAGTTTTATTTCTTCTGTAAATTAGATTTTTTCACAAAATTTTGATATTCGGGTCTGTAAAATACACATTATTCGTGCTACCATCTTGAAATTTTTCACACGCAATCTTTAATGCTTTATCTAAAACCATGCAAAGTTTTAATAGGTTTTGATATGTAGTTCATGAGATATCTTGAAATGCAGTACCCTACCCCAGGCAAATCGGCTCCAAAAACGATTGCCACGTACCCTCGAAACACCCCCTCTGAAAAGTTATTGCCCCCTGGTTAGCCTGAAAACCATCGCGATTCTCAAAATATAGATATGTTTGAACCCAAAAACAGTTTCAAACCTTTTTCACCGTCAAGGTGGTACCTCATGCCCCATATTGCCTGGACTAGAGGGCGTGCCAAATAAGAAAAAATAACCCATCGGGCGATTAGTCCGAAAATCACACCATGAAGTGTCCGAAAAAAAATTGGAAACATCGTAATTTCGATTTCTCTAAGGTTGAAGTTTCCAAAAATGTATAACAAGTGCTTCTAACAAAACAATCGAGCGATTTTACAAAATGCCCTCTACTAGTAATATTAGAGTAAGAATACTACTTACTAACAAAAATTACCCAGTAGAGAGAAGTTGTCCCATGGATATGTAAACCTTTTGGAATTTGTAGGATCCCCTGGATGTCCGTTGCTTTATAACATCAAATCATTCAAACTTCTTATTCCACTGCACTGGTTACATACTCTCGGGTACGTAATAGCCGGGGGGTTTGGAATAAGCGGGGGGGGGGGGGGGGGGGGGTTGGAAAAAATCTCAAATATTAATAAGCGGGGGGGGGTTGGAATAAAAAAAAATGTCCTGGGTGGAAAACTTTTGAAAAGGAGGTTAATACAGCAGAATTAGGACAAAAGAGGGAACTTTCAAAAACATTTTCCCAAAGATCAATAAGCGGGGGGGTTGGAATAAGAACGTCCTGGGTGGAAAATTTTCGAAAAATTAATTAGCGGGGGGGGGGGGGCGGCTATTAGGTACCCGAGAGTAAGAGTTTCTCTTACATTGAATTTAAAGTGATTATCAGATAATTTTTTATATTTGGCTTAGGGATGTCTTTTATGGTCCTAAGAAACACCTCCAAAGTTTTTGACCCAATTATTTTCCAAAGCTGAGATATTCCACTTTGAATTTTTAAATTTTTACTTGAAAACAATAGAAATTCGACGTAAAGACTTTGTAAAGGCTCATTTTTAGAGATTTCAAAGTCAAATATCTCAGTTTTCGTAAAAAATTGGGTCAAAAGTTTAGAAGTGTCTCTCTGGACCATAAAAGTATCTCTAAGCCAAATATAAAAAATCAACTGATAATCCTTTAAAGGGAGAAAAGGGGCCATTCAAAAAGTACGTTCGTCCAAATTTCCCTATTTTCAGACCCCCTCCCCCCTTGTTCGTCAGCGTTCGTTTTGAAAGTACCCCCCCCCCCCTTTGTTACGTTCGTTTTTCTCAAAATTGTTACCCCCCCCCCCCCCCCGATTTCCGATTTCACCCTAATTCTTACAACAATCACAAATACATAAAAAATTATCTTTGGTTATCGATTCAAAGAAAAAATGTAATTAGGAGATAGATAGAAAAAGATTTTTCATAGACTAAGTTAAAAGTCACGCTTGTGACAAGCACCCCCCCCCCCAAAGCGAACGTACACAGATCGACTTGACCCCCCCTCCCCCCTCGTTCGTTTTCGTTCGCTTTTTTGCTGACCCCCTACCCCCCTCGGCGACGAACGTACTTTTTGAATGGCCCCAAATGCTATATAAAAGGGGATATAAACAGTTACAGGAAAGTCTTTCGAGAATTGTGTTCACCGGTATTTAAATAACGCTGTACTTCAAATAAAAAAGCACCGAATTTTAATAACTAATTCATTTAAAGCTTTGTTGAGGAGCGAGCAGGTTCTGCCATTCGGTACATCCACAAGCCAAACAAAGCTTAACACTTACCGTAAGGGAACTAATTTTCGCGGATTGGTACATTATGCGGAACTAATTTTCGCAGTTGACACTAATTCTTTCATATTCCCCAAGTTTTTGAGGATTTTTAGCTAAAATTACATTTCGCAGAACTAATTTGCGCGGTAGACACCAAAAAACGCAACAGTTAGTTCCGGCGAAAATTAGTCCCCATAAAAAAAATAAGTTCCCTTAAGATAGTGTTTTGACCATTTTAGTACAACATGCTTGAACCAAAACAACTTATATCAATAGGTTGGATCAAAGACNTCCCCGCTATAAGGGGAAATATTATTGAATATTTCCCCGCTATAAGGGGAAATATTAGTTAAAAAGGCATTTCTCCGATCCTTGGCTACTTACGCCCTTTTTGCGCCCTTAAAGGGGGCGGCAATCCGCCACCACATTGTTTGTTTTTGTTTTCATTTGCTTTAGTTATTCAGACAAAATCATACGGATTTACCTTGATGTTACGCACATGTTTTTGAGTAATCAAGACACGAATAATACAGATCAAAATACAAGATGGACGAAAATTCACTCTTGGCTTTTTAAAAGTTATAACTCTTCTCTGACGAACAAAAAACATACAATTTTCATCTAATTGGCGACCAATAATTACATGAAATGTGAGGCTAACACTTCAACTGTAATCATCAGTAATTTCAAGAGTTTTTCATTATTGATTTCAATTTCAATTTCAATTTCAATATCTTTTTATAACAGTTAAAAATGATCTAAAAGATACAATTCCATGAATAAAAATATCCTATAAGAGGATTTCAAAGCTATTCACAGTAAAAATAACCTATTATGGAATATAGGTTACAAGGAAAAACATACTATATACGTTATTTTACAGTTTACTATTAAAAACAAAATATAAACAGGGAAGAAGGACTATATAGATTGTCCCATGAAACAACTAAGAGAAAAAAAAAAGCATTTCACCAATAAAATGTGAATTTAGAAATACTATATGTTATGTGGATAAGCTCCACAAGGTTCAACAACCACAAGGTGTCAATTAAAATTATATATAAATCAAAAATGTCTATATAAATCAAAAAATGTCTAGAAATATAAGAGATTATTTACTCATTTTTCAAATCTTTCTTCAAATGAGTAGAGAAAGCTGTAGAAGAGTACTCAGCTAATTTATAACAATTCCTATGCTTCCAGAACTGAGGCCCATGGAACATTAGCGGACAGAGAGCTTGGTCAAAATGAATAGTACCAACATTGTTTTTAGAATTTTTCCTAGCGATCATATTGCCAGTTTGAGATCTTTGGAAGAGACAAATCAATGAAGATGGAAGATGATTGTTTAGGAATTTATGTATGAGAAAAAGAGATATCATATTCTTTCTAGGAAGAAACCAGCCAACTTTGTGTAGAATACCTATATTCTGCTTAATTCTTGTGTGCAGTCTCTTGAGATGTTCTCTCCAGCTCAGTTTATGATCAATGACTACTCCAAGGTATTTAGCTTCATTGACATGGTTCAGAGTCTGACCTGAAATAGAAATGTTGAAATTAGTTTGTTTGTGCTCACTGAAGATCATATAGTTGGATTTAGAGATATTTAGAGTAAGTTGATTAGCTCCTAGCCAGTCTGAAATCTTGCCAACCTCAACATTAATAAGATTTTGAAGAGCTTCAGGGTTTTTATGACTCATAAAAAGACACGTATCGTCAGCAAACAACGTCTGGGAGAATGATGAATTCAATGACAGGTCATTAATATAAATCAAGAAAAGAAGGGGACCAAGCACTGAACCTTGGGGGACCCCGTGAGACATGGGTAAGGGTGTTGAATTAGCGTCGTTGCAGTAAACGCTTTGTTTTCTGTTTGCAAGATAACTCGAAACCATGATAGAACAGGACCCCTTATTCCAATTTTTTCGATTTTTTTTAGCAGTATTGCATGATTAACTGTATCAAAGGCTTTTGCCAGATCGAGGAAGATTGCACAACCAGTCTCTTTGTTTTTTTTTTTCTGCATTTGTAGATAAAATTTGTGAGATGTAGGATTGCACAAGAGGTAAACTTACCTTTCTGGAACCCATATTGACCATCAAATAAAATTTTGTTCTTGTCTAGAAATTCAGTAATTCTCTCATGGACATTTTCTCAAAGATCTTATCGAATAATGGAAGGACTGATATCGTCTGTAGTTTTTTATATCCGTCTATTCCCACTTTTGAAAAGAGGTGTAACTTTTGCATGTTTCAGAAGTTCCGGGAAGACACCTGTGGACAGAGATTTGTTGATTAGTATTGCAAGTGGATTGGAAATTAAATCAGCAGTACCTTTGATGATGTTTATGGGGAAATTGTAAATGTCCTTGGCCTCTTTGAGTTAAGATTATTCAAATGTGTGTAAGCCCTCATAATCATTTGTTGGTCGAAAAAAGAAGCTGGAGTTGTTATAATTAATTTTTTTTAGATAAGAATTTAGATTATGATGTTTGGAAATTTTTTTAAGAAGGTTGGGTGCCACTTCAGAGAAGTATTTATTGAACCCTTCTGATATTTGATGAGTCCTGTGTAGACTTTATTTTGAAGATTCATGGAATTTGGAAAATGGTTTTTTTTATCTTTACCAAGAAAAGACTTGATGTTCTTCCAGAATTTCTTGATATTGTTTTTCGACAGGATAAATTTGTTCTTAAGATAGATAAATTTTTGTTTGCGAATATCTTTGTTGATTTCATGCAATAGAAGATACAAAGATTACAAAGATATCCATGGATTACCTCTTCCGAATACCAAACCAACCAACTTAAAGATTTCAGAGACATTTGCTTGACATGAAGAAAACGCTACATCCCCATAACTTTGGACATTAAATGATTGGCAAAATGGTATTAACATTCTATTGAGATGTGAAACTGGTTCAAGTTGAAGAATTGATGAGAAAAATGTGTGGGGTCAGAGATGAGCAAACTCCAAACAGGAGTCAATGAAGGCAATCGTCTGGGATGATTGCACGTTTGAATCTGACTTTCTTGATTTCATCCATCATCTCGAAATGATTGATCCAGAGACTTCTGAGGTTATCTGGAAGGACGTCATCCCAATCCATCTTTCTTTTGACCAGATCGTGGAGGTCCAACTTCATGGTTGCTACAATTGGAGTGATAAGTCCGGTGATGTCATATAACTCTGCAACTTTGGCAACACATTGACGTCGAGTTAGATCCTTTGGGATTGTAGATTGCAGTGTTGGTTTTCGCCCTCGTGACTTCTTGGCAAAGTTGAGCTGTTGTACATCGAGTGAGACTTCGTCTTCATGAGGGAACCATCTAAGTCCAGCCACTGATACTGTTGATAGTGATTCTTGTGGTCTTTGTCCAGAGAAAGTGAACCCTTTTAGACTGAAACCACCATGACTGATGACAACTTCAAGATCGTCTGCCAGTTTGTGGGCCAAGTTGACTGTTGGTGCTCCTGATAGGCAATCCTCGACATACACATCGATGGAAACTATTTGATGGATTTGTGGATGCTCCTCTTTGAACAGTCGTGCAGTTTCCCTCAATCCTCTTTCTGCTTGATTGCCACTTGATTTGATACCATATATGAGGGTTTTGATCACTTTTTCTTCTGGTGGCTTTGTAGAGTCGAGCTGATCTTGCCAAAGGTAACGCTGAAGACCCCAGTGGCTTGGATGTAGTTTGATTGAATTGTACATTTTTTGAACATCTGTGTGGAAAACCACGGAGTGACACCTCCACCGCACGAAGATGTCAACAAGACGGTTCATGTTATCCCTTCCCTTGGCGAGAAGGTCATTGAGCGAAAATCCAGAGTTGGTGGTCATGGATGCATCGAATACCACCCGACATGGCATATTTTTGTTCGTAGTTTTCCAGAGAGTCTTGATGGTCTTGGAGTAAGAAACGTAGCTCTCTATCTTTATCTCTGTACTTCTTGCGGAGCGCCTGGATGTCAGTGATGCAACGTTTCATGACATCAGTCGATTGTTTGATTAGAGGTGGAGCAAAGTCTTGAATGATGTCAAGGATTTCATCTTGATAGCCAATGAGCGAGAACAACAATGCTTTAACTTAATCTGGTTTACCGTCCATTTGGATGACTTGGTCGGACGACGGTTGAAGTTGGTCAGAAGACGGTTGAAGTTGGTCGGACGACAGTTAAAGTTGGTCGGACGACAGTTGAAGTTGGTCGGACGACAGTTGAGTTGGTCGGGACTTTGAAGTTGGTCGGACGACGGTTGAAGTTGGTCGATGACGGTTGAGTTGGTCGGACGACGGTTTTGAAGTTGGTCGACGACAATTGATTCGAATCGATCGACGACGACAAGTGAGTTGAGTCGAGTTGAACGACAGTGACAAGTGAGTGAGTCGGACGACAAGTGAGTTGAGTCGGACGACAAGTGAGTTGAGTCGAACGACAAGTGAGTTGAGTCGGACGACAAGTGAGTTGAGTCGGACGACGAAGTAGTTGAGTCAAGTGAGTAGGACGACAAGTGAGTTGAGTCGGACGACAAGTGAGTTTGAGTGAGACGACGATTGAGTCGACGAGTTGAGTCGGACGACAAGTGAGTTGAGTCGGACGACAAGTGAGTTGAGTCGGACGGCAAGTGAGTTGAGTGAGTTGACGGACAAGTGAGTTTGAGTCGGACGACAAGTGAGTTGAGTCGGACGACATGATAAAAAGTTCTTCATGTCATAGTAATTAAATTTATTAGGCTATCCTCACAGTCTTCATTTAGATTTATGTTAAGTACAGGAAGATGATTAAAGTCTTCAAAATTATTATCAAATTTAATTGATTTGGTTAGTTTGTTAGCAGTTTTAAATTCTTCAAAGGGAAAGTCAAGGGATTGAAATGGAAAATTAAGACAGTCGTTACAAGACCAGATTTTATGGTTTAATTCAAGATTTTTAGAATTAGTGCCAAGACACTTGAGGTGAATGGAGTGATTACCCAGTTTACAATGAATGTGTTTATCAAGACCAATGGTATTATTGCATTCCTTACACACGTTGGAATTAAGTTTAGTAATGTTAGAGTTAAACGTCTCGTGAGTATTTAGGTTATGATTGGTGATGTTTGAGAAAGGAAGTGTATTTGAAATGCATTTTTGACAAAAGTATGGTAGTGGTGAATTAGCTAATTGGTTATAATGCCTTGTGGTAACCTTGATGCATTTGATATGAAGCCAGGTGTTACAGATCTCACAGAAAACCCCACTGTTATTGACGTTCAGCGAGCAAACATAGCATACAGAGGATTCAAAAAGAGCTTTGTAATCGTTAGCGGCCATCATAAAGCATGCGAAAAAGTATTAATAACAGAATAACAAAGAAAATAATAGCAATAGAAAAAAAGTCTGAAAAGAACGTCTTAGTTAGCAGCAAGTCTAATGATATCACTTTTTGAGAGTACAATTTGCTTTTCAGATTTAGAGTTTCTGGAATATTTCTTCCATGCATAGGTGACCCCATTTACAGTGATGACCTTTTCATATAGTCCTGATTTTTTGAGTGCCCTCCAGGCTTCTTTAAAAATGTCACGATTGGTCTCAGTGAGACTCTCATTAAAAAATATCTGTTCACTAACATCAAATCCAACATCCTTTGTTGAGAAGTGTTTCAAATCCCACCTGGCATCATATAAAAGATCTCTAACTCTCCTACTGTTGAATTTAACAATAATTGGTGCATTCTGTCTGGACGAGGTTCTATGACTCACTTCAATATCTTCACGATACAAGTCAAAACCTAATTGGCTGGCAATGTTCAGGACTATTTCATCTGTGTCTTCATCGTTTCTCCTTGGCACTCCAAATATATTGAGCATTGTCTGCGGCCGTACTGTTCTAATTCATTCATTTTGTTCTCATTTTGTTTCATTTTTTCTTCATGTTTACGGAGTCTCTCTTTCAACTGGTCTAGCTGCTGTTCTTTGGTTTTGTTTTCAATTGATATATTTTTCAATTTAGTTTGAATGTTTTTAATCTCTTTGGTTTGATTATCAAACTTGTCGTTCAGGAAGCCCTGAGATTTTTGAATACCGTGGACTTCGTCTTTGAGTATTTTCATGGCTTCAAATGCAAGTTTAAGTTTACTGCCCATGGCATCAAGTTTACGTTTATTTATTTGTTTATTTGTGGGTTGTTACTTTTTGGTTCTTTGTTTTTATTTTGTTATTGTTGTTAGTTTTAAGGTTTGTCGCTGTTTTGCTTTGTTTGTTTTCAACTTTTGTCCACCACTTAACGCGTTAAGTTGGTGAAAATGATTTCTCGCTCAGTTTGAATGTTTTTGATTTTTAGTTTGACACGCGTTTTCTGAATTTTAATTAGCTTTTTCAGATAAAAACAATTTTCATTTTCATTCAGTATGTCGATTGGCAAGAACTCTACAAACTCCACTCTAAAGCTATTAAATATAATTATTCATAAAATTCACCATTCTTATCGCTTTTGAAGTTTTGAATTGAGCTTTCAGAAAAATTTTCAATGGAGCACCGCTAGACGTAATACTATAAGGAAGCTATATATGAGATTTGAATCTGTTATTTAAATGGTCAAACAAAAGATATAAAATACACAGCTACATAAGCTACGGTACGTGGTTAGATCTGGTTTCGATACTTTTAAAGGTAAAAAAATTAACAAAACTATGAGTTACCTTTTTTGCCTTTTGTGTGCTTACTCTTTCCTGACTTGAAAATTATTTCAACGCTCAACTCAAAACTTTTTAAGAAGGTAGATATTGCTTAAGTAAAAGTGCGCAAAAAAATTGCATTGTATTTCCCGGTCTAACAAAAGTTATAAAAGACACAACACTTTTTGCTGAAAGCATAAAAATGATAAGTTTAGCGGTCCGCTGTGCAAAAAAAATTTTCAACGCTCAACTGAATACTATAAAAGTAGTTAGATAATACTAAAATGAACCTTTATATGAAATTTCAGCCTGTAATTAACGCTCAATCAAAAGTTATAAAGACACGGTACGTTTTGTGGAAAGCATAAAAAGGACAAGTTTAGCAATCCGCTGTGCAAAAAATAACATAGTGTCAAGTAATTAAAGGATAAATCAAAGATAATCAATAAGTAGAACTTTCCTTTCATCACAACAACTCACATCTACTTTCACTTTTTCTGATAAAAAAATATATAAAAACTACAAAACTACATAAATAAAAAAAAAACAAGAAGCCCGTTGGGCGTGAAGGCCCAGCAAAAGTGAAATTTTTGCGCGCGATTTTCGCGAATTTCGGAATTTCTAAATATTCCAAAAAATGTTTAACAAGATTTCAAATTTCCCCCAGGAAAGGGATGGCCAAAGGATTTAAAATTTTACTGCGATCGAACAAAACACAATGAAAAATTAGTCAACAAGGATAATTCTCCCTTTCTTCATTTCTTAGAACAGGGAAACGTAGCATCATGGAAAAAGTTCCAATCTTGTTCAAATTTACACATGAGCTGCATTTTAGTCTCCATTGCCATAATCCATTAATAATCGGTATTTGAAATAATTCTGTGTTGCGAGTTTGAAAAATCAAACCACCAATTCGTTAAACGAGACAGATCTAGAAACAACCATTTTCACACGTAGCATCATGGAAAAAGTTCCAATCTTGTTCAAATTTACACATGAGCTGCATTTTAGTCTCCATTGCCATAATCCATTAATAATTGGTATTTGAAATAATTCTGTGTAGTGTTTGAAAAATCAAGCCACCAATCGTTAAACGAGACAGATCCAGAAATAACCATTTTCACACGTAGCATCAGGGAAAAAGTTCCAATCTTGTTCCAATTTACACATTAACTCCATTTTAGTGTCCATTAACAAATTCCAGAATCAGTTTACTTGAAATATTTCTGTGTCGAGTACGTTGTCGAGTTTGAAAATCATGCCACGTCCCACTGTCACTGTACTGACCGTTGTTTAACAGCGACAGATCCAGAAGCAACATTGTGTCTTATTTAAATTTACACATTTCAGTTTATTTATTTCTATATTAAAAGCAATTATTTCCTAAAAATAAAGTCTTTTTGAAAACAAGAAACTTAAAATGACAGTGGTTTAACGTAGAATTTTCAGTCCTAAAGCTTTATGAAAACTTGAGCAAAAACTATAAGATTTGAGAGAATGTTGAAAAAGGTTTACAAAGAAAAATCACTAAAAGGTTTCTTTGGTTTGAAAGTCTCTAAAGCAAAGAAAATGTTCAAGAAAGTATGAATCAACACGAATCAATTTCCTCGCTTCAACCGTCATCTTGTTTTGTTTTGAAAAACATTTGTTGTTTAAGGAGCGCGAAATCAGAAAATATATCTTTTTTAGCCAGTACCCAACTTTAGCAAGCTTTTCCCTGTCCAGACGGCAAAAAGTGTGGTACTGGTATTAAGCGCTGTTTCTACCAAAATGGACAGACAGAAGGAAACACGGACAAAAAATAGCGAGACTTTCATTAAAGGCCCACTCGCTAGCGCTGGGCCAATAAAAAAAGTCATCCATCTAAACTTCTAAACTTCCGTATGATTTCCAATCTGAATAATGAAATAAAAAGCAAATGATTACTTATTCTACTAAAATAACATAAATAATGTAAAAGAATTTTCGCCTGCGGCGCTATCGTGCTCGGTTTGCTTGAATCTTTTTAGCGAAGCTCCTAAAATTTATAATTCGAACCCTATGTATTTGGCTTTACTCAAGTAAATTTAATGAACTTTAAGGAAAATGATAACTTGCTTTGGCACCTCTTTCCCCAAAGGCTTCAAAAATGTAAAGTAATAGCAACAAAAAGTTTTCCTCGGAATCGACTTACTGTGGGGTTGATCCTGTTCATCACGATCATCTGAATCTGTTAGACTGAAAACGTAATAAATAAGTTATGACAATATTTTAGGTAGGATTATGGCATCAAAACATAATGATAAAAACACCTTTTCGGCTTTAAATGATACAAATTCAAAAGTCCACTCAATGATATACAGAATGAATTTTAAATACATGTACATTTTTTTTTATTAAAAGACTTTTTAACGTTTTTGAGATTTTATGAGACAATCCTGGACAAACTATGAAAGACTAATTTTAAGACTAAATTTCGTGAGTTTTTAGAAAAACCTTGCAAATTTCCGCAAAAATTGATTGCCTTAAGGTATATCATTAGACTTACCATTTGTGGCAAATAAACCAACAAACAATAAATGCAGTGGTATTATCCATTATTATTATTTATTGACTAAAAAAAATTGACACTTATCTGAGGTTACATTGTATTTACCAGTCAAACAAAAGTTATCCAATCGACATACTAAACGGTTATTTTCGTTTACGCATGGACCGTGTAGAAAAGTCGAAGTTGTAAACATTTTGTTCTGAAGAAAGAGAGTCGACGAGTGAAGAGACAGCACGAAAACATGATATGTATTTTACGAGACCTTTAATCTTGGCGTATTTAAAATGTAACAGAAAATTACCCTGAAATTATTTTAACTCTAATAATCTTAACTAGATCACTGAGTTACTTCTCCTCTTCCTCTATAGAGTGTCCGGAAAAAAGTGAAATAGAATTCAAATACTGGGATTAAATTCATTTCTCCCTGATACACGATGAGTCATTTATTGTCGTCTCTCTGCATTAAAGGACTTAATCGGACTTAATCGAAAATTCCTTTGTATTTATCTTATCAATCGACATACTAAACCAAAAAAGAATATGTTTATAGGCTTATCGTTTTCTGAAAGTACTGGTTAAAGCATCAAGCAAAAAAACAAATAGTGGATCATTTACTTTTTTTGCTTCGAAATATAAGATTAAAAGGGATTAAAACTTTAAAGTAAAAGTAACAGGAAAGAAAAGAAAGACCCTGCAGCTCTCAAAGCTTGCTCAAAATCAACAAAAATAACTTGAGCTGATGGTTAAGTATGTTCTTCAAGGTTGTTCTACGGGGCAGACCAACCCTGTTTTTACCGAAATTGAAACAAATAAAAAAGCTGAGAAAACGGATTTTCCAAAATAATTAGTAATCTGAAAATAAGTTCAAAATAACATGTATATTTTTTATACGACGGGTACAAAATGCATAAAACATAATGCATATTGCATAATGCATAATATTTGAAAAATTTGAATTTTAGAGGCTATAATAAGGATAATTGGAGAGATAATACTTTCAACAAAACAAATATACCATTTTCTACCAGAAAATAAAAGGTAGAAAGCTGTAAATTTGAATTTTGGATGATGAAGAAAATCCACGATCCACTGAAAATGCTTGTTGCCATTTTGATTTTCATAGGGGCATAGTTGTATTTTACAGAGCGTAGTATAGTGTAGAAAAAACACAAAAATATCTCCTCCGTATATTACTTTTCTTACTCGAAAACGTAAATTTTATTGCAAGATCTTTATTCTGGGTTTTATCAGAGATCTTTTCGAACAATTCCTAATATAATCAACTGGTTTTCCCTATCTTACAAATCATTAGGGTCATTAACCATGTGAATGCTTTTTGTTAGATAAGTCAATATAAATTAAAGAGCTTCATGCAAAAGCTAGATCAAAGAAAATAAACTTAGAATCTTTTTACATTCGAATGTTTATGTGTTTACCTTTGTTTGAGAAAGAAAAAGGGGGAAACCTTTCTGATCAATCTGATCTTTTGCATCTTCTTATTATTTATGCTGACGGAAAACCCTTTGTTATTGATTCGAATTTTCTTATTCGTTCGGATTCGAAAAGTAAATATCATGTCTGGGGAAATCCTTCTGATTGGAATGTTTACTTAAGAAACTCTTCTAAAGAGGTTTTCGAGGTTTTAGCCTCTACAAAGGAGAGTTTTAGAAAATATAAAATCGTTCTGTAAATTACACAATACTATTATGTTTTATGCATTATGTACCCGTCGATTTTTTATATGTTTTAAAAAAAGTCTTGGACATGGATCCAAAGATTAAATTGTTCTCTCATAGCCATACAAATGCTAATAGTCTCAGCAATGTCTCTCGACAAACAAGAGTCTTTTGAAACGTAGCGATTGAATGTCCTTAAAAGCAAACCAAAACTAAATTTATCTGACACTGTAGAAGGTGGTTGTAAGCCTTTTCGCACCACCTCCGGTAAATGGTTCCATTCATTCATGTTCTTCTGTTTGAAAGTCAATTCTTTGACTGATACGATTCGACAAGCCCAGGAAAAATTTGTTATTATTGGAATCGCGTTATAGTTTACATGGACAGTTGACGTGTTTATGAGGTTGTGAATGACACCTTCTTGATGTATGTGGGTCAAACCATCTGCGAGTCCAACAATAAAACTACGAACGAAGTTTGAAGTTAGGGACGACTTTTTTTCAAAAACGACGACAAGGGTACATTTGAGCTGAACCGAAACACAGAATGAAAAAATGCATCATCCGTGCATGTTATCCCCAAAGGGCTTATAATATTTTTATGTTTGTCAATTGTTCGCAGCAATTTCAGTTCATGGCTCAAAATAACGAGCGACTGTTCTTTGGAAACCTTTTTTTTCAAGTTCTTTAAATTGATCATCTCCCCATCTTTTATTGACAATTTAAAGTATTCAAACTCACCATCGCTATAAACAAACAACTTATCTTTCAAATTTTCAACTTCAACGAAGTCAATATCAGTATCAAGCAAGACTTCATCACAATAGCCTATATGGTCTGAGAACAATGCCGAATCACTAATACGGATGGTTCGTTGTTTCAGAGATTTTTCCAGCTTTAATCTACCTAAGTCAAAGCTTCGAGTTGTAAGGTAGTGGTTTTTGACAAGTAGTTTCGCATTATCTATTCTGAGTTCTTCCTTTTCCTTATCCACTTTAACAGCATGACGAGAATCATAAGCGACCCCTTTTTGCCTTAATGAACCCCATCTTGCTGCAACTGAATTATCCTGTTTGTCAAGGTTTTCCTGAAAACAAAACAAAAAAATAAATAAAGTTACATAAAAGTACACAAAAATTCACCGTATACACACAACGTAAGAGTATTACAAACCAATTTATTAGTCTACAGTCCTTAAAAAGTGGAAAATGGTAAACAAAAAGCCCCCATAAATTATTTCATATGGGATGTATTTAATGTGTGTTCATAAACTTGAGAGCCATTCACAAAGCCGTTAAATTTGATGTTTTGGTGTTTCTCTTTTTATGTTCTTTATTCTTTTTATTCTCTTTATATGTTCACATAAATTATATAATATAATTTATGAGGATTTTTTAGGGGGTCAGTACAAAAATCCAAGACATAAATGAGTACTAAAAGGTAATACCCCAACCTGTTTTGAAATTGTATCTCTAATTTATGTCATACAAGATAATTAATCTTATTTAAATTAAAAATCCAGTAAAGAAGTTAATTCTTTGCTAAAAAACACAAACCTTTCTATTATTTTTGAAGGAATACTTTTCAATGATTTCCAAGGATTTGATTTCAACAACTTCAGCTTCGCTTTTTTCTTTCAGCAATTCAACTATCTGTTTCTATAAATTGATAGATAAAAATCATATTTATAATTTTTAAAGTCCGTTTCAAAATATTTGGCGGTCCGCACATTTTCTTAGTACACAAATTTTGTTTTTATCGCAAAATTCACAAAAATATTTATAGAAAATATTCAAACAATCCTTTGCCCATTTCAAATCTTTTTTGGTAATTTCTTCACTGAGCATAACATGTGTTGATTCTACAAGCAAGGCAAGATGATTCCAATAAAGTGGAGGGAGAGTACTTTCCAAACAAGGTAGAGAATAAAAGAGAAGCCATGCTCTCAATTCATTAGCTAAAAGCAACAAAATCAAAATTGTATCAGTATATGATGAGGAAAATTCAAAACTTACTGCTAAGAAAAGCCTGAAAGAGCATCAAATAGGTGGTCAATTATATTCTGATTCTCTCTTTGATTATTTCATCTCAACAAAAACACTTAAGGTACATTAGGGGTGTTATTTAGTAAATTTGATTTAAATTCGATATAGTCACAGTGTTTACTATTACTCTTACCTTTTAAATGTCCAAGATTTCCAGAAAGTGGTCGAAGTCTACGAGATATGTAATCTACTGGTTTCATCTCTTCTAGTCGAATGTCTACATCTTTAATCTAGAGAAATATCATACACTAAAGGAGTAAGAAAGGATTGCTGAAGATTGACCTTGATGAAGAATTAAAAAACCAATAGTACAATCATAAGTTAATTATATTTCTATCAGCGGAGACATCATTAAGTAAGGAAATAAGTAGCATAACTTGCAAAACATTTTCTTCTTACCATGTGTCCAATATAATAATCAGGATAAGTTTTATTCTCTTTATAAAATGCTTTATGCTCAGAAGGGTCGAACCAGCAAGTAATCAACATCTTAGTTATACCCAATAAGATACCATGCACATAACCAGGAACCACACCAAATGTTATACTGAATTCTGGTACGAGCAGTAGACTAGATGGACCTTTAATACCGTTGACCTTCAAAATTATACAAAAACTGTTAAAACAACACTGCAAAACAGGGTCTACAAATAAAAGAAATCGAAATGTAAAAAAAAAAACAGTTTAGAAAATTAGCCATTATCAAGAGTCAAATTTTTAATTATTACCTTTTTCCTTGCTTGATGGTGGCTTTTACTGCATCATTGAATGTTCCATCGTCAGTTCTTTCTTTCTGTTTGATTGCCTCATCATAAGGTTATGTTTGAACGTTGTCTGTTGAATCCGGTTCTATTAGCATATTTTCTTTCAACTTATTGAATAAATCCTTTGAACTTATCAAAGAGCAGTCAGTTTCATAAATCTATCAAACAGATAATGGAATAATCTTAAGTAGCCGCCGCAACTCCGTAATTGACTATAATAATAAGGGATTGTTGTGTTTGATTATTATTGTGGCGTGGTCTTATTGATTGAAAATTATGTTGAACTTTAGAAAATCCCGACAATGTAATCCTCTGAGAAAGCTCGATAGTAATGTTTTACTGAATGATATTGATGCTAGTAAAGATTTCAATCGAATAGTTCATGATGGAATACAACACTCGAATCCGCTTGTTGATAAATACGAAGCTCTCACTACTGCTATGACTTCTGCTGCTTCAACTGTATTGCCACAAAAAGCTCGTGTTAGTCCAGACTGGTTCACCGAAAATGAAACTGAATTGTCAAATTTGATTGAAAAGAGAAACCTTGCTATACTATGTAAAATGAATCGTGTTACAAGAAGGACCACTGAAAACCTTCGTGTCGCTCGGAAGCAGTTGAAATCTGCCATCTCAAGGGCAAAGAACAATTGGGTTAAAAGTGTCTGTGATAAAGTAAATCAAAGAGACACTACTCGTACCGGTACTCAGGCATATTGGGACAGCATTAAACTTTTAAAAAGGGGAATGGAAAAACCTCCCCCAAGCAAGCAAACGATGATGATGAAACCGAACGGTGACAGATGTACCAGCCCTGAAGAACATGCTAATGTGTTCCGTGACCATTTTGAGAATCTCTACGACAGAACAGCTACTTTCGATCCATCTGTGTTAGACCTATTAGAACAACGACCGATTTTTCCGAATATTGATTATATCCCAGATGACAATGAGATACGTAAAGCCATCGGTCGCCTCAAGAACAAAGCACCGGGAGATTCGTCTCTTACACCTCAAATGTTCAAAACTCTACTTGAGGACAACGTATGTTTTAATCTACTTAAAGATATTATCGTTGATATATGGGTGAACGAAATTTGCCCTACCGATTGGAACACTGGTCTCCTCAGGATATTACCTAAAAAGGGGGATTTAAGAAAGCCCGGGAACTATCGAGGCATTATGCTCTTAGAATCCTCTTATAAAGTAATTGCCATCCTGATTCACAGTCGACTTCAACCACTTATCGAGAGCCTAGATCATGAAACTCAATGCGGTTTTCGAAAAGATAGGGGTTGCGTAGATGCGGTGTTTTCTGTCAAGCTGGCAATAAAGAAACGCAGAGAGCATAATCAAGAGACTTGGATACTGTTTCTAGACCTTGTCAAAGCCTTTGATAGGGTCCCTCGCCAACTTCTTTGGATGGTCCTTGAGAAATTCGGTACGCCAAAGAAGCTCGTTTCGCTGCTCAAATCACTTCATTCATCCTTCCAAGTGAAATTCGTAGTCGACGAAGTGTCCCACACGCTGAAATGCACAATAGGCGTCAAACAAGGAGACATATTAGGACCGGCCCTGTTCACCATCTTCATCGCTGCAATCATGATCACCTGGAGAAAGAAAACGAACCGACCACTCTGTCTTTTCCACACAAAAAATGATTTCCAGATGACGGGTCGTCGTTACAATGCCAAAGGTTCCGAATTCCCAGTCGAAGACTCCGAATATGCAGACGACACTGCAGTACTTTTCGAATCTCGCGAGATTTTGGCTGAGTACTCACCGCTACTTATTGAACATTTCGATCTTTTCGGTATGGAAATCCATAAAGGTGACCTAGAACATCCAGACAAACCTGCGAAAACGGAAGTTCTATTCGTATCCGCTCCTGAGAAATCTTACCGAAACGCTGCCACTTTTGATGATACTGATCTTTCAAATATCAATTTTGGTGGAAGTTATTTCTTCCCTGTAGTTGAAAAGTTCTGTTACCTCGGCACCATGATTACCCGCGACTGTAAAGATAGCGAAGATGTATGTTGTCGAATCAAAAAAGCAGGTAATGCCTTTGGTGCATTACGTAGTTCTTTATTCTCAAACCCATCGATAACGTATGAAGCCAAAGGTGCTGCCTATTGTATCCTCATCCTTCCCATTCTTCTGTATGGTGCAGAATCTTGGTGTTTAACGGAAAATCTTTATAATCAATTACGAACATTTCATCATAGATGTGCTCGTTCAATGCACCGAATAAATCGTCGACACGTTTATTTACACCGGATAAGTAGTAATGAGTTGCTTGAAAATTTAAATATCCATTCGATTGATGTTTATATTACAAAAAGGCAATTGTCGTGGCTCGGCCACGTGTCTAGAATGTCTTTTGAAAGAATGCCGAGGAAATTGTTATCTTCGTGGGTCAAAAATCGTAGACCAAGGGGCGCACCTGAATTTACTTTTGGGCGTGGAATGTATAAAGCACTTCGTCGTGCTAATATCAGTAAAGATAATTGGTTTGTTTTTGGCGCAAGATCGTTGTGAATGGCGTAGAATGATTAATAGTTTTAAATAATGTCTATTTTTTAGTGCTATATTGTTTTGCTTTATTACGCGTAGTAATTTCCTAGAGATATTTTATTTAATATTTAATTTTTCTAGGCCAATTCCTAATGATCTAGGATGGTTCACTCTCACTCTCTCTCTCTCTCGTGGTCTTATCACAAATTTCTTCATTTCGCGTCCTCGTTGGGTCTAAAAAGTGAGTCGGTCGGTCGGTCGGTTGGTCGTAAAAATTTTCCGGTTTCCATTTTTCCATCCATTTTTGGAGTGCATTTTTGGCGGAAACTGCGCCAGCCAGCCAGCCAAAACAACCGTGTGTAGTGGGTGGTTTAAAATTATGACCTTTGAACACTGTGACCTCCGACCCCAAAATGGCGCATGTAATGATAAACAAAGTCAAAATGCTGCGAATTAGCCTCCGTCTCGGAAGAGGACTGGGCCTGAATTTGCGGACGTTTTCACAGTTTCACTTTCGTTTTCGGCTATACGACAGCGTTTTCAAGCAGAAAGCAGAGGAAATCGGTGAAATTATGGCAGGGAATGGTAACCTATTTTTCCAGTGTTTCTCAAGATTGGAGCAAGATTATCGAGATTATTGTTCTAGAAAGTTCATAAAGGCCTAATAGTTTCAGATTAGTATGATTTCATCAGAAAAAACATTTACACCAAAGCTCCTTATTGATATGTGAAGGCTACCATAAATAGCAATGTCCTCCATCAGAACAACTATAACATAAGGGACAAGGACAGTCAAGAAGTCTACTTCTTTGTTGAAAATTTGCACAAAATACTTAGAGAAAATGGTACAATGGAAGCCCATTCTTTACTCCTAAATGATAGTTGAAAGATCAGCAGTTGAGAGGGTTGATTAAAATAGAACTCAAAGCACACAATAAAGTATACATATATATTTGTCCAGAAAGAACTGACATGTTGTTTGCTTTGTTTTGGTGTTCAAAGATATGTACTTATCAGTCCTAAAAAATACAAATTCGAATATAATGAAGGCAATGAGTCTGGTTAAATGTTACTATATTTACAAGAAAGGATTACGGAAAAAATACTACTGGTATGTACTACTGATTATAAACTAAACTCAAAAACTAAAACTTTACCATAAATTTACATTACGACAATTTAAAAATCTATCTTTTATAGCAACAAAGAAAAAAACCTGGCTCAAAGTTTTAAAAACAGAGCTAGTCAGAGCTTCAATTCAGTAGGTATACAGAGCTTTCAAAATTTGAAAACAGACACTGCATTGGTTACTACAAGACATACTATCCACATGGTTTTTTCGATTCATGAAAAAAATAAAGTATTTATCAAAAAAAGGTTCTCTTTTTTTTTGGTAATCAATTTCAACAAACAACAATCAATATAACAGTTTTTTGAAAACCATCCCACAGTGTAAACATTATCAACCAACTAAACCCACACCGCCATAATTGTAAAAATAAGTCAATATAATTTATATCAACAATTTCTCGTAAAATGTTTTTTTCCAACATTGTGATACCAATCATGGCTGGAGGCATCATGTGTAGAGGAGAGTGACTGTGTGGCATTTCATTGCTTTTAATGATCACGATACCAAACATCAACCAAACAAAACTGACGCCAAGCCAAATCTTTCGATTAAAAATTTCCATGAAAATTATAATTGAAAGTTATCTCGTAAAATGCTTTTTTCAACATTCTGGAGGTGTTCAAAGTTAGAGGTATCATATGTAGAGCCAAGCAATACATGAAAAGTCATTTGCTATCCCATTTGCCATGAGATATATGAGTCAACAAATCAAACAAAAACCAACAAATCATGTCTCTTCACTTTCATGTCACATCTTGTTTATATGGGGTATCAGAAAGCCAATCCACAAGAAGAGCCATCTTCCTTTATTATGGAGTGTTCCAAAACTATTGGTAGGTTGTTTGGAAGTAAAGAAACCCACACAGTTTGTTTTATTTTGAAGATATAACTTGAAAACAAACTGCATCTTTCCAGTAGAAACTCATGTTTCAACCTGCTACATAACATTGGTCAGTCGGGTCTGCTACTAACATGTAATAGTTTTATTATAGCCGAGCTTGAGAATCCGTAGGCAGAACTTGTAACATGTATTATGTGTATAATTATGTCAGTCGACTTGAATCATGATACATTACTCACATTTCACTGGATGCATTTTCGCTGTGAAATTATCAGCAAAATTTTCTGACCGCGTTCTGAGACGGAGGCTAATGCGCTAGAAATCGCTTGCAAAAAATCGACAATAATAAAATTTTAGAACGAAGGAAAGGTCATTGACAGAAAAAGTCCGACAAATTTACCGACTCACCGACTCAATTCTACTCAATTTTCGAGAGTCGGTCGACGGGAAACGAAGATATTTGTAATTGCCGCCTTATTGCTAACATCATGTCGCCTTGCTGGATGGATTGAGAGTTTCATGTAAAAAGTGTACCGTCAACATAGCCCTATCTTTTCACTTCCCTGCCTGCCTAACTTTTCCCTCGGCTTTTGTTGCGCGCTTGTTTCACTTTCGTTTTTTAAAAGTATTTACATTAAAGATTGGGTAAAGTACAACGGAAATGTCTGGCAGCAAAGTTAAATGATAGGGCTGATGACGGTAAATTAAAAAAGTTATAACCATAATACCTTATTTTGGGAATTCGTTATCATCAAAAGCACTGTTGTTCTCAGTTGCACAATATGGTGATTGATTTTCTGCCGCTGGCGGGTCTAGTTGATGATTCCAGCAGCTTACCTTCTCCTGAGCAGCAGCAACAACATTGTCATCATGACAACCTCACTACACGCGCCATTATTGTTTTTGTTCTGAAGGACCTTATCACTTAGCTTTGTTACGTTCATAAGGCCGCGCGCGAAAACGCAGATTCAGAAACAGAGGAAAAACGTGCGCGCTGTGTGAAGTAGAAAGATAAGTGAATATTCACGGCAGCCAAAAAGTCTACCTCACGCTTCATGTTTGAGTTCAGAGCAAGAGGTGACTTCATCTAAATATTTTTTTAAAAACAAAACTTTACAAACAGATTTAACCACAAAATGAATACATGGGCAGTCGTTAGTTGGGAGGATGGTGGCGAAGCAAGTGCCAAACTAGAAGAATTGTTTTCCAACCAGGAAAAGGAGATTGGGACAAAAGTTCAGGGGAGGTTTCTAAATCCCAAAAAGACGAGTACTGGAGGAAATAACAATAAAGACATCTATCATGTCTTCAGGCTTGATTAAAAGCCTTCATGGTATGTATATGGTTTAATAACACCAAGAAAGTTTTAATTCTATGATTGTGCATAGTTTTTCAACAAAAAGGTTAGTCTTATATGTTTTTGGATGGATTATTTCTATAACTGAAATAATGTATAATCCTGCAATAATATATGGGTGCAAAATGTACTAAGACTGAAAGTTACAAAGTCTAATAACAGAATTTTAGAGGAAAAAAGCCAAGGGAAAATTTAGACAGCAAAGTGAAATAATAGGGCTGTTGACGCACGGTGTAGTGTATCATCAACAGACATATTATAAATACCAGTCTGGAAATATTGCGCTGTGTGTGTGCCGGATCTCTCCGGCGTAGACTTGAGATTTGAAATCTACTGCCTCTTCGGCTTTTCCCAGTTAAAGTTGGTGCAGCCTCAGCATAACATTTCACTCCCTTCTAGACTGGCATATGACCATATATTTGCCTAAAAATTCTATCTAAAGCAAAGCCAAATCTGTGAAACAAATACCGTCAACGTGTACCTAACATTTCACTTAGCTGCCTGGAAGGTGGAGGCTGTTTTCTCCACTATTTATTGTACTAACTAATAAGATCGTTCAATTATATATTTAATTATCAAATGTGATTTTTCTTAACAGGGACAGGGTGTGAATACCATGTTACCATAGGATGGTGTAAGGCAAAACAAGGACTGCAAATTTAAAGAGCAGACTTTGGTGGTGGAATTAAAGAGGAGGTATAAATTCTGGCCAAGTTGGCCAATGTAAAAAGTACCGTAAGGTTGCCTAATGCCGTCAACCCTGGTTTAATTCCGTCAGCCATTTTCACAGAGTGAAAGATGCAAGGACTACTATGCTACTTAAATTTTCAATTTTTCCGCCTGGGTGCTTCCTTATAAAATCAAGTTTCAAACGACATTCTGCCATTATATCTTTTTATCTCTTTCCAATCCCTCCATTCTCAAACATATAACCACTGTTTTTGTTTTGTTTTTGTATCAAGGACGACTCAAAAGCTGGACTAATAATTTTCCAGTGTATTTCTGTTTTTAACTGAACAATTTTTTTACTCTTTCTATACTGTTGCCAGACAGATAAAAAAATTCACTCCATTTAAGAATTAGTGAATAAGATTTAGTGAATAAGACATTAACAAAAAAAAGAAGATAAAAACAACAACAACAACAACAACAACAGAAGATACAAAAAACAACAACAACAACAACCATATACAACATAATACAATAATGGCTTGTGCAATGATCAACAAAAATGAAAATAATGAATTGGAAAACCTAGAGAAAGACGAGGAGGTGACATTTAAACAAAACGAAACACAAGAACCAAAAAAAGATGACACCGACAACGACGAAAAATTCTTTGACACAGCAGAGGAACCAAAAAAAGATGATGATTACATTACACCGACTGCCCCGACACTCAGAGACATCTTCAACCAAAACAATACCATCCTGAAATCAAACCAAAAAATTCTGCAAAAACTTAGTGACCTTGAATCGAAAACAGATAAGTTAGAACAAAACTATCTAAAAACGAACCAACAGATCACTAGCATAATATCAAACATGGACACAATGAAGAAAAATGTAGATGGGGTAATAGAATCCCAAAAGCTGATCAACACTGAATTTGAAGACAACAAAAAAACTATAAAGAAACTTGAAAAAGACATTGCTACCTTAATCAAATCTGTTAATAACAACAAAGCTGATATCAAAAACAATGTAAAATCCCTGGGTGATGTAAAAACTATTGCAAACAAATCAAACGCTGGTAACAATGATCTAGAGCAGTACGGAAGGAGAGTCATGGTAGACGTATGTGGTATCCCAAAGATGAAAAATGAAAATACGGATAAGATAGTGATCGATGTGGCAAAATTAATGAACATTGAACTGACCCTCAATGATATTGAGATTAGTCACAGAACAAACCAAGAACCTAATGCTCCCATAATTGTGAAATTCCTGTCAAGAAGAACACGTAACCAATTTTTCTCAAATAGAAATAAATTGAAGGGTAAAACTGTAAAGGACATTAATTTCAAAGGTTGCGACAACAAAATCTATGTAAATGAAAGTCTAACAAGACAAAATGGCAATGTATTCAAGGCTGCGCGAAACCAACTCCGGCCTAAAGGTTATAAATACATTTGGACAGTAAATGGTGTAACCTTGGTGAGAAAAAATGAACAGTCTGAAATAATATCTATCAAGTCAATCACAGATCTTAACAATCTATAACTATGAACATCCCTACCATTGAATCAATTATTTGCCATAAGTGCAAAAAACTCTGTCTTGATGACTGTATACTGTGCGAACTCTGTAATACCTGGGTTCACGCCAAATGTTTTAAAATCACAAAACGTCAACTATCTCAACTATCTAACAATAATCATCCCTACTTTTGCCCTGTTTGCACCTCTGACTTGATCCCCTTTAGCCACGTTACTAATGTACATATCGATCAATTCAACTCATCACTCAATCTAAACACCCTAATCTATAATTGTAGCTGTTGTAATAAAGCCATTGCACACAATGATAAAATTGAGTGTAAAATGGGTAAACACTTTCTCCATAAAAAATGTATTAAATCTACCCCTTTAAATGACATTAACCGTTCCATCTGGTCATGTAACGACTGCTTAAGATTTCCATTCAACTGTATAAATGACAACCATCTCTTACCAGAAATTCTAAGCAATGAAACTGAACTTAACCTTAAACGTATAGATAAAATAAAACTTAATAAAAAGATCTCTGAACTAAAAATGTCCTTACCTAAAATCACTGTGTCTGATCCTTCAAGTCATGAGAATGAAATTGAAATTAACTTTAACTACTATGAAATTAATCAATTCATTAAAATGTCTTCATTGCTAAATCCAAATGATAACTTATCTTTTTTCCACACCAACATCCGTTCCTATAACAAAAATTTTGATGAGCTTAACACACTCCTATCTAAAATTCCTCACAAGTTTGATTTCATAGGTCTGACTGAAACCTGGGATTCACCTACAAGTCCTGTAAATGCACAAGACTTACCTGGCTACCATCCAATTGAAGTAACTGTAGGTTCATCACAAAACGGAGGAGTCATTGCATACATCAAAGATGACATCACCTTCCACAGAAGAAAAGACCTTGAAAAGGAGCTTAAATCAGGTGAGAATTTTGAATGTGAATCAATCTTTATTGAAATAAGAACTGAGTCAACGCTGAACAACTATGTTATTGGGGTCATTTACAGACACCCAAGTAATAAAATCAAATTTTTCAATGAAAGAATGGAAAATCTTCTCAAAAAACTTAACAAAGAAAATAAACAGATGATTTTAATGGGTGACTTTAACATTGATCTGCTCAAAACAAACAAACACAGGGAAACTAGCAACTTTGTCGATCTCATGTTTCAAAATTATTTGTTTCCTTACATCACCCATCCAACAAGATTCAACAAAGAACTTAATTCCTCTCTTATTGATAACATATACCACAATAATGTATCAGGTGAATTTGTTAGTGGTAATTTCATCTCTCATGTGTCTGACCACTTACCAAATTTTCTTATACTACCTTCGGTAAGATCAAAACCAAAAATCAAAAAAATATTTAAACGAAACTTTGACAACTTTAACATTGCTGAATTTCGTCAAGATCTCATTGGAACCAACATTGAAAACAAACTTAAAAAGATGAATAATCCATCCAAAATGTATGATCTCTTCCACAACACCCTATCGATTCTTTTTGACATGCATTGCCCACTCAAACCTCTGTCACAAAAGCAAAAAAAACGCTTAAACAAACCATGGATGACAGATTCTATCCTCAAAAAAAGCTCCAAAAAAGAAGAACTTTATGGCATATACTTGCAGACTGGAGACCGTGAAATCTTTAAAGATTACCAATTAATCAGAAACACTATCAATAAAGAAATCCGGAGGAGTAAATTTCACTATCAAAAACAAAGATTCGAAAAATTCAAAAACAATACCAAAAAAATATGGAAAGAGGTCAATCATCTCCTCTCAAGAAACACTTCTAGTCCTATCCCACAATTTATGACTCGTGGTAAAAAACATATTTCATCAGAGCATGAAATAGCACAAAATTTCAATCAGCATTTTTCACAAGTAGCACCAAATCTTCTCAAAAAAAATGCTACCTGGTGACGACCCCTTAACAGCTCTAAAAAATCAAAATCAAAGCATGTTCTTTGAACCAGTTAAAACATACGAAATCAGTGAACACATTAACGATTTAGATTTTAAAAAAGCCATAGATCTCTATAGGTTTCCAATCAATGTAATCAAAAATATTGGTGATCTCATTTGTTCACCTCTCACAATCATTATCAATAAATCTATATCACAGGGCATCTTTCCTGAAAAACTCAAAATTGCTAGGGTAACCCCTGTTTTTAAAAATAACGGAGACAAGCATGACATCATCAACTACAGACCCATCTCTGTATTACCCATTTTTGACAAAATATTTGAAAAAACCGTAAATCACAGACTCAAAAACTACCTGATTGATAAAAAAATATTATCTGAGAACCAATTTGGTTTTCAGATAGGTAAATCTACTTCAGATGCTGTTCTGAAGTTGACAGATGAAATTCATTTAGAACTTAAGAAAAATAAAACATGCTGTACAATATTATTAGACCTAGCTAAAGCATTTGACACAGTCGACCACAGGATCCTGGTAAGAAAACTCAATGCAATTGGAATTAGAGGGCCATTAAACAAATGGTTTGAAAGCTATCTCACTAACAGAAGGCAGGTTGTTAGTATTGGTAATGAAGCTTCTGATGAATTAGAAATGAAATTCGGGGTACCCCAGGGATCAGTGCTTGGACCCACCCTTTTCCTAATCTACATTAACGATTTACCACTATCCTCTTCAAAATTTTCCTTTACACTTTTTGCAGACGACACCTCCCTTCTTCTTAGCCACGAAGACCCTGTTATCCTTGAGCAACTAGTAAACCAAGAGTTAAAGCTTGTCCAAACCTGGCTGACCAACAACAAGCTATCCCTAAATATTAAAAAATCTTGTTTTATTATTTTTTCAGGTAAAAAACAGGTTGGAAAATTCACTATCTCAATATCAAACAATCAGGTAATGAGAACTAGCTTTGCAAAGTATTTAGGTGTATTTATCGATGAAAAATTGGACTGGAAAGCTCACATCGATCATGTCAAAACTAAGATCAAACAAGGCTCAGGCCTCATACGTAAGTTGAGTCATTTAGTTTCACCGTCTTATATTACTTCATTATATTATTCATTTATTAATTCACATTTACAATATTGCATAACCTCCTGGGGCTCACCGAGCACCAAGGGAATAGGTAAGTTAAATTGTGAAATAAGTAATATAACAAATAAAATCAATAAAATTTTTAATAAATCAAATCTTGGGACATTCAATACATTAAAAGTTAACTCCCTATACAAATTAGAGTGTGGTAAGCTCATATTTAAACATATAAACAAATCAGCAGCTGACTATTTAAACACAATTTTTAGTAAGCCATCTCATGGGTTTGGTACCCGTCAGCCTACTAATGACTCTTTAACGACTTTGGTATTTGGTGACTCGCCATCTCCCATACGATTTTACGGTCCACATCTCTGGAACCAACAATGTCTTAATCTCAAATCCACCAGCTTTTCTGTGTTTGCTCGAAAACTCAAATCAAAATTACTCAATGATAACTAAGTTCCCATCTAGTGTCTTATTCAACCACATTTATTATCATCCACAAACCAAGTGTAAATATTTTCGTATTGTATCTCCTGTTGTTGTTTATCTTTTGTTGTTTTTTTCTTTTCTCTAGTTAGTATCTCTTGTACATTATCACTCCATATATCCTTTCGAACTCGAAAGCCTCTTAGGGTTGTTTTTCGCTTAGGATTTTTTAAATGTAAATAGATCTGAAAAAAGAAATATATATCATATCATCATATCATATCATCATTGCATCAAGTTGGATGGTGAAGTTCTGCAAAAAAAGCAGCTGGAATTTGTGGATTGCGTGTTGATGTGTCAAATTAAACTCAATGAGCAAAAAGCATTCAATGCTTGAATTCATTCTCCTGTAAATTTTTATATTTTTTGTCAGTGTTTGATATTGTATTTTCTATTTGGAAATTTTCTATTTGGTTGAGTTGCAGGAGGCTTTAGAGGCCTATTCTCGCAACTATAGGCGCTTACTAATGAGCGTCCCGTCAGCACCGTAGATTAAACCGTAGATAACCACTTATCTCTGTCACCAGTTTCCTGATTCTCTCACCCCTTTTTATTTAGCAGCCAATTTTAATTGACTTTGACACCTTGAAGGCTGAATAACTTTCATCTTTTTAATATTTTTTCACCTGCAATAAAAAGTTTATCAACGAAAGAAATTGCCTTTAAATAAAAAGGGGTATAGAGGGCTATACACATGCTGTGTTTGTTCATTTTTGTGTCATATATCTTTTTCGTTCCTTCCCGTAGAGACGGCTGCACGGACTTTAGGTGTCGGGTTCTGGGCCTACTTTTTAAAAATTTGTGGTTTTTGATACTTGTATTTTGTCGTTTGTCTTGTTCTTGTCTGTTGTTTACCCTTTTTTGTTTCTTTGTATTTGTGTTGGAGTTTTTGTTTATTCTTCTATGTTTGTTAGTTTGTTTGGACTGCGGGTCGGTTCAGGGTTATGGAATCTGGGGGAGGCTGAGTGTTGGACGTCCTTAACACATGTTTAAAGCCGCTGCGGCTGTCGCAAGTCAGGGACTCCAGATTGCATTGGTTGGGTTTTTGAGTTGGTTTTGGTGTTTGTGTTTTTCTGCTTGGCTTTTTAAACTTTATGTCTATTGGTTTGTTGGTTCTTTTTCGCATAAAATTCTCATTTCTTGACAGGATGTTTGATTGGTTTGATTTATATATTTAGAAAAATTCAAAAAAAAGGAAAAAAAACGTGTAATTATAAAAATATTAGTGCCTTTTTATGTTTCATCTTTATTTTACTTAGTATTTTCAACACTTTCTCTCCTTGAGGTCAGATCTCTGATCTTCACCATATATATATTTCTCAAGATTCAGTCGTTCGCCAGCTTTTGCGGTGAGCGGTCACGGGTGTACGGGGCTTCGAACCGGGTTCTAGTCCGACTTTTTTTAAATTCTCATCCCTTTCCCACTGTTTCCATCTTCTTCTTTGAACTGTAAAATGTGTGTGAGAGCCACAGGGTTGGATAGTGGCGATCCAATCCCAGTTCCTTCCCATCTAGTATGCTTTCTACAACGTTGTGGCAGAAACGTGTCAAAGGTGTGGTAACTTTGTCTAGTAGAAAGTACACTTCTTTTTTCATTGTTATTTTAGTTAGATTTTTGTTGTATTTATATTGTCTTTTTGTTTTGTGAGTTTTGTCTTTATTGTTTCCATTTTAAGTAGTTGAAGGTTTTATACTTCTTGACTAAATATATGCCAAAAATGCTTAAAAATCCTATTGGTTTCAGATTTTTTGTAGCCTCTAAAACTTGTAGCACCAAACCGTTGACCGCAGTTGTTTCAAATGTTTTTATTAAAAGTTCTTTACAAACATGTTGAAAGTTTTCACAGAAAATCAAGATTCTTTTCTGGGTTTAGCAAATTTTGGGTGGTTCAAAATTCTTCACCGGTTATTGAACATCTAAATCGGATAAATGCTCAGAAAAAAGCACAAAGAATTTCTACCTTCGATTTTGCTACACTTTATCTATACCACTCTTCCTCATGAATTACTTGTAAAAACTTTGACAGATATCATTAATTTCGTTTTTGTTGGGGCCTGTCGCAATAAACTTGGATTTTCTGCAAATTCAGTCCATTGGACAGCAAAAGGAAAAGATAACAGATTTTTTACCAACATTTCCTTATCAGAGTGTGTTGAATCTTTAATCAAGAATTGCTATTTCAAAGTTGGTAATCATATACTCAGACAAACCATCAGTATCCCGATGGGAATAGATCCAGCTCCATTTTGGGCTAACCTTTTTCTTTATTATTACGAATCTAAATATGTACAAAATTTGATGTCTACTAGTTCTCCTAGAGAATACATTCAGTTGGTAGATTTATTGATGACCTTTGCGCTATTAATGATAGAGATGATTTTTTCTCATGTTATAATGATATATATCCGGAAGAGCTACAATTGAAAGTTGAACATCATGGAACAGATGCAACATTTTTTCGATCTAGATATAAGCAATTGAAAATAACGTCTTTTCGCTACAAATTCTTTGACAAGAAAGACGCCTTTCCCTTCTTCATCGTGAGAATGCCACATAAAGATAGTAATTTACCATCAATCATATTTTACAGTTCTATATATTCTACGCATATTCTACGTCCTACGCATTGCTAGATGCACTCTTCTTTTTGAAGATGTTCTTGTTCCGCATGATGTTGACCGGTCGTCCCAAGTTGACCGCGCATGAAGTTGACAGAAACCGTACCAAGTTTGACCTCCCGATTTTTAAGAGACTGAAATATAAACAAAAAATAAATAAAAACAAACTTGCAAAATGCTCAGTACTCAGTATCATGGGATAGAATGAGAGAATAGAAGGTAACGTATGGGCTATTCCGGGTTAAGCCAAGTTGACCAAAAGCCCCCTATAAAGGTTGGAGGTGACACAATCAACTTCGTATGGGCTATTCCAGGTTAATCCAAGTTGACCAAAAGCCCCTTATAAAGGATGGAGGTTACACAGTCAACTTCGTATGTGCTATTCCGGGTTGAACCAAGTTGACCTACCCCTTATAAATGATTGAGGTGACACAGTCAACTTCGTATGGGCTATTCCAGGTTGAACCAAGTTTACGTACCCCTTATAAAGGATGAAGGTTACACAGTCAACTTCGTATGGGCTATTCCAGGTTGAACCAAGTTGACCAAAAGCAACTAAAACTAAAAGTTAGGTCTTTGTTCTACCTATTTTTTAATGTTTTTCCCTAGGAAAAGTAAATTTTTCGAAAGCTAATCCCTGTGGCAGATAGAACTCTAGAGACAAACTCTTTGAAACAAAAGTAGGATAAGATTCAAGGCGTTCTAATTCTAGATTATGACAACCTCAATAACTTTTCTTTTTCACTTACAGAAGTTAAAGAAACTTACAGAAGTTTATATTAATTTTTCAATAATAAAATAATAAAAATGCTTTAATCAAATACCAATAAAACAGATAGACGCTCATGTACATGGAAAAAAAGCGAATAGATTGAAATAGGTAAAATAGCTTAAAATGAAAATCTTGAAAAACTTTTCACGTATATAATCAAAAAGGATAGTTTTCCTCGGAGAGATTCCTCCTTACAGCTGCTTGTTTCGAATAAACGCCCCTCCTAGAAGGGAAAAGAGGGTGTTTTTTTGAGGGGATGTTTATTGGAAATTTTTCCTTTTCCTTTAAGGAGAATCGTTTACTCAAGGGGTGTTTATTCAAATTAATGCCGTATTCAAAATCTTAAGATTATTCTGTCCGTATCCATTGATGAATTAGGCACTTTCCACAATCACAACGAGTACGACAACGAGAATGTGAAAAGATCAAATTCACACCTTTGAGCTGTCAAAACTTGTCAAAACTCTGAGTAAACCCCAATTTCTCGTTGTCTCTTCTCGTGCCCGACGGCAAATCACTCATTTTGGCGTTGTCCGACAACGTGAGATTTCTAACATAAAAATCAACATCAAGCAAAAAGTAAGACAATTTTGAAAATTATATTTCAGAATCTTTAAACTTTTTATCTTTTTTTAGCTTTTTTTCTTGTGCTAGATGTGTAAGTTTCAAGTATTGAATTTTTGAAATCCTGATTTTAAATTTGTTCAGTTTTTTAAACTCGCTTCTAATAACATTACAAAATAATTCTGATTATTACAGTATTTTTAGTTTGCAGTGAAAAAGAAAAGCTTCGAGATTTTCTCAAAGATTTACCATTTTTCGATACTTTTAAAAAATGATAGACGTTGTCGTTGTGAAAAATAATTGCGGAATCAGAAATGAGCCACAACGGTAACTTCTTTATTTTTTCACAAGTTTTGCCGTTGTCGTTGTGACTGCGGAAAGTCTCAATTGAAATGCTATGGGGGATTTTCCAGCAAAATCCTTTCCATCTCCATCAATTGTGAATTCTTCTGGATAGGTTAAGCTAAGCAGGGAGTTCATGTGAGATTCCAGAAGTGGGTTGTGGTACGAGATTAGCGCCCTGAAATTGCTGTTTTCTCTTTTCAATTTGGCGAGGCGTAAATATTTACCTAAATTTTCATCTTTTTTATAATCGTTACCATCGAGAAAAGGATTTTCTGCTTGATCGCGACTTTCTTTCATGTAAGTTGTAAATACTGACTCTTTAAGACTATTCTTTATCTTCCCCACCAGGGTGAATGCTTCGCCACTCTTTTCGCGCGATCTAAGAAGGACAAAGAAAAATTCAATTAATCTTATTTAATTACTCTTCATCTTCCACTGGAAACAAATACGAAAACCCAATTCACTGTTGCAAAGCTTCACCAAAAACTATTGCATTGAAAACCTATTGAGAAAACCACCAATACCTTTAGAATCAATTCTTTATTTTTAGATGAATATATGTAAGGTTCGTCTATCATTTAGAGTTGTAATTGGCTTGAAAGATAAATAAATACCTCGGATGTTTCTCATCTGTTGCTGTTTGTCTAAATAAAAAAAAGCAATAAGTTTTGTCAGTACTATAGAAAATATACTGTAAAATTTCCGCTAGAGTTTTTAATTTGCTGCTAAGGATTCACAAAATGCAAATCCAAATCTGACTGTACGATTGTACTTTCAAAAAATGAGAAATTAAAATAAGACAGTTAAGAATACATAACGAATACTTTAAACGTACAAACTTGTTGAGAATATTCAAAATGCATCCAAGGTCTCGTAAAAAAGGCTAAAATTCGCCAAAACGCTAAAATTCGCAGAAGTCACTGGAAAGTTTATGCTTGCAGAAGTTTATACGCTTAAAGTACAATGCAATACGAATCAATACCGATCTCGTGATTTTGTTTACAATCATTGCAAATCCAAATCTCGTCACTTCCAATGTTGTTGGCAGTTTTCAATTTGGAGCATTTGAAATGATACCATTGGTGGCATCTATCACAACTGATCCCGTGAGCGACTTTTCTACGGCAATCTCCACAGGTCCAGTTCTTTTGTTTTTGCACATCGATTGATAATTTTCTATTATTTTATACACTGCGTCTGAAACAAGGTCTTTTACGATTTCTAAGTCCACAGAAGGATCACGGAAAGAATCTTTGTGTTTCATTTTCGTGAAAGGAATAATGGCACTTGTTTCAATATCACAACACTGGTTCATTCTGTCTAGCGCAAGTTCGGTTCCTATTAGCCATGAAAAAGTTTGTTTTCCTCTTGTTGACAAGTTTTTAAACGGTACTAATAAAAAAAGAAGGAACACGAAAGTCTGAAATAACGTAGTCGTTTTAATTATTTTTTGTTGCAAAATATTGACATTAGAGGCTATGACTTGTTGAGATTTACATTGAATTGTAGATTCCCATATGCCTGACTCTACTGATATGCAATTGATTGGAGATGAATCTTCATTTTGCCATCTAGCTTCGTGATTTCATCAGTCGCACGACTTAAATTGTATAAATTTTTTAAAAGTGTTCGAGTTAGGATAATCGTGCAAATGATAACCAAGTTACAATTCAAACGAAAAAACTTTATTTACCCAGAGGAATATCATACGCTGATTCTTGTACTTCTATTTCTTCTTCGTCTTTCTCCGAATCTTCGTATCCTGAAGTTGGTATGAAAAATTAAGAATGTCTAAATTTATGAAATTTGAATTTAATAATAGCATTACATAGTAACATCAAACTGAAAAAAATTGGTAATCAAAAGATAATAATTATTATAAAAACAGAGCTTCCTTTTACCTAATATTGATGCTGTCTCTGTAGTGTCACTTGTCTCTGAAGCTGAATCTGAAGAAACTGAATTTGTATCTAGAAATTTAAAACATTAGTCATATCATATGTAATGTCAAACTAGAATTTTCATAATTCAGGCCTGCTGACACATAATGGTTCTGTTTTGTTGGTTATAATTGTCGTAACCGCTACAATTAGCCAATAAAACGGCTTCTTTTGTTTTGGAACGGAACGGAACATGGCCTTACGATGACTTACCTGGCTTGAAACTATTTGTCCAGTATCGAAATTAAAACCTTATACACTAAAACTTACAATGTCCTTCTCGAATCCATTGCAGGCTTCGCTCCCATTCAACATCGTCCAATACATGCGGTTCACTAGACTTTCTCTCAGGTGGGAAATTACTCGAACTTTCATCTAAATAGTCATGGAAAATATTAAATTAGTTACATCATTTAGAAAATAATCCCGAAATGAAGGATAAGATTTAGAAGGTTTCGTTCAGAAAAGTACATACCTTGTGATTTTAAAGCTTGGGAAGGCTGTGTTACTTGGGGATGTTTTTTATTTGAACTCGAACTTTGATCTAAATAGTCATGAAAAATATTCAATTAGTTACATTTAGAAAATAATCACGAAATGAAGGATAGGATTTAGAAGTTTTCGTTCAGAAATGTACATACCTTGTGATTTTAAAGCTTGGGAAGGCTGTGTTGCTTGGGGATGTTTTTTATTTGAAATCCAACTTTGATCTAAATAGTCATGAAAAATATTCAATTAGTTACATTTAAAAAATAATCACGAAATGAAGGATAAGATTTAGAAGTTTTCGTTCAGAAATGTACATACCTTGTGATTTTAAAGCTTGGGAAGGCTGTGTTGCTTTAGGGATGTTTTTTATTTGAACTCGAACTTGATCTAAATAGTCATGAAAAACATTCAATTAGTTACATTTAAAAAATAATCACGAAATGAAGGATAAGATTTAGAAGTTTTCGTTCAGAAATGTACATACCTTGTGATTTTAAAGCTTGGGAAGGCTGTGTTGCTTTAGGGATGTTTTTTATTTGAACTCGAACTTGATCTAAATAGTCATGAAAAACATTCAATTAGTTACATTTAGAAAATAATCACGAAATGAAGGATAAGATTTAGAAGTTTTCGTTCAGAAATGTACGTACCTTGTGATTTTAAAGCTTGAGAAGGCTGTGTTGCTAGGGGATGTTTTTTATTTTAACTCGAACTTTGATCTAAATAGTCATCTATATATTAATAGCGATGCTTTGTGTGTCTGTGTGTCACCACTTTCGTTTTCGCTTTGTTTGTGTTTTAAAACAAGCCGTATATATATAAAAGTTGCGAAGCGATCCAGAGCCTCCTCGATTCGCAAGTTGCAAGCAAAAAATTTAAGACATACAAACACTGTATATTCAATGGCATATGTGAAGTTTTACTTAATACATTCGCTGCAGTCTTGCCGAATATCCTATCAGTCGGAAAAATTTTATAGTCCCTCTCTATAAAAATGACATCTGTAGATTCTCTCATTGATGAACAAGCCGTATATGTATAAAAGTTGCGAAGCGATCCGGAGCCACCTCGATTCGCAAGTTGCAAGCAAAACATTTAGTTTCAAATAATAGGAAAATTTCATATTTTCAAAAAAACGGAATAACTAAAAATGTTTAAAAGGAAAAAAAACTTTCAAAACAAGAAGCAATTTCATATTATACTTAAGTTCAACAGATTGCAAGGATGGAAAAATGTCTTGTATATTTGGAAAAGTTTTTTAAGTTTTTTAAGTTTTAATCTAAGGGAAAAAACTCCACTTTCAGAAGCCATTTTTCATTTCAAAAGCCATAGTGTCCTTCAGGGTCTCTTCCCCCCATGTCTAGAATGAAAATTTTCCATTCCCCTCCCCTCATTTTCCCCCACCCTGCCTCCAAAACTTTTTCTGTCCCCCCCCCCCTCAAGCATAAAATTAAAAAGCTGTAATTTGATGAACTTAACGCTTATTGTTTTCCCTAAGGTAGTTCTAATTCAAGAATATATGGAAAGGATGGTTGTTTTTAAACCATAATATTAATAAAACTAAGCATTATGCTATATCATCTCATAAAACCAGATATTTTTCAATTTTGAATTGATTTTAGTGAGTTCCCCCCATGCCTAGAATGAAAATTTTCCATTCCCCCCTCGCCCCCCCCTGGCTTCAAAAAAAATTCTTTCCCCCCCCTATACGTCCTTTTGACCTCAAAACCCATTCCCCCCCCCTATGAAAGCATTCTGAAAAGTTATAAAAACATTTTATAAGGCCAGAATTACAAATAACTAGTGTTCGCGCTGTCCAACTGACTGATAATATTTTTCTTAATTTTCCGAACACTGCAATACAGTAGCTACTTATTCAAAATTTTCGTGATGGTGGCCTATTTTCAGAAAAGATATCAAAAAGGAAAAAAAAATTCATACTGTACCAGGAATTATTTCCTTATTTTCAATTAGTACATAAAAAATCGCAATTGTAATCAACAAAAGTTTTTCATATTTTAAACGTGGAAGACAATATTATATATAGTTGATGACAAAGGTTTTCCATGTTTTAGATGCATGTCAAAAGAAAAATTTTAAGCTCAGGCGGAAATAAAAAAGTGTAGTGTTACCGGAATCCGGTCCAATGACAAAACTTTTTTTCTGACCCGGTCGCAAAAATATATACTTTAAATGCGATAAACTTTTGTGGAGATTAAATTTTGCGGATTTCACGGATTTGGGTGTCATCCCCAAAATCCGTAAAATTAAATCCCATTGAAAATTTGAGTAGGCCTTATCAGCAAAATATTTCTAAACAAAACTCAAAAAAATGTTAAATAAATACTTTTTGAATGCTTACTGGCATCAAAGAAGTGCTAATAATACGCATTTCAACGACCAATGTGATTTGACAGTACAGGCAAAAAAGTTGTAAGAATATATTGTCACACAATAGTGCCATCCACGAAATTAAGTCCAGTTAGGAACATTTGGCGAGTTCCTGTACGCGGCCGCAATCAAAAAAATCATAATGTCACTCAATAAAAAATGGCGTTCGTGTCTTTTCGCACTTTTTTTAGCCTAGACGATATAGCAAACATAGTAAGTATAAGCACACTGTGCTTTTAATTGGCTGACAATTTCTTTTGCGTCGGAAAAACTTTTTCAAACTTTCAGCGATGATTGATCAAACTGTTACAATGAAAATTATCCAGCGCATTTTTTATCTTCTTACCTTCTTCATCTTTAATGAAGCACTCGAAGTTCACTGAAAGTAAGCACATAAGATATTCTTATAATTAATGATATTCATTTAAACACGCTTCGTTATGCGCTGTGGTGGAGTGCGTGACGTAACTCGCGCGGCAACTAACTGGCCTTCTGTTGGAAGATCATATTGGGCGTTTTGGCGTTACCACCCTCGACGCAGCGAGCGCCTTTGTCTTTCCGCAACTCTTTCCACCATTTTAAATGGCCTTAACAATAGATCCAAAAGGGCGCCATAATCTTGGAAGATAATTTGTTTTGGTCTCCAGCTTTGGGAAGTAGCATTGTTTTTGGTTCTTTTCGATGGAAAATGGTAAGAAACTTAAGTTTACAAGTGTCATTTACAGTGTGGCTCGAATCCTTCAGATCCTTGGTTAGAAAAAGCTATACCTGTTTCCTTTTTTCTTCCCAGATTCAACAAGCCATCAACCAACAAAATTACCACTGACATCTGAAAATTCACACAGCCTTTCCACTAGACATTTCTAAATTATCTGCCATTATGAAGATGTTCCGAAATTAACCAATCCGGTTTACAATCGGAATTCCTCTGGGAGTTAGCGAGTCGGGAAATGTAAAGTTATGTAATAGGTAATACATAATTTTTCCGGGGGTTAAACTTATAAATAAAATTGAAATGGTTTGTTTTTTTCTTCATTATATATTTAAGTTTTCATTATCAAAATTCTAGAAATGCTAGTTTGTAGACCATATTAGAAAATGGTTATATATTTCGCAAAATAAACACTTACAAAAGCTATTACTTACTATCTTTACCCCCGCTTTTTAAACAACGTCTTCTGTGGGCGTGATATCAGGCGGAGACAAAACGCCCTCATCGTAAGATTCTCGGGTCGTCTTATTGTTTGTTCCTTTTGTCGAGTCTGTCGGTCCTATTGTTCATGCTAAATCCATACACGATGACGTCAATGTTTGGCGGCATACCTGAAAATAAAAAACAAAAAGATTATCATATTATTTTTGCATGAATTACGCTACCTTATACGTCATTATAAAATTATACAAAACGAAAGCCAGTCTAGGCCGCCCGCCTAGAGCGCGGGCCCTAATATTTTTTCTCTCGCGGTCTTCAGGGGAAAACGAAAGTGATCGATATTCTTCGAAGGAAGAATTTGCCAAACAAACCCCTAGACAAAAAGATGTATTTTGAAGTTGGGAATGGATCCTGCGAAGATGAAAAAATTTTGACTAGGCGTTTTTTTGGCAAAGCCAAAAACTCTAATTTTTTTCTTCCCTCAAGCTAAAAAGGTTACAGGTTTTGGGCAATCGAGGCAAAAATCAGCAAAAAGCTGGTATTTTCCGTAAATCTGAGAATCGCGATAAGATCCTCACTGATTTAGTTTTTGCTGGCTTATAGAATGGCAGGATCCTGGATGGCTTTCCTAACTGAAGTCCCCGCGAAATGTTTCAATTTTGGGGATTGGCCCAACCGCGAAATTTAATTCCCACAAAAGTTTATCGCATTAAAGTACTATAAATATGAACCATCATAAAGAAAAGCAAGTTGACCGTTCAAGCTACCAAACGTCGTTTTCTTACAGTAGATATTCTCACTCAGTTGTTATTAAAAGTTTGTGCATTAGTACTTGATACTACATATAGATTACTTCATACTGTCACATGAACAGCATTAGTCTGCTCAATGTTCTTATCAAAATTAGAAAAATATTCTTATAAAAAATATAAAAATTCAGTTAAAAATCGTTTAGTTTCTTATATAAAAAATAGCTTCAAAATTTCATTTCTTTTGTATATTTAATTACTTTATCATTAGCAAATCATCACTTCACATCATCATTTATTACCTCACATCACACTTAGTATATTTTCTTTTGTATTATATAATTACTCTAGGTTTTTCTCACTTAATGATTTTATAATTGGGGAGCAATTATCTCCTCAGATTTCTCTTTTTTTTTTACTCTCTCATTTTTTTTTTTTCATTCTGTGTTGAAACATTGTAGAGCAAGGAGCTCAATTCTTTGTTGACATGTTGTCAGTCAGAGTCAAACTTAAAACTTATTAAATTGGTAAATGGAATTTCCTGAATTGAATTTTTAATAATAATTTGCATTTTACTGTGGATTTACCCAGCTGGTAATCCACTCATTTCACTGGTCATTTTCACAGCAATCACATTGGGCCAGCCGGTAAGCTTTTTGTTTGCATTTCTCACTTTTTGTTTTCTCTTCTCCTAGTCTTAGGTTGGCTCAACTTTAGGCTCTGCATTTGCCCTTTTGGCACAGGCTTCTACCCATTGCTGTCCTAGGTTAGGTTAGGTTAAGACTTAGTAATTTTTTTTAAGATTCTATCATACTTTTATTCTTTCATATGATTTTCTGTTCACTCAAATTGTTTCAAATTAGTCTAAGTTTCATAAATCAATTATCAATTTAAGCTCCTAATTTTGTCATTTAGTCACTATTTTCATTTATTTTATCAATTCAAATACTTATTATTCCTTAATTTATTTTCATTCAGTTTGAACGCAAAGATATCAATCCTTCAATCAATATCTTGTTACAAACCCTCTCAAGTGTGTTGCACTATTCCACACATACTGTTTGTGTACATAAAAGTTATCTTTAAAGTTCTATTTTAATAATCTTAAGTTATCAAAAATAGCAAAACAAATTTTTTTCCAGCAAGCTGCATGTTCTCATGACAAAAGTTTTCCAAATTTTGAACGCATGCAAATGGTTCGCTACATTTTCCATTCCAAAGCAAAGATAATTTCATATTTCACGACACGTTTTCCACATTTTAATCAAAACGGAAGATAATTTCAAAGTTTACGATGAAAACTTTTAATTTAAAAAGTTATGTAAGGTGATTTCCAATTGTTTACATCCATATTCAATGTCTTTACGATTAGCTTACTTTTTCAGAGGTTGACATAACATTTATTCATCAGAGGCCGCCTGTGGCTGGCTGGCGGCTGTGGTTGTCAGCTTCAAAAGTTGGAAATAAGCTGCTACCGTATATAATTTCCCCCTCAAAGAGGTTTCAATTACCAGTTGAGTGTCATTGTTGTAGAAGAAGCACCAAGTAAAATTCAATCTATAGTTAATTTTGCTCCAGGTTCAAATTTTTCCAAACAACAAAATGAATCAAGGCAAGGAACTTCAGACTTTTTTGAAGCTGCAAGTGTTTCATTTCCAGGCACAACATGGTCAGATTTCTCCAAAAATATTCAGTCACTTGCCCTGTTACAATTCATTTACATGTACAGGCAAAATTCAAGTTAGTTTGTTGTCAAAATTGGCAAACATGTCCTGTTTTTCCAAGAAAATGCATCTCTCATTCCAAACCAACAGAATTGAAACAAAACATCAAATCCAGGGAGGGATAATAAGAAAACTTTATCATCCACCATTTCTTGTGCTAATCAGACAAAAAACATGATCCAATTCGACTCTTGAAGCATGAAAATCGAAGAAAAATAACCGAGGAGCAGTATTTGTTGTCCATTTGTTGCCGCCATCTTTAATGTTTTGACGGCTAGAAACCAGTATGGTCTAATCATCAATACCCTTCCGAACCGGGCGACGTTCCCCGATCTGCAAGGAGAATAGAGCACCACAGCGATGTTTTCCCGCGACGTGTCTTTAAAAATAACGTTGTCCGTCTTAAAAAAAGTCACTCTACTGTTCTCTCGCTCGGAGCTCGATTGAATACGAGCCATGTAGTCACACACGGAGTTTCAAATTCGAATACGTCGAATTTAATGTAATGGAGATAATTTTCTCTATCATTTCGGGAAATATCCTTCATGTTTTATCCCCTTAATATTCATTGTCGCGCGACTCGGAGATTCGAAACGTTTTTCCCATCTCCTGCCTTATAGAAGGTGAAAGAAATGGATAGTTAAAGGTACGCACACACGATAGCAAAACTGCTTCGCTCATGTACATTCGCTTCGCAAAAATGAAGCTTCAACCGTTCTATTTTTCATTTTCTGGAATAAATAGCAAAAAGTTTAAAGAAACAACAATATAAGAAAAGTAAGATGAAAACACTTCAGTAACACATTCAGGGCATTTTAAATTTAAAAAAATAAAAAATAAACTGTACCCTTATAATCATAATAGTAGAGACCAATGGTGAAAAAATTGTGCAACTTAGGGTAAAAGCAGAGATTTTTTTTCAGAGACCGAGTTTAGACCTAAATAAATGATTTGGGCCCGGGACCCACTCAAATTTCCCCTTTTTACCCAATTTTTGAGCCAATTTATGATGACGTCATCAGGAAAATTTTGGCTCAGAGGTCGTCCCAGAAAATGTGGTCATATTATATACCGTTGGATCGGAAATTCAACGTAGATTTCAAAAAAGGATTATCTCATACCATAAAAATCAAGCCAATAAAAGTTATTCATTCCCAAAGTGGTTGATGACGTCATCAACTTTTTTTGGCCTAGAGGACATCTCTGCAAATATGGTCATATTATATACTGTTGGATCGGAAATTGAACGTAGATTTCAAAAAAGGATTACCTCATACCATGATAATCAAGCTAATAAAAGTTATTCATTCCCAAAGTGAGCGGTGGTCCCATCAAACTTTCTGGCTTAAAAGTTGCATCTTAAGCAAATGGTCATAATTATACATAGCTCTAGATCAGAAGTTTTACCAATATCCCGAAAGAAAATTATCTGACACCATGAAGGAAGCCAACAAAAAGTTATTTTCCACAAAAATAAACAGATGGCATGGGCTTTATAGACTAAATGTAACTTGCAAATTATCCGAATACGGCGAACACTAAGATTATTAAATCATATATTCGGGTTAAACAATATTTATTTACAGTTTTCTGTGTTATATTTTTATATTTGATATATAAAAATGCAGAAAAAAGCATAAATGAGAATTGCACAATTCGACTAAGAATTATACAAGAACATAGTGAAATGATAAATGAACGAAAAACTTTTGAAAGAAGCATAAGCAAACTAGCGTTCGGGTTTAAAAGACTTTCTCGTACAAAATTATATACACACCTTCTTAATCGGAGACTTTTGAAAATACATAGAAAATATATAGAAAAGAGCAAGCCTAGTGAAGTTAACAAAATATAAATCTAGATATTTGTTGAGTTAATCACGTTCACATTCTCCTTTGCATTTGCAAAGCTGGGTACATAAGAACCCTGAGCTGACACACTTGCAACGTCCTTTACAACCTTTCTGAGGATCGCATCCACATTTAATCAACTGTCTCAAAGCCAAGGTGGCATCTGGAAGGTCAGACCATTTAGGTGCGTAGCAACTATTTGCCATTTTAAAGCCCCATTGTTCTGGATCAGGAAGACTTTGGTTGGTGACAATCGCTTGATCCCAATTATAACCGGAAATATACGAGGAACGAAAAGCATGTTGCAACAAAGCTCCACTTGTTGGTGGAATGGAATCAATTGAACGGCCTTTGCAGAATAATTCTTTTCGACATTCGTTGGTTGTTAGACAATTAGACGTCTTGTTGTATAGAAGCACTGTGAAGCGTTCGAGTATGGGCAACGCTTCTTCAACATCACGATGGGTTGGTTTATGACTAAGCTTCTCAAAAATTGGGGTTATTTCATCAAATGAGTCCCAGATCTTCCAAGCAGAACTTTTAGAGACTTGCGACATGTAAGAGACCTGGTCACATCCTGTGAAGGCATGAAAAAACGGGATTCCTAAAGCTTTTGATTGTCCGAGATCTCTCACAATCAAATGGATCGGGAAGAATTGCCGATGTTTGCCAGTACCAAAATCGATCCACAATTCTTCTAGTTGAGCATGCAAACGAGCAAATATGGATATAGCTATAACTAAGACGTCGGTGTCCACGGTGCGAATGGTTATCTTTGTGTGACCTTGCAGAGACATGTCGTTGACGTGCAAAAACACTCTTGTGTCTGCCTCTTCGTGGTTGCATGGTGAAATAAATGATGATGCCATCTGACCACTACTGGTGACGCAAGTCGTAGCATAAGCACATGTAAGCACTGTTTCATCGTCGGTACACGACATCAGCTCTTTGGAAAGATAGGCGAACAGCTCGGTTTTATTTTGGTTTAAACGAAGGAATCCATTCCAGTTTGTTGGTGCGATGGAATCATCTAGAACCTTCCGACAAATTCCTTTTCCCCGTTTCGTTCGTGTTGCTGCTTTAAGACTAAGATCCTGATATGTGTCAAACGACATCCACACGTTGAGACCTGTATTCATTTTGAAGCTTCTTGACCTGAGGATAGAAGGATTGTTTGCAATAATCTTGGAATCTTTGATTCTTCTTTGGTTTGGTCATATTGACGATGACTGATCCTTCAAGCACTGATCCATCAACTTCAGGAGGAGAGGATACAACTTCTGCTGGTTGAACACACTTAGCCAGGTCAGATTTAATTCCCGAACGCATTTGTCCACCTTTTGACAATGCTGGCGGATATGGAAGGGTCTCATGTTGGAAGAATTCATCAAGGTCACCTCCTCTGATTTGTGTGGCAATGTACATTCGTGAGAACAGCCGGAGGTGCATCTTTAATTCTTTCGTTTCTGCCTTGCTTGATTTCCCTTTAGCGCAAGATGTTTTGAAAATGGTAATATTGTTTTTTGTAATGGGAGAGTCAATCGATGTTGTTTGACTGAAAATTCTTGTGGTTTGAAACTCCTCAAAAAAAAATTTAGTAAACATCTAAAATAAAAAAGCAAAGTAAGTAATCAGTCTAACAAATGAGCAAAGAAAGAATGTAAATTTCTACTTCAATGACTTAGCCTGACCACAATTAGAGGACACAATGAAAGCATCACTCTGAAGAAAAATAGCCTCAATACACTTGATTTTAGTGATATAGGATTATCCTTTTTTCCAATCTAGATCGAATTTCTGATCCAAAGGTATATAATATGACCATATTCTCTAAGACAACCTCTAACCCAAAAAAATATCGATGACGTCATCACTCACTTTGAGGATGAATAACTTTCATTGGCTAGATTTTCATGGTATGAGATAATCCTTTTTTGAAATCTACGTTGAATTTCCGATCCAACGGTATATAATATGACTATATTTGCAAGGATGCCCTCCAATCCAAAAAAAGTTGATGACGTCATCACTCACTTTGGGAATGAATAACTTTTATTGGCTTGATTTTCATGGTATGAGATAATCCTTTTTTGAAATCTACATTGAATTTCCGATCCAACGATGTATGATATGACCATATTTGCAGAGATGACTTCTAAGCCAAAATTTTCCTGATGACGTCATCATAAATTGGCCTAAAATTGGGTAAAAAAGGGGAAATCCGAGTGGGTCCCGGGCTAAAATCGTTTATTAAGGTCCAAACTCGGTCTGTGCCAAATTTCATGCTTTTAGCCAAATGTGCACAATTCCATCAAAATTATGCACCATTGGTCTCTACTATAAAGGTTGGTGAGTCCAGTCAAAACACAGATTTGATCTGTAGCGTCACGCTTCACCTTCACAAAAAATTTCATAATTAAAAAAAAAAAGTCATTTTGCATTATCATATACTAATAATGTTAAAAAAGGGAAAAAAACTGTCAAAACACGACGAAGCAATTTCATACTCATAATTTCCAACAGATTGCAAGGAGGGAAAAAAATCTTATGGGAAACATTCTTGTAATCTGAAAGAATGCCCAAAGGAAAAAAAAACGTATGTGGAAGAAAACTTCAAGTCGACAACAAAAGTTTCTTATACTCTCGGGTACCTAATACCGTAAGTTGGTCTAATATCGACATGCCATATAAAGGGTGTCGGAATTAGAGGAGGGATGTTAACATTAGACCAAGTTACGGTAGCCGGGGGGTGGGGCTGCTAATTAATTTTTCCAAAATTTTCCAACCCCCCCTCGCTTATTAAATTTTGAGATTTCTTCCAACCCCCCTGCACCCTGCTTATTCCAAACCCCCTGACTAACCGAGAGTATTAGACAAACGTGGAAAAAAATTTCCAAATTGACAGCTTTCCACATTTAAAACACAATTATATACCGTGAGGTGGGGTAACTTGCATCAGTGGAGGCTAACATGCATAGCCCTCCAATAAATGACCTTGCTGGTCATTAAAACACAAAGTTAAATCAAAACAAAAATGGTAGAGTAGAGCTGTGAGTGGAGCTGCGTAGTTGTATTTTAATGACCAGCCAGGTCATTAATTTGAGGGCTATGCATGTTAGCCCCCACTGATGCAAGTTACCCAATCTCACAGTACCAAGTTCAAGACAGAAGTTATTTCCACATTTGTAAGGTATGCAAATAAAAAGGAGAAAAGAGACTGTTTTAATCAAACGTTTCCAGTCCATCTAAAAAGAACGACAAATATCTATTAAAAAGCAACAAAAAAAAGAACAACAAACCCTAACTAATCAAAGAACAACATATTTTGCCATCCACAACCCCGACCGAAAGTGACTGTACCACCCCTACAGATTCATTTATCATTTTTTGTAACAGGAATTAACTACATGTGGTTTAAAAGAACGCAAAATTATGCATGCGAATAAGTCTCTATTTGGGTGAGCTGGAAAGATTAGATGAACTAACTCATAAGCAACAAAGGTTTTTCACCTTTTAAAGAGGCCCCCCCCCAGCGGCACCCCTAATCACGCCATCACGCAAAAAAATTTTCTCCATCACGCATCACGAAAATCGCTAAAATTTGTCATCACGCGAAAAATAGCAAAAAATAGCCCAAATCACGCGTCACGCCTCAAATTTTTGCCCTATCACGCATCACGCTAAATTCTTGATCACGCCACCACGCCAAAAAAATTCTCTAATCACGCCATCACGCAAGAAAAAAGTCCCAATCACACCATCACGCAAACCGCTGGGTGGCCTCTTTAAACAGATATGTGGAGGAAAATTTTTGTAGTTGACGACAAAATTTTTTTCATGTTTTACAAAAGGCATGTCAAAGAAAATTCAAAAGTTCATGGCAAAAGTTAAGAAAATTTTCAAGTATGTTGTCAGCAAAACTTTTCCACGTTCAAAATGCACAAAGAACATTTCAAAGTAAGTTCTGCAGAAGCTGGATTCTGGGTTCACCTCGATTCAGTCGGTTTACCAGATGAGTTCACCTCGGTTCCATCCCCAGGCTTACCTTTTTCTAATTTACGTTTTCACTTGCCAGTTAAGTCAATGTTGTAGAAGAAGAAGAACTCAGTGACATCCACTTATCAATCAGTCCATTTTGCTCCAAGGTTGAGTTACTATTAAACTAACCTAAGTCAGTGAAAGTTATAAAATTGTCCTGTTCTCGCAATCAAGAAATTGAATCTCTCAACCATCAAAATTGAAACAAATTAAGATTCCCTAGTAATGCATTTTCAAAATGAGTTTCAATATTGAGGTTGGGAACTAGTTTTCTTGAAGTGTTTGATTATGCCTGATCATAGCAAAATATTTTTAGTGAGACAATCAAATATTTAGATATGTTGATAGTTGTTTTACTTTTCGTAGCTATTGTGCGAGATGGACAATTTGCACAGTCATAAAAGTCTTCAAGCAACTCTCCATGTGGTTCATTAACTAATCTTGAAACTTCATTTTTTATTGAATGATGGTTAAAACGATTAGGAAACTCAATATGGCACATAGTCTCAAATAAAGTTTTCTCTGACGCATTATAACATGTTTGACATAATATAGACTCTAAGCTAGATATGGTAAACACAGATTCTTCTGGCACGGAACTTAGATTTAAGTCATAAATTTGGTACAGCATATATATTAGACATTCTTGAGCATCATCAAACTGTTATTGAAAACGACTGTGATCAAAATCTGCCCCAAAATGAAAAGAGGGAATCAGTTGGTATGTTTCAATTGGTATTGGATAATTTGTAGCAGTGTGGGACTGTTCTGTTACAGTATTAATTTTTTAAACGTTATCGATATCGTTGATAAATGAATGATATTATGCCTAAAACAATTTCTTTCGCAAAAATTAAGTGAAACTTTTAAAAGGTCTATAAAGAACGGAGTGAAACCCTAATTCAATATATTTCCTTCCCACAAAGCAGTGAAACTAAGTGAGGAAAAAGTCAACAAAATGTACTTCCCTATACAGCTATAGATAATGATGATGATGGTACCATAAGTTGTGTTACTTGTCCTTGTGTGTAGGTGGTGTTATAAATCCAAAACTATATATGGTGAATGAAGCTGACGATATGATTTTTCCAAGTGATAAATGCAACACCAAAAAGAAAGACAGCAGAGCAATAAATTTACTAATCTGTAGAATTTTCAGTATATAAGCTTCGACTCGAGGTCGATGAAAGTCTTCCAGGAAATTCTTTGAATGCAAAAAATTCAAAATGGATATTCAAAAAGATCGAAACCATGACAACGAAAACATCATAACCAATCAGCTGTCTGATATAGTGGGGGCGGGAGGAAATGTACGGGAACGATGGAATATCTACTATGGAAATTGCCCTGACTTGGAGATTTTCGGCGCCGTAGAGTGGTTCCTTTTTTGGACGAAACCATCCTAAATACAATCTACCAAACCGATATTGAAACGCCTCCTACCTGGATGAAAACAACCGGGATCTGAACAATAATCCACATTTAACAGATGGGAACTAAAGTTTCGTTTTCGTCTTGCGCTCCCCTGGGTATATAGAATTTAAAGGTACATGCACACTATAGCAAAACTGCTTCGCTCATGTATATTCGCTTCGCAATTATGACTTTTAGTCTCTTGCTCCACAAATTTGTTCTATTGGATTCGCGCCATTTGCAAAAGATCGGATAGAGCTTGGTTTAGACTTTGTTCAGCCTTTGTTTTGAAATTTAAGGCCCATCTACATTTTAGTAATTTTAATTTCTGCCCATAGTTGCCTTTTTCTCTCTTCTTTTGTTTTAAATGTTTTCGAATGTATTTAACGATCGTATTTATTAATGATATTCGAATTCTTTTCAAAACAAAACAATTTCATTTCATAGAAGAGAATATTTCAAAGGATATTCAAAACATAAACATCAAAAAGTTTGTGGACAACAACAGCATTCAAAGGACGATATAAAGCATAAGAAAAAAATAGTTCACTTCTTTCTTCTTATAAAAATAGTCGTCGTTATGTTAAAAAGTGTGTACGTCATTTTTTATGTTTAAATTCGAAAAGTTATGCCAAGGGTTTAAAAAAGCAACTTAGAATTGTCTTTTTTGTCGATCTGATAAAAAACAAAGAGTTGCACTATTCTTTGTGACCTTCCCACTTTTTCCTGAAAAATTGTCATTTAAACTGGACGGCATATTTAACGCGAGCGAAGCGAGAATAATAAGTACCTGCAGAGTCGTTTCAAACGACACTGGTACAGTAAACGATGCTCTTTCTGATAACTTTTGACTTAAACAAAAAATTATGTCACGGGGGACAGTACACGATCCAAATATGGTTAAAAGATAAGACACCCGGGGAAGGTTAGAGTTAAACGTTGTAGAGATTTCTTTTTTTTATTTGATCGCTTCTTTAAGCCAGCTTCAACATTCAAAGGACTTTTAGTGCGTTCAGCTACAGCTTAACCGGCGTGCGACGCCGGGTACCGGCTAGTGAAAAATATTCAATTAGTTACATTTAGAAAATAATCACGAAATGAGGGATTTTATAAAAAATTACTTTCTCTACAATTTTATATCAATGGAAGTACATACGCACAGACATCTTTAATCAGTACAAACTGCTTGACACCTTCTGCTTTGATAGATTTTCACTTGGAGCAAAGCCAATGAGACAATTTTAGAAGCGTTAAATGAAGTGACTGAGCATTCAAATTTTAAGTTTCCTTGCCTAAAGATTCCTTTTGCATGACGAAATGTATACTGGTTTCATCTTCATTCACATCTTCAGTATTCGTTTTGACGTTTGTGCTTTGCGTTGAGATTTCTAATTGAAATATAGTATACATTAAATTGAATCTTTGGACGATCTTTCACAACAAATGATAGCTTACACCAAAAAAGCTTATATTCAAGAACGAAAGATTGAATGTTTGAAGGTTTATACATATAAAAAAAGTTTCTATAGAAAACAAGATTTCAGTAAATGATTTACTTAAAATGATAGTGTTTGTTTGTCAAAATCTGAAGCTCTGCATATCGTCCTGTACGTCAAGTCAATGTCCGTATATTATCTGATTTCAACTCGTTGACCTCGTTTTGTACGTAATAACGTCATTTTGTACGTCGCATTTAAAAATACAATCAAAAGTCAGAGTAAGCAGTTTGTCATGAAATTTAAAAACTAAATGAAAAATCAAGATTACATCTGTTTAAGGTAAGTTGTGGTCGGGAATATTAGTTCAAAAAGGTCATGTAAAGCTTCAAATAAATTTGTTCTAGTGAAAAACGTATTTTTAATGTGAAATAGGCTCAACATGTTAAAACATCTATATGTGCTTCAAAAACGATTTGCTTATGAAAAAAGATGAAATAAGAAAGTACTGGTATTGATCGAAAATTTTTTACCGAGAATTTGTTCGTTGAAGATGGTTGAGCTGCTGGTTTGGCCATGTAGAACTGAATAAAATAAGTATATTGAAAGTCGCAGTGCTTTTTCATCTGAGGAGAAAATGACAAGTAGTATGAATTTGAATAAATAAAAATAATACAAGTAAAAATGTATCAGTTGCAGTTATCAATCCTGTAATGAAGAGAATGTATTGAATGTAATGTACTGTTACATACCATATACGCAATAGGCTGGTTTTAAGGAAAAACGATATATATTCCTTGCCATTGATTTAATTCCATGAAGACCGCGGTTGGTTCGAAACGCAGGACACAGGACCCAGGAGGCAGGACACAGGACACAGGTCAGTGCTGACAGGTCAGCTTTAATTGCTGTGAAAGACAAAGAAAATGTTTGAAAAACACTTGTAATCGTTAGAAATATCATTCTGAAGGTATTTTATTGGTCTAGAACCTTTTTAAAGGTCAAAATCTATCCACATGCTTGCCACGTGCTTTTGCATTTTGTGCCGTGTATAACACGGACCTGTAATACTTGTATTATATATTACACATAAATCACGCATGTATAGTAGCAGTTATCTTTTCAATGTCATTGACATGTGACATATATGTTATACACAAAATACATGTGTTAAAATATTTATCTCATCTTTAAACAGCCTCAACAGGAAAATAGCTATTTCACAATCGCTATATCATATCTCATTATATCTCCTGCATCACCTTGGGTATGATAACAAAAATTGACTAAAATAGCGTCAAAGGTTTGTATTTTATTAATATATCAATATTTTCATTCCCTATCTCGTATTTATGATGAAAATGACGTCACTATTTTCATATCTCTAAAACAGCTCTCTTAGAGCATTTAATGTTTTCAAAATATATAAATCTATATCTTCTTGCACCATCAGCATCCTATTGAGCATGAAAAAACATTTTGTTGTAAACTGATGTACACACCTTGTATTTTGTGCTAGCGTCATCATTTACATAATTTAAATGTCATTTTGTCAATATTTATTGATGGCTTAAATAGCGTATTTTGTATAATATATAATTTTCCATTGCGTATAATGTTTTTAGAAACATTTTATACATTATATGTTACGAGTGTGTTACAATTTTCCGGTCTGTAGTTTGTATGATCTGCGTCCTGTGTCCTGTCTCCTGCGTCCTGTCTCCTGCGTTTCGAACCAACCGTGAAGACCGCCGAAATAATACCACTTGCCGTTGTTCTGAAACTTGCACATGTAGTGGTGACCAGGACGATCATGCAATGAAACAGCATTCAAAAAATATCTAAATGATGTAAATAGAGGGGAGAAAAAATCAATTATTGTTTCTGAGAGACCGAGACCTAAATTATCTTTAAAAGTTGGCAGAATTGGCCTATATAAAAGTGCTAACCTAGCTTTTTCTTCAGCTGTTAGATTAATGATAATTTCATCTGGAATGTCTGCCATCTTAATAATAATCTTCTGATCTTGTTGGTGTGAATGAATATTTACAGGGAGTATGGCAGGTACGTGTTGAAAGATCTTTTGACTGGTTCTCCTCATACCATTGCAATAGGCATTAGTCACTCTGAGAAAAAAAGAGGAATTGAAATCATAAGAAATGCACGAGAATAGTATTCAAAACACACATTTGATAAATCATTGCCATTCACATCCCTGTTCTTTCATAAGTAAAAAGTGTATTCACTGTTAAATTGGTCAACCAATTCTTAATGAACTGACTAAAATTAAATCTTAAATTACATACTTGGATTCCTTGTTTTCGTCGAGAAAGAAATTTTGAGATGTGGTTCTATCAAATGTATCCGGAAATTTTCTTGCATATTGTGTGTGTAAATCTTTTTCTGACCGCAGGAACCATGCCTGGATTTGTTGGATTATAGATTGGCGGGTGATTTTTTGGTGGTGGTTGTAAACAGGGACGGTTTGATAGGTTTCACGTAAATTGGGGATTGGACACTCAGGATTTGAGCAAGACGATGAGAGCGAATGAGAGAAGTTGAATCCGATAAGAGGTTTAATGGCACTGTCGAATTCGCTACCTTAAAACATTATTACTACGTTTACAGGTTGGCGTTGGAAATGGTTGGCAAATAATAGTTTTGCCTCGTTGAATCTGTTTTCTTCTAGAAGTTGTTTTGTTGTGTCATATAAGGAGTTAATACCATCAAAATGTTTCGGAAGATAGGCACTTTTTAAGATGGTAAACCATGTGTCTAAAGGACATGTATTTGAAAAGTTGACCTTGGTCTCTCCTTCATTAACCGAACCACCATAGCATGGAAAATTTGCCTTTTTTACAAAAGTTGATTTGTTCATGCACTTTCTGTTTACTTCTTTACCGTGGCAGTTAGCAGTACAGGTTCTGCCAAGACTCAGACAAACACATTTCCTATCCCTGCACTCTTCACGGCATCCACAGTTCATTTTTGGAAGGGGGTCTGCCTAACAGCTTCCCTTAAGCCAACCTCTACTTCTGGGTCTCCAAGGCGAACAGTTCCAGGAAAGTGAGAGAGAAGACTAGAAGCGTATCGCCTAGTAAGGACTCCGGCAGATGACATGAGCCGGTAGGTAGGAATAGGACCAGATGAACGATGAACCACACAACATTGGAAGATTTGGTACATTAGTACCAGACCGATCTCTCTTTTTAATCCATAGGACTACGTTTTCACCTGGCTGAAAGTTAACAGGCTTCTTTGATCGAGAATACTTCTTTTTCATCATTTCTGCATTTTTTACCAGATTTGCATGAAGTTCTTCCCTCATTTTCTTTCTTTTAGGCGAGGTAACCTGGAATGGCTCTGGAGTGTCGTCTTTTGATGAATCGTCATCAGAAGAGGAGTCATCTTCAGGTGCTGTTAAAATTAAATGTTATTCAGTTAAGGCAACTACAAAGTAAAATCAGTGTGTGTGTTTCTACATGTTTTTTACGAGCATAGGATAAAACTTTAGGAAACTAATATGCTTATGCTTAGCAAAATAGATTTTTTGAGCCTCAAAAATTCTTATTCTCTGCTTATGAAATGGTGGAATTTGGACATAAGACATGTTTTTTGATTTGGGATTTGAAATTTAAAGTAAAGTGATGCTCAGCAAAAATATTCTTAGCAATGCAAGATTTGAGCCTGGGTATGCTTACGAGTGTTATGCTTATAAATAAATGTGTATTACAATTGCGTTTGATTCCTTGGTGTAAAAAAACATTTCCAGGTGGTTGATCTGATGGCTCGAGGTGTGTAAAATCTTCACTATTCTCAATCTATCAGTTAATTTTTCAGCAAGAGGTATAGCAGGTTGATCGGGGGAGAAATCACCCATTCCATTGTGGTTTGGGAGTTAACCAAATACTGATTAAAAAGGGGATTTCTTTCCACCACTTCCAAAGGAGCAATTCATTGAAACTATAATCAAACACAGCTTTTTATTGTATATTTCAGTCTATATCATTTAGACGCCTGATTGGCAATGTTTGGTATCATCTACTACCGTACAGGTAGGGGGAAAGTGACGAAAATGCCTCTAGGTGAAAAAGATTTTCCCCAACGAACAAAAACCCCGAATAAATAAAACTCCGACATTTTTTTCCCCAATAAGGTACCTTGAAATACCATATTGAAATGAGGTTAATTGTGATAAAACATTGAAGGGGCATATAATTTGGCAACAAAAACAATTGTAATAAGTTATTCTCTTTCTAAGCACACAACATGCGGTTTCATCAAAAGGTCAGATTAAGCAAAAGTTATAATTTTAACTTACATTGAATCTCAGGGAGCCAACTTGACCATTTGTTGGTTTTTAAATCGCACTGGCGATTATAAATTGCCCTCCTAACCACCGCATTTCTTTCCTCGGCAGAGCCTTGCGATTGTGAATGACCCACTCCACCATTTATGATTTTACTGCTGCCAGGCCACATAACAATGACAGCTTGAACAATTTTATTGACAAATTCGGTCCCATTGTCAGATTGGAGTAGCTTTGGAAGTCCAAAAATACCAAAAAACCGTTCAATGAATAATCACCATGTTGTTTGGGCTTCTTTGTCTGGCATTGCAATGAGGACGGTAAATTTTGTGTAATGATCGTGGCAGTTTCCAATCCATTTATATGGTCCATCAGGCTCATGTCAATTAGGTCAACCTGATTAAAAAAACCTTCTTGAGAAGGTTAATCTTTGTTCAGCTTTGTTAGCATTTTTCTGGATACTCATTGTATTCAATTCAAAAGTGCTTATACAACCAAGAAAAAATTAAACAATTTACAGTTACTTTTTCCCTGCTTTGTACAATGTATGATTTAAAACTAGCATTGAGCCTAGGCTGAAAAAGCATTATTTAAAAATTTTGAAATCTGTTGCAATGATACCTGTACACGTTGCATGAAGCCTTTAGAGATAATTGGCTTGATGGGTCCTTTTTGTTTGGAACTCTCCTCAAAGCACAAGTCACACACAAGCGTACAAACTCTTCCACCACATCCCGTGGTATTCCAGAACAATCATTTTTAATCTGTTTTCAGCAAGAAATGTTAAAAAGTTACTAAATTTCAAATCTTGATCAAAATAAAAATATTGCCAAAGCCTCTAAATCTGATGTTAACACAAGAAAATTGATGAAAGTAATTTATTATTTTGGGGGGAAACGTGAATCGGATGTCAAATAAAAGATATTTTTATTTTTGAGCATTCAGACCATATTTTTCTTAGAAAATACTCAGAATAATTGTTTCAATTCAGCATGATTTAGTTCTATCTATTGAAATAAGGGAAACTGTTACCAATTTAATTGTTTTCGGACCACCAGCATGGACCAAAATATCGCAATGTGCTCTACTGACGATGTCATATATTTGGCAGACACTAACTACTTGTTTAGACTCCTAAAACAAGGAATTGAAAAATTCATTCCCTAGTAAGGTGCCTTTTGTAAATTCTTTTAAAATTTTGATTTTCACAAAATAAGTCCCAATTAGAGTCTAGTTAGTTCACAGAAACACCCCTCTCATTTAGCAACAGTCTAGATTTCTTTATTTCTTTCCTCTCATTTTATCTGGCGTTTGTTATCACCTTCCTAGGGTTAATGCAAAAAAATATCAAATTTTGTACCTTAGATGGTTCACACAATACATCTTTTAAGTTTAAATTTGGATATTCCAACAAACGATAATATTTCCTCCTCACTCTTCTCTTTATTGCCTCCGAGCCTTGGTTGGTTTTAAGAAAATCAACAATTTCTTTGATCGTGCAATGTAATATTAAGCTTCTGTTTTTTATACTGGCTTTGCTTTCAAGCCAGTTATTGAATTTTTGTTTTACTTTCTCCTTCTCCATCGGTTTAATCAATTACACTTAAGATTAAAAAATAAATGTCTATTAATTTACTACCTTATGGAGGGAGATGATTAGCCAATGACCTTCAGGACTCTTTCCTTTTATACAAATATGGTAGGAATTTGATTATTGTCTTGTGGTATTCATAGGAAAAAATTAGAAATTATATACCTGGACAATATTTTAACCCCCTCCCATATGAAAAATATGTACTAGTTATCGCATGATTTCGAGTGCAATACGAGAAATATTTTACGAGTTCCGAGATTTTTCCGTAATATTTTTCCGAGCCTTTAGGCGAGGAAAAATATCGGTAAAATCTCGGAACGAGTAAAATATCGAGTATTGCACGAGAAGTCATGTGATAACTAATTTATTGTCGACTCAAAAAAATTGTCCTCTTTTTGTTTTAAAACTTACTTCCGCCTTCTTCTGCTGCTGTGTAGTTTCGAATGTTTTTATTCGAAAATCTAATTCGAACGTTAGATTCGAACAAAAACATTCGATAACTTCCCGCTGAAAATATTCACACAAAAACAAAACTTTTCGATCATTTTCGATCCAGAAGTTTTGTTTTGAAAAGTTGCAGATTTTTCAGAAATGTATTTGAAAGTTTCTAGATTGATAATTCAAAATGCAGATGATGTACAGTATTGTTTCGATGGAGAAGAAACCCTCCATCATTGGATTAATCAGATTGATAACATTCAGTCTTTTTCTATTTTTTTGTTTCGATGACATATGGCCATGGAAAAGAATAGCAGAGGAAAGGAGTCCCACGATGGAAATGTATGCTTGTAATAATGGTTAAAGAACAACATTTTTTCAACAGCAAAACAATTTGGATACTTTCTTGATTATCGTCAAGCTCTAAATGTTTCGAATTTCAGAAGGAAGATGTAATGATTGTTGAGTTGAAAAGTCAAGGACGTACGTTGTTGTCGAGAACGAGAATTAGGAGAGAACTTTTATAAAAATCACTCGTCATTTGGTTTAATACAAGACATTACACTTCCCTTGTTATGTTATGGGAAATTTTATTGGCCAACATTCAAGAATCTCAAGTTATTTTGCATTGATAAAAAACTGTTTGGTTACCACACGGACAAATTTGCCAAAAGTTGAAAATATTTAGGTGGTGTCAAGTAGTTTTATAATTTCTTAATTCATCAGATTTGATTTTAGTGTCTTTTATGGAAGAACTCCAAAGTAAAAGTTAATCTGAACATATTTTTGTTGCGTTTTTCCCTCTGATTCCCAAGTCAGTTTCTCCGAAGGTCAGTTCTTTTCGGCTGTTTTGTTTTGATTTTTCTCCCGCCGCTTACCCAGTCCCCCAAAAGTCAACGCGGTCATATTTGCAGACTAAAGAAATATGAAATATCGCAAATATCTCGATGCTCTCGACCAATCAAAACGCTGATATTTTTTTGGGTCGGCAATAAACACAATGAACAGTAACGTTGACGCAGTCAGTTGCAGCTTCTCTCTTATCAATTCTCTAAAGTGCACTCCCCTATGAACATGGATGGCATTTAGATGATATTATCTAGGAATCATCCAATTGCCATCTAATTGCCATCTACACACATCATTTATCTATCATCTAAATACATCATCTAAATATCATCCGTAGATGATATTTAGATGATATATCTGGATGATGAATAGATGATGTGTTTTTCAAACATTCTGAAGTCATCTAAATATCATCGATACCTCATCAACTAGATGGTAATTCTCTGACAATAAGATGATGTTTTTCAAACATTCTGAAGTCATCTAAATATCATCAATACCTCATCCACTAGATTGCAATTTTCTGATGGATTGATGAAATTGATAGATGATGTCTAGATGAACTTTTTCCAAATTCCTATGGGTATCGTTGATGACATTTTGATGATAAATGGATGTTTCTTTTATGACATTTTGAAAATGCTTTTTGAAAATCTAAGCTGTATCGTATTGTCTTTAAATACTAGCTGGACTCAAATTTGATCCACATTTGAGTTCAGTACATTTTCAACACGTTTTATAATTTACATAAAGGAACAAATTATTGTAGAAAAAATTTTCGTGGAAATTTTTTGACAAATCTACTAAACACAAACATTATCCGGATTTAGAAAATCACCTTTAAACTTAGTCTTTTTAAGGCAAAATAGGCCATTATTGTAAACAAAAAAGTCTCCCACCCACAAAATCAAATTCTGCGAAACTTCCGAATTTTGAGCCGTGAACCCTTAAGGTTATCAAAGGTAAATACACTTTCAATAAACATTTCGTTATTTTCATCATTGTTTTTATACATTGATTGTGATAGGGAAATTGGTACCTCATCTTTTTTGTTTATGAGTTGTCAGTTGTTAGTATACAGTTTATTTTTTAATTGAACATTATAATGTATATATGTAGCTTCATTTCAATCAAATACAAGCTAAATAACAGAAAATAATTTTGTGTAGTGGGATTGCAAACAAAATCAAAACAGCATAAGAAAAATTATGTCACAACTGATGACAGCAAATTTTTAGGATGGATCTAGTTTACTCTGTCCTTATTGAGATTTCCAACATAATACTGTAATAAAGTAAAGCAAAAGAATTTTGTATTTTGTATCTCTCTATAAAAAAACGTATAATTATGGAAAAAAAACGTATGGAAAAAAACGTATAATTATAAAAATATTAGTGCCTTTTTATGTTTCATCTTTATTTTATTTAGTATTTTCAACACTTTCTCTCCTTGAGGTCAGATCTCTGATCTTCACCATATACATGCAACGTTTTTGGATTTAGATATAAGCATTGAAAATAACATCTTTCGCTACAAATTGTTTGACAAGAGAGACGCCTTTCCCTTTTTCATTGTGAGAATGCCACATAAAGATAGTAATTTACCATCAATCATCTTTTACAGCTCTATATATTCTGAGGTCCTACGCATTGCTAGATGCACTCTTCTTTTTGAAGATGTTCTGCCCAGAATTTCAGAACTGTTCAAGCGCATGCTCAATCAGGGAGCTGAAAGATCTTTCTTGCGAAAACAAATAGTAAAGTGTTTTGATAGATTTCCAGAGACTTTTATGAAATTCGGAGAATCTTTAAATGGTTTTTTAGCGCAACTGCATTTTTGAAAAATTGAAACTTTTTTTTTTTTTTTTTTTTTTTTTTTTTTTTTATTATTATGTATTGTATGTTAGTTTTCTCAGTCATTTCTTTTTCGTTCTTACCCGTACAGACGGCTGCACGGACTTTAGGTGTCGAACCGGGTTCTGGGCCTACTTTTTAAAAAATTTGTGTTTTTTGTCGTTTGTCTTGTTCTTGTTCTTGTCTGTTGTTTACCTTTTTTGTTTCTTTGTATTTGTGTGGGAGTTTTTGTTTATTTTTCTATGTTTGTTAGTTTGTTTGGACTGCGGGTCGGTTCAGGCTTATGCAATCTGGGGGAGGCTGAGTGTTGGACGTCCATAAAACATGTTTAAAGCCGCTGCACCTGTCGCAAGTCAGGGACTCCAGATTGCATTGGTTGGGTTTTTGAGTGGGTTTTGGTGTTTGTGTTTTTCTGCTTGGCTTTTTAAACTTTATGTCTATTGGTTTGTTGGTTCTTTTTCGCATAAAATTCTCATTTCTTGACAGGATGTTTGATTGGTTTGATTTATATATTTAGAAAAATTCAAAAAAATGGAAAAAAAACGTATAATTATAAAAATATTAGTGCCTTTTTATGTTTCATCTTTATTTTATTTCGTATTTTCAACACTTTCTCTCCTTGAGGTCAGATCTCTGATCTTCACCATATATATATCTATTTATATTTCTATGTAACAATAAAGTAAATGTAAAATTTTTAATAAAGTATACCTATATGAAACAATAAAGCGAATCTAAAAATGTTTTCATAACTATATCCATCTATATTGTAGCAATAAAAAATTTGTTATAAATTACTTTAAGTGGATAAATTTTTGTGAGGTTTTATTTTCAAAATGATTTAATTTTCAAGGAATATATTTTTGCAAATTGGCTCCTTTTTCAACTAACCTTTTTAGGGTTTTGGCAAAAATCCTGATTTTAAAATATAATCCTCGCGTAAAGATATTTTATATCTCTATATGTAACTATAATAGCTAAAAATTTTGCCATCATAAACTATATATGTAACTATCAAGAGAGGTAAAAATTATGCCATTAACTATATCTCTATAAAATCTTGGTATATTTTATCGCTGTCGTTTTTTAATGAAAACCCTAAATTTGAATTATTTAGTAAACTGTCTGTGAGTAATTAAACCATGGAGGTAATAAGAAATAGATGGAGAATAAATGACTCGGTAATGGCCTAAGTTATCGTTAAATTCTTTTATATTTTCATTCAAATCGGTTTTCTTTGATTTACTATCATTGGAAGCAAAAAAATCCGAAATGTAAATTTATAAGAACAGAAGTGAGAATGTTATCCTGATTGAAATAAACCTTTTATGCAAAAAGTTCTTGCTCAAACGCGATACAAAAATAATTTTCTCGTAGTAAGGTTACAATAGCTCTATGATTTCATATCGATGTATTTTTGGGCAAACATATTGCTAATTTTGAGAGTTTCGGCACATTTTCCTTGAAAATTTCTTCATTAGAAATCTTTACGTCTAAAAGGGAGTGGGCTTTCAAATTCTGATGGATGATTAATTTAAAGGTTACCTAATCGTAATATAGATTTTTTTTTTAATCTATCGATGATTTTATGAGAGGGGGCCCTTAAAAATATAGGATTTTGTGCTTGTTCCGGCAAGCTTTTTCTCATTTTGATCAACAAAGCTATTATCTCACAATAGAGCTGTTAAAAATCCATTCAGTTTTTTATGAACTTAAATATTCCCATGAGTGCACACAAAATTAATCACTTTTTCCCATTGCAACCAAGGAGCCGTTTGCTTCCGATGATTAGGTACAATGAAATAAAAGTCATTTATTCTCCATCTATTTCTTATTACCTCCATGATTAAACATATCAGTCTAAGTCTACTGTTTCTGTTCAGCACCTACAGCGCTCTCATAAGGTCAATAATATATGTTAATATATATGTTATTAAAATATCTTATTTTAAGTCTTTACACAGTTAAAAATTTATTGGGATAGTAATGTAGTATAATATGAAACAAAAACTAACTTGTGAGCCTGGTGAATATATTCAAATTGAAGAAAAATATTGAATAATATTTTCAAAGAATTTGACGACCGCTAAGACAATTTTGAAGGTATTTATATATGATTTTGTAGATTTTGTAGCACAATTTCGTCTAGTGGAAATACAAGAAATACAAGAGGTTTTATCGAATGCTTTGACCATATTATTAATATTGTTAAACATAGGCTGTTTTGAAAGTACCCTTTATCTAAATACTTCCGTTGATATAAAATCAATCTTTGAATCCATTTTCCACAGCATCAGCAGGCCAGATTTTTTCAGTATTTTTGTCGTAGCCCCGAGCATTGTGAAACGTTTTGTCATGAAGAATTTATTGAGAGACCACTTGTCACACTTTTTCAATTCAAAGTTCTTCTTTTTGGGTCCTTTCACTTTGCAGTTCAATAAACAAAAGGCTAAAAAATCAAACATACACGTCAACCATATGGAATAACTGACAGGGAAAAAAATAAGCCCCAAACAACAATAATGAAAATAGTAAAAGAGGGGGTTGACTTTAATTAACATGCTACTTTGTACACACACACCTTTGCAGAGAAAGATATACATACAACTTTTTATAAAGGGTGTAAAATTATTAAAAAACTGGTTTGACACAACAAGTTACTTACAACAAATAGCTTCAGTAATTTTCTTAGGAAGTGGTCCTGTGTCGTCTGTTGGTATTCCTTTCAGTGAAGCTTTTCTTAAGCGTTCCCTTGTAAAAAACCTAAGTTTGAAATAATTAAATAATCAATTTACTTCAAGTCAAAAAAACTCTTTTTTTTGGTTTAAAGTTTTAATTTGACTAAAGGGGAATTTCCAGAGATAGAGACATTGAAATAAGTACCTTCTTAAAAGATATGGAATACAGTTGTTCGCTAAGGGTCTTAGATGAGCATCTGCAGCAGTCGTTGGTAGTACCCATACGTCGCAACCTATTTCCTTTATGCTCGCTGCTACAGAAGAGATATTTTGCTATCGGATATCTAAAAATATTCGACAGTGCGTTTTGCTTAGAGGTGGACGATAATGGACTATATTGTTCTTTCGTCAGACGATAAAGTGAAATTTCTATGCTTACTGTTTGAAATTATTGCATGATCTTGCAGTTAGAAATGCTGATTTCTATTTCCTGAATGTACAGTATTTGATTGATGTGTTATTCGTTATTTGTTATTCTTGTTATTAATGCTGAAATGAAATGAAAGTAACAATACAATTGTATTCACTTAAATAATGTGACTAGAAAAGTTCCAGATTATATTCCAAATCATATAATATTCATACCAATGTTTATTAAAAAAGGGAGAAGGAAAAAGAATGCTGAAATTTTTTTATGTTTGATTATGATAAAATTTGATATTTAAATAAATTAAAAAATGCATTAAATGCTTAAAATTCAACACTGGAAAAAATACATAAATATTCCTTTTTTTTGTTCATGATTTAAATCAAAATTAGTTTATAATTTGATAATAATGATAACAATTTGATATTTAAATAAATAAAAAATGCTTTAAATTCAACACTGGAGAAAGTAATTGGATTAATTTACATTGTATCTAGAAAGGTTTACACTCCTTGTAAATCGGAAGATGCGATGTATCCCCAAAATTTGGTAGGTGAACCCAACTCAACTAGTACCAGTGCCACTTTTTTTTTTAAATATGATTTTTCTAAATTATTGAATATCTTTTTCAAATCTTAATGTTTCCCCAGACGTGCATGATAATTTGGGGACATGTTTGTAGAATCAGCCCTTAAAATTTTGAAAATTCAATTCCCCATAGATATTTAAAGGGGTTTAGTTTAGCCTCCCTTCCCCGTTAGGGATGCTCTGAACAAGTTTCAAGAGTTAATTAATAACGGAAATTCATCATATAGAGCTAAACTATACACAACTTTACGCAACTAAAAGTTATATACTATTAAAACTCCATTATATAAACAATATGTACACTATTCAACACTTTCAACGTTATCTAAACTCAAAGTTTTCCAGTATGGAGAGAAAACTGTATTATAAATTTTAGTAATAAATTCTTTTCAACAGTGAGATTCAAACTGTTGTATGTTTTTGAGACCCAATTATTGCTACGTGCCATGATGACATTTTCATGTTATCATAGCTATAGCTGAACACCTACAGAGTTCTCTCCATACAGGTTTACATTGAAAACTTTTTGTAAAGTCACCGACTCTCTTCTGACTACTGCCTTTTTGACTCTATTGTTTCTTTCTTTGTTGTTGTTGTTCTCTTTACTTTTGTCGTTTTTGAGCCAAGAATCTAAGAAACCTGGCTCATCTTTACACCCATTGCCCGTCCAAAATTTAAATGAGGAAAAAGATCTAGGCCCCCCATTTGCCCTTCTCATTTTTTGTATTGTTTGTAAGCATTAAATTTCTTTTTATTATTATTATCATTTTGATCTTTTTTCTTTTCATCGTTACTCGTTTTATCATTAGTTTGCTGCTTTTTAGTTTTTTTGGATTGTTTGAGCTCGGTCTTTGAAGCAAATCTTTTCTCTCTTTGCTCCTCGGCTGCAAGTTCATCTGAAAACGAATCGTTGGATTCCACCTCCATTAACTCATCCTGCAAGCTCATATTGTGTGTTTTTTTTAAGATTTTACACTAAGAAAGAAAAGTCTCTATGTTACCATCAAGTATGATAGCAGCTGATCTATCCAAAAGGAGATAAAATTATAATGACCGTTTAAATTTAGCTACCACTGTTGTTTGAGTAAAAATTTCAAAGATCTTATCACCTTTTGGATAGCCTTGGCTTTTTAGTTGACATTTTCAAATTACACTTTTACTGCTTTGAAAATGTGGAACAGGGTACACCACGTGAAGGTAAGCCATAGGATTTTGTACCCCACCCTAAAAATACTAATTACAAAAATAAAACAAATTCTTTTAGGGTACAAGGCTGTTCAGCTGCTTTTGACTTTAGACAAAAGTTGATGTACCCCTGAAACAAACAACTATCAGCATGTTCCAGGGTGGCATGGATAAACCACACCACTTAATATATTCGTTGTAATAATAATAATAAAGTCAAATCTGTCGATTAAAAATTTCCATGAAAATTATAATTGAAACTTATCTCATAAAATGCTTTTTTCAACATTCTGGAGGTGCTCAAAGTTATTATTATCATATGTAGAGCCAAGCAATACATGAAAAGTCATTTGCTATCCCATTTGCCATGAGATATATGAGTCAAGAAATCAAACAAAAACCAACAAATCAAAAAACCAACAAGTCTCTTCACTTTCATGCCATGTCACATCGAATCGTGTTTATATGGGGTAACCAGAAAGTCAATCCACAAGAACAGCCATCTTCCTTTATTATGGAGTGTTCCAAAACTATTGGTAGGTTGTTTGGAAGTAGAGAAACCCACACAGTTTGATTTATTTTAAAGATTTAACTTGAAAACAAAACAAACTGCATCTTTCTAGCAAAAACTCATGTTTCAACCTGTAACAGTTGCCGGTTGGGTCTGCTACTAACATGTAATAGTTTTATTATAACCGGGCTTGAGAATCCGTAAGGAAGTTGTAACATATATTATATATATAGTTTATCAGTCGACTTGAATCATGATACATTACTTATACTTCACTGGATGCATTTTTCGCTGTGAAATTAAAAACGGGCGTCAGTCAGGGCGTACGGAAGGCGGGAAATTATTATTATGACGGAGAAAGCCCGTTTTAACAAATATTTCCCTTTTGGAAAACGGGAAATATTTAATTAGAAACAACTCCACCTCCTACTGGCTAGTGACTGTACCCCCTTTTAGTATGAAGTCAGCAATACAACCATTTAATTTTAATCTTTACTTAATGTGGTGGTTGGCCTCAGATCTAAGTCAATTGTTTCAAATTCAATTGAGAATTGCCATTGCCCAGGAACTTGCAGGAACAGGGTAATATAATAATAGAATTCTTTCTATTTTAGCCTCTTATCATAACATGTCCAACTCACCTTCCACACAGTACCATACCACACTTCAAGCACATCCATGGGCTTTTATTTGATCTGCATTCTAAAAAGAAAAGTATTCAATATAATTCATTGTTTCGTCGCCTTAAAGTGAAAATATCAACAAGCTTTTAGTATGATGTTTGTTCATAACAATGCAAATCTCAATCAATCTTGTGCTAAGTAATTCATACCTGCACAAACCCATAGATTTGTATTGTCTTCTACAAGTCTTCTTACGAATCCTGGAGAGATATCAACAGCTACATCCAAATGTTTACATTCCATTTTTTAAATTTAACAAAAATTCTGAAAAGATTTTTAAAAATGATAAAAATCACTGATTTATACTAATGTACCAAAAAAAATTCACTGATTTATACTAATGTACCAAAAAAAATTTTCTTTTGGATACCTCTTTTTGTGTTGTACTAAAGTTTTTTGGGTACTCCATTTCACTAAATATTGTCATGTCTAAAAATTTTAATACTTTTAACCTCCTCAATTCTAACATCTAACTTTTGTTATCAATCTTTGATTGGGAGAAAACTTTTCAGGGTGGTTTTATCACAAACTTCAGGACCATACTGAATTTTGAAAAGATGAGACTTGGACAGAACCTAAGAAAAGCTGAAGAAGCTGCTCTTGAGTGTTTAGTAGTGCTACCTAGAGGCACAGTAATTAACATCTATTGTTTATGGAATGAAGAGTTAAATAGAATGTTATGGGGGCATTTGACTCCAGACTCCTGTGTTTTCAATTCTTCAATGTTTTTTAATTCTTTACATTTCTAGTTTGGATTGCTACCTGGTCTTCCCAAATATAAACAATTAGTATTCTAAAATCTTGTCTACTTGTACTCAATCCACCAAAGCCTTCAGAGAATTGAAGATGAGAAATAGTCTACACCTTAGGATCACGGGTTGAAACAAATAAAAGAAGTGTCATGAAGGGTGAGATTTTACAGCTCTCTGTGCGGTATTGAAAGGCCACAGTGCTGAAAAGAAGGGCTATATGAAATGTGGCAATCTTATTGGTGGAAACTAAATAAACAGTCTGTGAAGGAGCGCCACAAAGCAATCAGTAAAAAGATCAATTTCGTTTTTGTTGCAGATTTCGATTTCGATTTCGATATAAACTTCTCATGGGGATTACTTGTCTATGCAGGTCAATGTGTTAAAGTGTCAACTTGTCAGCATTGTATTGTATTGTTGCAAAGGGTAAAACTTTAGGAAACTAATATGCTTATGCTTAGCAAAATAGATTTTTTGAGCCTCAAAAATTCTTATTCTCTGCTTATGAAATGGTGGAATTTGGACATAAGACATGTTTTTTGATTTGGGATTTGAAATTTAAAGTAAAGTGATGCTCAGCAAAAATATTCTTAGCAATGCAAGATTTGAGCCTGGGTATGCTTACGAGTGTTATGCTTATAAATAAATGTGTATTACAATTGCGTTTGATTCCTTGGTGTAAAAAAACATTTCCAGGTGGTTGATCTGATGGCTCGAGGTGTGTAAAATCTTCACTATTCTCAATCTATCAGTTAATTTTTCAGCAAGAGGTATAGCAGGTTGATCGGGGGAGAAATCACCCATTCCATTGTGGTTTGGGAGTTAACCAAATACTGATTAAAAAGGGGATTTCTTTCCACCACTTCCAAAGGAGCAATTCATTGAAACTATAATCAAACACAGCTTTTTATTGTATATTTCAGTCTATATCATTTAGACGCCTGATTGGCAATGTTTGGTATCATCTACTACCGTACAGGTAGGGGGAAAGTGACGAAAATGCCTCTAGGTGAAAAAGATTTTCCCCAACGAACAAAAACCCCGAATAAATAAAACTCCGACATTTTTTTCCCCAATAAGGTACCTTGAAATACCATATTGAAATGAGGTTAATTGTGATAAAACATTGAAGGGGCATATAATTTGGCAACAAAAACAATTGTAATAAGTTATTCTCTTTCTAAGCACACAACATGCGGTTTCATCAAAAGGTCAGATTAAGCAAAAGTTATAATTTTAACTTACATTGAATCTCAGGGAGCCAACTTGACCATTTGTTGGTTTTTAAATCGCACTGGCGATTATAAATTGCCCTCCTAACCACCGCATTTCTTTCCTCGGCAGAGCCTTGCGATTGTGAATGACCCACTCCACCATTTATGATTTTACTGCTGCCAGGCCACATAACAATGACAGCTTGAACAATTTTATTGACAAATTCGGTCCCATTGTCAGATTGGAGTAGCTTTGGAAGTCCAAAAATACCAAAAAACCGTTCAATGAATAATCACCATGTTGTTTTGGGCTTCTTTGTCTGGCATTGCAATGAGGACGGTAAATTTTGTGTAATGATCGTGGCAGTTTCCAATCCATTTATATGGTCCATCAGGCTCAGAGCGCATGTCAATTAGGTCAACCTGATTAAAAAAACCTTCTTGAGAAGGTTCATCTTTGTTCAGCTTTGTTAGCATTTTTCTGGATACTCATTGTATTCAATTCAAAAGTGCTTATACAACCAAGAAAAAATTAAACAATTTACAGTTACTTTTTCCCTGCTTTCTACAATGTATGATTTAAAACTAGCATTGAGCCTAGGCTGAAAAAGCATTATTTAAAAAATTTTGAAATCTGTTGCAATGATACCTGTACACGTTGCATGAAGCCTTTAGAGATAATTGGCTTGATGGGTCCTTTTTGTTTGGAACTCTCCTCAAAGCACAAGTCACACACAAGCGTACAAACTCTTCCACCACATCCCGTGGTATTCCAGAACAATCATTTTTAATCTGTTTTCAGCAAGAAATGTTAAAAAGTTACTAAATTTCAAATCTTGATCAAAATAAAAATATTGCCAAAGCCTCTAAATCTGATGTTAACACAAGAAAATTGATGAAAGTAATTTATTATTTTGGGGGGAAACGTGAATCGGATGTCAAATAAAAGATATTTTTATTTTTGAGCATTCAGACCATATTTTTCTTAGAAAATACTCAGAATAATTGTTTCAATTCAGCATGATTTAGTTCTATCTATTAAAATAAGGGAAACTGTTACCAATTTAATTGTTTTCGGACCACCAGCATGGACCAAAATATCGCAATGTGCTCTACTGACGATGTCATATATTTGGCAGACACTAACTACTTGTTTAGACTCCTAAAACAAGGAATTGAAAAATTCATTCCCTAGTAAGGTGCCTTTTGTAAATTCTTTTAAAATTTTGATTTTCACAAAATAAGTCCCAATTAGAGTCTAGTTAGTTCACAGAAACACCCCTCTCATTTAGCAACAGTCTAGATTTCTTTATTTCTTTCCTCTCAATTTATCTGGCGTTTGTTATCACCTTCCTAGGGTTAATGCAAAAAAATATCAAATTTTGTACCTTAGATGGTTCACACAATACATCTTTTAAGTTTAAATTTGGATATTCCAACAAACGATAATATTTCCTCCTCACTCTTCTCTTTATTGCCTCCGAGCGTTGGTTGGTTTTAAGAAAATCAACAATTTCTTTGATCGTGCAATGTAATATTAAGCTTCTGTTTTTTATACTGGCTTTGCTTTCAAGCCAGTTATTGAATTTTTGTTTTACTTTCTCCTTCTCCATCGGTTTAATCAATTACACTTAAGATTAAAAAATAAATGTCTATTAATTTACTACCTTATGGAGGGAGATGATTAGCCAATGACCTTCAGGACTCTTTCCTTTTATACAAATATGGTAGGAATTTGATTATTGTCTTGTGGTATTCATAGGAAAAAATTAGAAATTATATACCTGGACAATATTTTAACCCCCTCCCATATGAAAAATATACACAATGAACAGTAACGTTGACGCAGTCAGTTGCAGCTTCTCTCTTATCAATTCTCTAAAGTGCACTCCCCTATGAACATGGATGGCATTTAGATGATATTATCTAGGAATCATCCAATTGCCATCTAATTGCCATCTACACACATCATTTATCTATCATCTAAATACATCATCTAAATATCATCCGTAGATGATATTTAGATGATATATCTGGATGATGAATAGATGATGTGTTTTTCAAACATTCTGAAGTCATCTAAATATCATCGATACCTCATCAACTAGATGGTAATTCTCTGACAATAAGATGATGTTTTTCAAACATTCTGAAGTCATCTAAATATCATCAATACCTCATCCACTAGATTGCAATTTTCTGATGGATTGATGAAATTGATAGATGATGTCTAGATGAACTTTTTCCAAATTCCTATGGGTATCGTTGATGACATTTTGATGATAAATGGATGTTTCTTTTATGACATTTTGAAAATGCTTTTTGAAAATCTAAGCTGTATCGTATTGTCTTTAAATACTAGCTGGACTCAAATTTGATCCACATTTGAGTTCAGTACATTTTCAACACGTTTTATAATTTACATAAAGAAACAAATTATTGTGGAAAAAATTTTCGTGGAAATTTTTTGACAAATCTACTAAACACAAACATTATCCGGATTTAGAAAATCACCTTTAAACTTAGTCTTTTTAAGGCAAAATAGGCCATTATTGTAAACAAAAAAGTCTCCCACCCACAAAATCAAATTCTGCGAAACTTCCGAATTTTGAGCCGTGAACCCTTAAGGTTATCAAAGGTAAATACTTTCAATAAACATTTCGTTATTTTCATCATTGTTTTTATACATTGATTGTGATAGGGAAATTGGTACCTCATCTTTTTTGTTTATGAGTTGTCAGTTGTTAGTATACAGTTTATTTTTTAATTGAACATTATAATGTATATATGTAGCTTCATTTCAATCAAATACAAGCTAAATAACAGAAAATAATTTTGTGTAGTGGGATTGCAAACAAAATCAAAACAGCATAAGAAAAATTATGTCACAACTGATGACAGCAAATCTTTAGGATGGATCTAGTTTACTCTGTCCTTATTGAGATTTCCAACATAATACTGTAATAAAGTAAAGCAAAAGAATTTTGTATTTTGTATCTCTCTATAAAAAAACGTATAATTATGGAAAAAAAACGTATGGAAAAAAACGTATAATTATAAAAATATTAGTGCCTTTTTATGTTTCATCTTTATTTTATTTAGTATTTTCAACACTTTCTCTCCTTGAGGTCAGATCTCTGATCTTCACCATATATATATATCTATTTATATTTCTATGTAACAATAAAGTAAATGTAAAATTTTTAATAAAGTATACCTATATGAAACAATAAAGCGAATCTAAAAATGTTTTCATAACTATATCCATCTATATTGTAGCAATAAAAAATTTGTTATAAATTACTTTAAGTGGATAAATTTTTGTGAGGTTTTATTTTCAAAAATGATTTAATTTTCAAGGAATATATTTTTGCAAATTGGCTCCTTTTTCAACTAACCTTTTTAGGGGTTTTGGCAAAAATCCTGATTTTAAAATATAATCCTCGCGTAAAGATATTTTATATCTCTATATGTAACTATAATAGCTAAAAATTTTGCCATCATAAACTATATATGTAACTATCAAGAGAGGTAAAAATTATGCCATTAACTATATCTCTATAAAATCTTGGTATATTTTATCGCTGTCGTTTTTTAATGAAAACCCTAAATTTGAATTATTTAGTAAACTGTCTGTGAGTAATTAAACCATGGAGGTAATAAGAAATAGATGGAGAATAAATGACTCGGTAATGGCCTAAGTTATCGTTAAATTCTTTTATATTTTCATTCAAATCGGTTTTCTTGATTTACTATCATTGGAAGCAAAAAAATCCGAAATGTAAATTTATAAGAACAGAAGTGAGAATGTTATCCTGATTGAAATAAACCTTTTATGCAAAAAGTTCTTGCTCAAACGCGATACAAAAATAATTTTCTCGTAGTAAGGTTACAATAGCTCTATGATTTCATATCGATGTATTTTTGGGCAAACATATTGCTAATTTTGAGAGTTTCGGCACATTTTCCTTGAAAATTTCTTCATTAGAAATCTTTACGTCTAAAAGGGAGTGGGCTTTCAAATTCTGATGGATGATTAATTTAAAGGTTACCTAATCGTAATATAGATTTTTTTTTAATCTATCGATGATTTTATGAGAGGGGGCCCTTAAAAATATAGGATTTTGTGCTTGTTCCGGCAAGCTTTTTCTCATTTTGATCAACAAAGCTATTATCTCACAATAGAGCTGTTAAAAATCCATTCAGTTTTTTATGAACTTAAATATTCCCATGAGTGCACACAAAATTAATCACTTTTTCCCATTGCAACCAAGGAGCCGTTTGCTTCCGATGATTAGGTACAATGAAATAAAAGTCATTTATTCTCCATCTATTTCTTATTACCTCCATGATTAAACATATCAGTCTAAGTCTACTGTTTCTGTTCAGCACCTACAGCGCTCTCATAAGGTCAATAATATATGTTAATATATATGTTATTAAAATATCTTATTTTAAGTCTTTACACAGTTAAAAATTTATTGGGATAGTAATGTAGTATAATATGAAACAAAAACTAACTTGTGAGCCTGGTGAATATATTCAAATTGAAGAAAAATATTGAATAATATTTTCAAAGAATTTGACGACCGCTAAGACAATTTTGAAGGTATTTATATATGATTTTGTAGATTTTGTAGCACAATTTCGTCTAGTGGAAATACAAGAAATACAAGAGGTTTTATCGAATGCTTTGACCATATTATTAATATTGTTAAACATAGGCTGTTTTGAAAGTACCCTTTATCTAAATACTTCCGTTGATATAAAATCAATCTTTGAATCCATTTTCCACAGCATCAGCAGGCCAGATTTTTTCAGTATTTTTGTCGTAGCCCCGAGCATTGTGAAACGTTTTGTCATGAAGAATTTATTGAGAGACCACTTGTCACACTTTTTCAATTCAAAGTTCTTCTTTTTGGGTCCTTTCACTTTGCAGTTCAATAAACAAAAGGCTAAAAAATCAAACATACACGTCAACCATATGGAATAACTGACAGGGAAAAAAATAAGCCCCAAACAACAATAATGAAAATAGTAAAAGAGGGGGTTGACTTTAATTAACATGCTACTTTGTACACACACACCTTTGCAGAGAAAGATATACATACAACTCTTTATAAAGGGTGTAAAATTATTAAAAAACTGGTTTGACACAACAAGTTACTTACAACAAATAGCTTCAGTAATTTTCTTAGGAAGTGGTCCTGTGTCGTCTGTTGGTATTCCTTTCAGTGAAGCTTTTCTTAAGCGTTCCCTTGTAAAAAACCTAAGTTTGAAATAATTAAATAATCAATTTACTTCAAGTCAAAAAAACTCTTTTTTTGGTTTAAAGTTTTAATTTGACTAAAGGGGAATTTCCAGAGATAGAGACATTGAAATAAGTACCTTCTTAAAAGATATGGAATACAGTTGTTCGCTAAGGGTCTTAGATGAGCATCTGCAGCAGTCGTTGGTAGTACCCATACGTCGCAACCTATTTCCTTTATGCTCGCTGCTACAGAAGAGATATTTTGCTATCGGATATCTAAAAATATTCGACAGTGCGTTTTGCTTAGAGGTGGACGATAATGGACTATATTGTTCTTTCGTCAGACGATAAAGTGAAATTTCTATGCTTACTGTTTGAAATTATTGCATGATCTTGCAGTTAGAAATGCTGATTTCTATTTCCTGAATGTACAGTATTTGATTGATGTGTTATTCGTTATTTGTTATTCTTGTTATTAATGCTGAAATGAAATGAAAGTAACAATACAATTGTATTCACTTAAATAATGTGACTAGAAAAGTTCCAGATTATATTCCAAATCATATAATATTCATACCAATGTTTATTAAAAAAGGGAGAAGGAAAAAGAATGCTGAAATTTTTTTATGTTTGATTATGATAAAATTTGATATTTAAATAAATTAAAAAATGCATTAAATGCTTAAAATTCAACACTGGAAAAAATACATAAATATTCCTTTTTTTTGTTCATGATTTAAATCAAAATTAGTTTATAATTTGATAATAATGATAACAATTTGATATTTAAATAAATAAAAAATGCTTTAAATTCAACACTGGAGAAAGTAATTGGATTAATTTACATTGTATCTAGAAAGGTTTACACTCCTTGTGAATCGGAAGATGCGATGTATCCCCAAAATTTGGTAGGTGAACCCAACTCAACTAGTACCAGTGCCACTTTTTTTTTAAAATATGATTTTTCTAAATTATTGAATATCTTTTTCAAATCTTAATGTTTCCCCAGACGTGCATGATAATTTGGGGACATGTTTGTAGAATCAGCCCTTAAAATTTTGAAAATTCAATTCCCCATAGATATTTAAAGGGGTTTAGTTTAGCCTCCCTTCCCCGTTAGGGATGCTCTGAACAAGTTTCAAGAGTTAATTAATAACGGAAATTCATCATATAGAGCTAAACTATACACAACTTTACGCAACTAAAAGTTATATACTATTAAAACTCCATTATATAAACAATATGTACACTATTCAACACTTTCAACGTTATCTAAACTCAAAGTTTTCCAGTATGGAGAGAAAACTGTATTATAAATTTTAGTAATAAATTCTTTTCAACAGTGAGATTCAAACTGTTGTATGTTTTTGAGACCCAATTATTGCTACGTGCCATGATGACATTTTCATGTTATCATAGCTATAGCTGAACACCTACAGAGTTCTCTCCATACAGGTTTACATTGAAAACTTTTTGTAAAGTCACCGACTCTCTTCTGACTACTGCCTTTTTGACTCTATTGTTTCTTTCTTTGTTGTTGTTGTTCTCTTTACTTTTGTCGTTTTTGAGCCAAGAATCTAAGAAACCTGGCTCATCTTTACACCCATTGCCCGTCCAAAATTTAAATGAGGAAAAAGATCTAGGCCCCCCATTTGCCCTTCTCATTTTTTTGTATTGTTTGTAAGCATTAAATTTCTTTTTATTATTATTATCATTTTGATCTTTTTTCTTTTCATCGTTACTCGTTTTATCATTAGTTTGCTGCTTTTTAGTTTTTTTGGATTGTTTGAGCTCGGTCTTTGAAGCAAATCTTTTCTCTCTTTGCTCCTCGGCTGCAAGTTCATCTGAAAACGAATCGTTGGATTCCACCTCCATTAACTCATCCTGCAAGCTCATATTGTGTGTTTTTTTTAAGATTTTACACTAAGAAAGAAAAGTCTCTATGTTACCATCAAGTATGATAGCAGCTGATCTATCCAAAAGGAGATAAAATTATAATGACCGTTTAAATTTAGCTACCACTGTTGTTTGAGTAAAAATTTCAAAGATCTTATCACCTTTTGGATAGCCTTGGCTTTTTAGTTGACATTTTCAAATTACACTTTTACTGCTTTGAAAATGTGGAACAGGGTACACCACGTGAAGGTAAGCCATAGGATTTTGTACCCCACCCTAAAAATACTAATTACAAAAATAAAACAATTTCTTTTAGGGTACAAGGCTGTTCAGCTGCTTTTGACTTTAGACAAAAGTTGATGTACCCCTGAAACAAACAACTATCAGCATGTTCCAGGGTGGCATGGATAAACCACACCACTATGAAAACAACTATCAACATTCATAGGTAAAAACTCTGTATGTGACAGACAACTATCAACATGTCACCAGAGGGTGGAAACAACTTTCAACATCCACTATTGATGGAAACAACTATCAACATCCATCAATCATCAACTTAAAGTCATTTGCAGCTTGACAGACAGAACAGCCTTGATTTAAACTAATGATAGTGAGACAAATTCAATTACATGTTTTAACAGTTCCTTTTCAAAAGAAGAAAAATTGAGCTTAGATGATTCATAGCCTTCAAAATACTGCCGAATTAACGTTTGTTTGAGTTGATTTAGAGCCTTCATTTTCCCATGTTTAATTGTTTTAATAGTTCCTTGATTGAAATACTCAGAATTCTATCTTTGAGCTGCTGTTCCATTCATAACAGTAACATTTGAAAATGTCATGCATTGCCAAAAGGTCTTACATCTCTGTTTTAATGTAGAATAAATTAAGTTATAATTGTTGTCTTAACTTTTTAAGGTTTTATCAGTCTTATTTATAAAACATGTAATTGAAAACGCCTTTCTATGCTAAGCAGAAAATTTAACAATTGCATATAAAAAAAGCATTACGATGCCCTGAAACGATGTTGAGGCAATGTGATCAAGGGTCTTCAAAACATGTTAGACCATCATTGACAAAGCGATCAAATTCACATAATAGTTCTCTGTAGGTATTCAAATCGCTGTAATGGCCATATGTTTGAAGAGTCTCGCCACTCAAAATTTTCAATCTTTCTTCTACTTCCCTTCTTCGTGGCATCCATGGATGGTTATTGATATAATTTAGCCTATCATATGGCACTTTTTCGACCAAAGCAACATTTTCTAGCTTAGATGCCCTACTGAGGGCTGTATAAGTTATGCCAAGGTTAAGTTTCTCCATAAAAATCTCTTTATTTAACTTTATCCGAATATGAGTACATGGCTCATTAGGACCTATTGTCATACCTTGGCTTTTTGATATAGGTATACAATAACCAGGCATCAAGGGAAACCCCCTTCTAGAGCAACAGTTAGTATCACAACGTGCTTCATTGACAGGTATAGGAACCCATGTTGGGTGTTCTGGAAGCCAGCTTGGGCCTTTGTATCTTGGAAAATCTACAACAACTGCTTCTGGAAATGATGGAGGTGCTTCTCCCTCAGCATATAATATTGCAATCACTTTCCCAATTGCTCCATTATTCAATCCAAGAGGTGTTAAGCTGAGCTGATTCTTAGTCAAAAGCACACGACTTCCAACAGCAATGTGAGAGGTTGCAGGAATTTGACCCATCTGATTAACAGATTGAGTGTGATGACGTCCTTTTCCTTTGCTTGGTATAGTAGCAACAGGGATCCCCAAATCAGCTAGTTTGTTGTGGTTCTCAACATTTACCTCTTGCCACGTTTCCATAACGGTCAAACATGTGTCTGATCTAAATCCCTCTTTGGCACTTTCAGGAAGCTCACCTTCATATCTTGAATTTATTGTCTTCCAGTCATTCAAATTGAGTTTGCCCTCTCTGATTCTCAGCAACATTTCCAAAAAAGACAACTGATCTGGGCCTTGTCGCATAGTTTCATTTAACAGAATACAATGTGAAAATGTACGATAGATTCCATAACCGGCAAGCTTATCTGGGGCGTCTGAGGATAATGGCTCAACATGCAAATCATGAGAATCAACTGGACCTAGCTGCCCTAAATCTCCAAAAAAATTGACAGTTGGTATTGCACCAAAGTTGTTGAAAAAATCACATGTTGCCTCCTTAAAACGTTGGCTACACCATGCTAACATACGGTGACTATACATACCTCTTTCATCTAAATTCAAGGTCATCAATTTCATAGAATTACCTTCCAGAGTGCTACCAGTTAGTTCACGTAAGGCAGTGAGAGATATGCTATTCAATGGCTTATCAGTTAACTGCAATGTTTTGGATTCTTTTCTCTTCACTCTTGGGATGTTTGTTGTTGAGTGAACAGTTCGTCCTAAGGGTAGGAGAATAGATGCTGCTCCAGTAGGTGCTAAATTCATTACAGCATTGTTTCGATTGCAAATTCTTCGCGACAAATAGGTCAAGGCAACAATTGTAAATGTTTTACCACTTCCAGCTGTCCCCTGCACTAAGAGACGCACTTTATTTTGGTGTTCATTATTCACAACAGACATAATATTAAAAATGTTAATAGCTATTATTACTCTTTGAAGAGCATTAGCCTTCAATAAATCAATATTTGGTGGCAAATCACAATTCTGATTTCGAGCCTGTTGCTGTGCAGCTGCCACCTTTGAGATGTTTTCTAGCCAATCTGAAGCATTATCAGGCCAAGCACCTCCAAAAGATTCAATTGCATACTGATGCCAATCAAAACCTTCTCCACCATCAGGCAGATCTCTAAAAGCATTCAAATCTTCAAAATCTTGGGGTCTATTTTCAGCCAAGTATCTTAAAAATTCATGTTCGTTTCTGATTTCATTCTCAAACTCATCTTCAGATCCAGATTCGTGGTCAATAGAACTATCATCAACATCAAGGTTTTTCCTCTTTTTTGCTCTTTGACGATCCCTTTCTAGTTTTTTGTCATGCTCTAATTTTGCTTTTTTGACAAGTTCTTTCACAATCATAGGACATAGGTCACTTTCTAAAAACTCCATGAATGATTCTAAATAAGAGTCTTTTCCGTTCTTAAGGTCATTTACATTTTCCCATGTTCCCAACGAGTGAATCATTAATTGACCCTTACAATAGTCCTCTTCTAGTGGCCATATGGGAAGAGTTGGAATTCCAGTAAAAACAGGAACATGGTTTTTAGCACACTTAGGGGTGCAAACACAAATTTGAGCCCAATTATACAAAGTCATATTGGGATAACGTATTCGACGTTTTTCACTCAAAAACTTTTCTAGAGGTGTTTCTTTTGTTGCATCCCCATCAGAAAACTTTGAATTTATTGCACGAAAACCACTAAGACCTATTCTCCTGAACTGTCGAGTGCAATGAAACAAACGACCCCCACAATTCAGAAAATCAACAGCAGCTGCTGGCATATCAATCAATCCTATAATTTTCAAAATTAGTTGTTGGGCAATACTTCTTACAGATGCAACATCACTATTAACATCTAATAAATGTTTATATAGACGAATGAAATCGTCTGTAGATTTGGCACCCTTGCAGGCATACTGAGTGATGTATCTTAACAGAGCCATTAAGTCTTGATCAATGATGGCTTGCGTGTCTGAGTTGGCTAACCATGTTAACAGGCGTGTTTTGACATGAGATATCAGAAAAGAATGATCTCTGTTGCCTTCAAAACGTGGATGTTCTCCTGGTTTTATTAGTGAATGGAAAGGATGAGTTTCTTTTCCTTCTGAAGTTCTATTTTCGATATCAAACTTACCAAAATGGAAACGACAATATTCTGTTTTAGCACCATCAGACTTCTCATTTAAGCAAGTATTATTACACTTATGCAAGCCCACCTTATTTGTCAAAGCAATATTAAAATCTCTCATGGATTCTTGGCTTGAGTGGTCAGAGAGTTTTTCTGACAATGGATTATAATCTGGAGGTTCATAATCTCCATCAGGTTTGGGCCATTCAGATTTGTTGGGGATCCAGACCCTTTTGCCATTCTCGTCAATTTCTTCATGGCCACCTGCAGGGTGCATAGATACAAAATTAGGAGAGTGAAAATCTTCTGTATTTTGTAAATCAGTCTGAAGTAAACTATGAAGTTCAAATGCTGCATCAGATGTATTTACATTACCTTTTCCATCATCGGTAATCAGAGCCATTGAATTTTCTATTTTCTTTGCGTGTGATTCACTAAAAACAATAGCGTGACTATGAATCTCACCACGACCTTTTGCAAACTCATACCTAATCCACATGTCAGATGTTTGAAATAGTTCTTTCCCGACAGTTTTGTAATAATTAAGGGTCCTTCTCTCAAAGTACTTGGTGACAATATGGAGATTTGACAAAACTAATTTACGATGGTATGAAAAATCATTATTAATGCACTCAAGGACGGTCTCGACGGGTACCCCTTTAACAACAGATTCATACTTGGCAAGCAATTGCTTAAGGGGATCCCAGTGGTATTCAGCCATAGAGTTTGTGTCAAAGTAGGCTGGAAGGTCCCCATATCCAATCTTTCTAAACAAAGCAAGGTTGTCAAGTTCAATTTTCCTGTCTCGCCAATATGGATCACTATTAGCAAACTTAGCACCAACACTTATCAATTTTCTTGGTACAGAAGTATCATTATTCTCTAAATTTTCACGTAATTCTTCAACAGAAAGATGTGCGTCATGAAGTTGTTGTGCAACAATAAATGAACCTTGGTTTAAAGCCCTTTCCCTTAGGCCAAGATTTAAAAGAAAAAATCGAAGTGTTGGATGGGAGCTCACACGGTTGTCACCGCAGTGGTAGATATGATCCACCCACTCTTGATAATCAGGGGTTGTTAGTTGAGGAATGGTGATGTCTGCTGAACCATTGATAAATATTGTTGGAAAAGCCATTGCAAAAAAACCACATGTTTTCCTTTCGGGCACAAGTTCACGTTTTTCACTTGTTATTTCGGCCACCCCAACTCTTTGAAGGCGTACAAGATCTTGTACAGTCTCTTCATCATCTACAATTTTCTGTAAAAGTTTCTCAAGATTCTTATCAACATCATTAGGTTCAAGTGGTGAGACAACACCTGAATGTGTATTTTCCAAATCTGAGGATCCTGGTTGACCTTCAGATAAATTCTTATTCAAGTTGGGAACCTTTGTTTTGTATTCAAGATTTGGAACACCTGGACAAATTTGTCGGCCATCATTAGGCAAATTCTCTAATCTTACATGGTCAATTATAACATCAAAATAAAAAGGGTTGGGAAGCCATAGAAAAAACCTGCCTTTTAGAGGTGTGTTAATATGATCTGGTCCATCATAAACTTTAGAACTAGGAAAGGCAGTACCCATTCCACCATGTGGAAAACCAAAGACGAGCCCTTTCAAAGCCTGTTCAACATTATCTCGTTTGACAATAAAGTCTTTCAAAACTTCCCCATTCTCGCCTTTCTTTCGAACCAATATAATTCCTACTTCTTGGGGGAGGCTTGGCAAAGTCTTTACAATTTTCATGTCATGTGGAACTGCAATAGAATGGCCGCGTCCTTTCAGCATGCCGTATTTAAGGATGGTAATATTAGTTATTATGTTGATTTTTGAAATCATGGCCGTTTCCAGAATACTCAGATTTTTCAGGTATGGGGGAATTTCTTCAAAATGCATATTATTATGTAATGTCCCATCTCCATGACTACTACTATCATCATTCCCGTACATGGAAAAAATACCAGAAAATTTGGGGGCGGCAGGTGGATTTTTTCTTTTACGATTATTTTTTTCTTCTTGGCGACATCTAATGCACTTACCATCCTCCCCTACTGACCATGAAGCTGGGGAAAACAAATCATTGTTGTTCAATTCAGGCTCAACATGAACAGTTTCATGAAAAACAGGTCTAACTTCATTACAAATTTTACATCGATCGATGTTGTGTTTTAACTCCCCTTCCTCAAAAATGCTCGCTGCTTCAAACTACCCTAGGATTAGAATGTAAACAACTGTTATTACTGAGAGGTCTTTCTTCAGCAAAAAAAACCAAGAAGGAAAAAGGCACACAGAACCCAACAGCGTTACACTTGAGGCTGCGAAAGTGCTGGAAACATAGAACAGACCCCCTGCTTAAAATTTTCTTCCATTTGCTGCTCTGGTTGTACCTTAAGTGGATTAATTTGCGTGAAGATTAGAGTTTTCCTCAAAATTCGCGAAATATAATCCTCGCGAAAAACTAATCATAACTTTTGTCGAAACCCTTAGGAAAGAAAATAAAAGAAATTAGTTCAAAAAGGGGCCGATTCGCGAAATGTTATCCTCGCGTAAATATTTTCTGTGCTCGTGAAAATAGGTCCTTATTTTTGAAAGAATTTGGCTCGCGAAAATCAATACAAAATTGGTGAAAACTTACATTCAATTTTCTCCATATCCGAGCCTGGAATATGCTTAGTGTTATGCTTATAAAAGCATAAAAAGAGTCTGGTCCACCCAACCACCCTTTCACATTGTGTTAAATTTCAAATGTATAGCAAGAACATGTGAAAAATCAAGGCGTAAAAGTAGTTTATATTTAAAAAAAATTTTCCGAAAAAAGCAAACAATCGATTGACGAATTACACGTTACAAAAAAATTATTTATTTAAGATCAAACATAAAGTCTCCTTTTTGTGTGATTTTGGAGCACATTCAGAAAGCTTTTAAAGATTAGACAATTAATAGTAAGTAGCGTTTATTACGTTTCGAAATATTTAACACAATGTGACAACCAGACTGACGCCAATCCCAAAAATGCACGAGCGACAAGCTCAAAATGCATCATAAAATCATGCAATGCACGAGCGACAAGCTCAAAGTGCAAATATAAATCATGCAATGCACGAGCGACAAGCTCAAAGTGCATATATAAATCATGCAATGCACGAGCGACAAGCTCAAAATGCATATATAAATCATGCAATGCACGAGCGACAAGCTCAAAATGCATATATAAATCATGCAATGCACGAGCGACAAGCTCAAAATGCATATATAAGTCATGCAATGCACGAGCGACAAGCTCAAAGTGCATATATAAATCATGCAGTGCACGAGCGACAAGCTCAAGCGTACGAGCATCAAGCTCAAGTACACGAGCGACAACCTCAAGTGCAGGTATCAAGTTATGTTAAATTACGTTAAGCCGTTGCTGTGGAACCAAATACTGAGTAAAGTTTTGTCTTATAAGGATGTTAAAAGCGAGGTTTTGTATTGCACTGTTAAGGTAACGGGGTTCTCGTATTATCTGTAAAGTATTAACTTGATTGGGTTTGGACCAGGAATTACCTATTAAATGACAATCTTAAAGGCCTTAATAGAAAATTGGAATGAATAAATCAAGTTTAAACATGTCAATTAAAAGAAAAAAAAAAAAAAAAAAAAAAAGATTATGTAATTAATTACACCAAAAAAAACTTAACTTTTTAATCTAGCCTTAGTTAAAACGCAACAAAAATATGTTCTGTATGTTGTTAGATTTTGGAGTAACAATAGATAAATGTTCCACTAAACTGTCACACCATACATTAATTCGATACAATTTTCATTCACAAACTTTAAAGCAACCCATGCGATACTTTCATGTTTTTAGAATCAAGCCATTGACAGTCGCAGCCATCTAGTCTTCAAAACCAAACCAAAGAATACACCAAACGAATTCAAAAACGTGAAATATGCTAAGCATTCCAAACAGGTTCTACCGTGTCGATTATATAACCAGTTCTAGCGCAACTTTTATTGTTATAATGTCTGATATATAAAGCTAAAGAGGAACCTTACAGGTCCTTTCAACATGCTAGTGTGCACTTGATTAAAATTTATCATAGTTTGCTGATTCGACCAAAATTGTTAAAGTAATTAAACTAATTAAATCCAATGTCAATACTTCAGGTCTCTTTATGTTTTACAGTGCTCATTAAGTGTTTTTTTGAGTGTTATCGCGAAAAGATCGTTTGTGTTTTACTTATGTCTGTGCGCTGTTTTTTATCTCCATTAAATCAATGATTCAGCCAATTTTTTTTATTATTTTATACTGAAAAGAAGTTGAAAAAGTAAACATTACCTTTGCGGAAATAAATATTTCTTAGACTGTATTGTATTATATGCCCTGTGGTTTGATTTTAAGTATAGGGAACGACGAAAGATTTTTGTCCAGATTGCCTCCCTGATTTACGATTTTCTTTCAAAAATGTAAAAATTGAAAAGCAAATTGCTCGATGTAGTTTTCTAAATTGTTATCCAACGAATATTTGAAAAAAACTTGCATTCCCTAAACAAATCAAATCAGAGGGAATCTATGTAGAAACTGGCATTGCTCAGTCAGCTACAGAAAATACAAAAGTGGGTACTTTTAATGGCATAGAATTTTGCGGATTTTGCAGAATTAAGTTGGAAAAGCCTTATCCCCAAAATCCTTTAAAACAAAACATAAAAAATGTCAAATAAACTACTTTTTAAATGTTTACTGGCATAAAAGAAGCGCTATTAATGTGTATTTCAACAGCCAACATGCATGATTTGGCTGTAAAAGGTATAAAATATCGTGAAATATTGTCTCCCAATAGTGCCATCCGTGAAATTAAAAAAACAAATTCTTTCTATAAGGGTTGGAAAATTCACAATCGTGAGGTACCTAGTACCCACATGCTTTATCATCAATTTGAACAAGTATAAGTTGCAAGTAGAAGCTGTTCGGTATAAAGTTTTAATTGGTAATAGAACTCCTACTTTTACTAAATCTGGTTTCAAAATGAAATATAGTGCTGTTTATAGCACCTGGTTGAAAATAAAGTAAAAAGTACATAAATGGATAAAAAATAGATAAGGGAAAATACTGATTAAAATGCTTAACACGGTTTAAAAAATGAGGAATAAACCAACTTCACTTTAAAGGGATAAGACAGACTCTTTAAACAAGGCTCAAGGCTTAGGTATTTTGTAGATCTGACAAAAAACAAAGTTTAACACACTCAAAGTAGGTCCAAACCCTTCAAGACCCTTATTAACAAACTAAACAAAACTTTTAGACAAATTTCTTTTGGTTCTTCTTGAAACAGCAATCAAGAGCTTAACGATCTTTTACAGTTGTGACATTCAAACATTTCGTCATTGACATTAATATTATCAATATTTTTAAGGCACTCATAATGATATCTTTCATTACAAAAAAAACATTTTATCATTTTATCAGTTGCTAGGGATTGACAATCACAAAAGACAGGGATTTTCTCTTTCGATTCTGCCTTAAATACAGAGTCTACATCATCAATATTATTTATAGGAAACCTCTGTAAGTCATATGAATCAAGACAAGATTCCATATGTTCTCTGAATTTATTTTGGATGTAACACTCGTTGTCTGGTAGTACCCCATTAGCAATATCAACTGCATAAGCTATGCAAAAATAACCACAGTCATTAGTTCCGTGTTGCTTCAAAACTTTAGGAAAATAAACATTGAGATAGCCATCTTCAACAAAAAACTTGTAAATTTGACACAACTGCTTTTGTAATTTTATATCAGCTTTTGAGTAGATGCTATCATAAACATAGACCTTCCCATTTCGACCAGTCGACAACACCCAATGGTTATTTCTGACATGGTGAATTTGAACACTTTCATCATAAATGTTGACTGGCATCAGGTTGTTCTTATCATTTTTAGAAATTTTAGCAGCTTTAATAGGATCTTGAAGACCCTTAAGGGCTGGGTAACTTCTTTCTAACAATGTCATTACCTCTTTCAAGAAGTTATCATTTAGCCAATTAGTTTGACTCGAGGTGTAATTGAATTTATTCAAAATTGAAACAGCTTTAACTTTTGCTTTCTTATTTGAAGAGCTTGCTGGGTTTTGCTTCTTCGCAGGTTTAGTCAAGTCAATGGATTCAGTGGAGGACTTGTTGCCTGTGCTTGTTCCAATGCAAGCTTCGTCGGCCCTCTTACGTTTTTTTATTTTCAATTTTTCATTCTGGGGAGTTTTGTCCTTTTCATCTTTTATTTTAGGAATTTTTTCAGGCCTATCAAGATATGCAACAACAGAAGCTTGTCTTTTCTTAGTTGAACACTTAGATACAGAATTCTCTTTCACTTCATTATCCATTTTAGAAACATCTGCAAATAGAGGGGTTGTTAGTCCAACTCGTCTACTGTAGCGGAAAGGGCGATCAAAGCATGAATAATTCAACCAAGCTGTTTCTTCAGAGTTTTTGAATTTGACAAGATACAGGAATTCATGACTTTTCAGGTCTACTTTTCTTTCAACTATGCTTTCCACTTCTTGAAATTCTAGCGGAAGCAATGATTTGGAAACTTTTTTGACGATTTTTTTATTTTTTTCATCATTTAAGTCATTTCTACGATCAGTCAGATTTTTTTTAAAATGGGGCAAAATCGTAAAGTATGTTTTAGAATCATCTTCTGGCTTCATAGCAATCTCTTCAAGGATGCGAGATGCTTTTAATTCTTTTGTCATTGTAAGAGATTCAGGAAAAACAAAGATAAAAGTGCCCATTCCTGTTTCCTTTAAAGGAATAAGTCTGCATCGAACAGATTCATCTTCACTGGAAGCACTAGGAATGGAAGATCCATTTCGAGTGATGGATGCTACTTTGCAAACAACTATTTCATCTGCCAAATTAGCAAGCACAAAACGAAAGGCTATAATATTGTGTGTTTTATCGATAGTACCTCTGCCCGGAAGAAAATTGCTAGCAATATGACGACGAGATCGATCACGTGACACATGCTCACGAGGTGTTAGAATCTTCAGAGCAGCTCTTAAATGAATTTTTTCTATTTTACCTCCCTGCTTTCGGGTTAAGTACCACTTGGCAGAATCGGGCTGCTTACTGGTACTAGAATATTCAGAGCCTGGAGTTTTATCAAGAAGGTGAGTTTCAGTATCATTTGCCTGCTCTTTCTTTTGCTGTTCCTCTTCTAGAGTGTCGAGGAGTACAGAACCATTCTCGTCTTTTTGGGCAACAAAGAATTCTGATATTTTCTTTTCCTTTTCAGTTGTTTTGTCAGACAGATATTCTGATGGTTTTATTTCTTTCAAAACCCTAACACTGTAATGATCACTAACAAAACCCTCAAATTGATTTTCCTTTGGAACTTTTTCATCACAATAAAGGAAAGAAAACTTTTTACACTTTTCATTTGATTCTAGAAAGGCAATTCCTTTTGAACACAATTGCCTGTACATTTCAATCCCTGCTTTTTCGCCCTCTTTGTGCGCTGAGATTAAGGAATCTCGAAATTCGTCAAACGTGGCAGGATATTTGTAAGACCCCAAGACAACTTTTGACAATTTTTCTTGGAGTCTCCTACGATTAGTTGTATTTTGTTTTGAAGCTCCCGCAGCCTTTAACCTATCTTCTGTAATATGATTGCTTTGTACTTTTGAAAGCTTATCAACAAGATCTGATAACACAGGCTGGGCATCCAAGGATTGAAGTGCATTGGTTTTACCCTGTATATCACTAATCAGGCGTTCAGTTGTTTTTGTGCCAGATTTGAATGGAGACAAAACTGATGGACCTAGGTCCTTGAAATGAGCAAACATAGTAAGCATGTAGTATGTTGCTGCAGCAAAAAGAATTTCTGCGGTTTGATTACAACCATAAGTCAGAAACATCCCCCGTTTACTTGGATCAATTGCAGCAGAGCGCACTGCGTGCACCCTTTTGCCCTTCACTTGTAGAATCTTTTTCCATATTCGAAGGACTGTAATACCCTTACTTATACTGAATTGCATCTCAATGGGATTTGAGCTAGGCTCTAAGTAAGGTTGGAATAATGCAGCTACAGAACGTATATACAATTCAGTTCCTTTTGAACCAGGTACATGTTCATGTAGTTGATCAGCAACAGATAGTTTGAAAATTTTTAGTGCAGCATCGACATTTTGGTCAAAGTAAGCAGAAAACAAAAGATCATTATTGGAAAATCCTAATTTATGACCAGATCCGTCACAAATTTCTTTCAACTCTTTTAAATGGTCAATAGAAGCTCTACCTGAAGAATTGGTAGATGGAAAGAAATCTAAGTCCAATGTTGGATATTTCAAACATTTTAAAAAGAGTCTAAGACAATGATCGTAATCCAAAAACGAAATCGAAGGTAAAGGACCAAAATAGGGTGCAGCAAATCTAGTTGCCCCAATGCCAAGAGTCAAATACTTTATCTTTAAGTCCAACAACTTTGAGTTAGGAGACATAAGAGCAACTGATGCTGCAAGTTGAAAACCTGCAGAGTCAGTTGCATGACCAATCAATTGGACAGGACGATCTTTAAGATTTCCTGTGTCTTCGTCAAAAAAACAATTTGACCTAACAATGTCCCATAATTTTAACAAATGTTTTCCTTGATAACCTTTATTAGGAGTAGGCCAAGAGGTTTGCTGTAAACCCCAGATAAGGCAGATAGATTATGTACGGCACAATCTTTTGCCAAACGATTAGAGGCTATTGCATTTTGAACATAAGCCTCTAAAGCTGAAAATTCATCTTGAAAAGATTCATTTGAAACAATGTTTTCAAGAAGAACTTTACTTTCACTCCATTTGGTATAATCAGGGTCAAAACCTTCCCCTACAAGTTCAATTTTGTTGTCCTTATTCAAGACTGGTGTAATGAATCTCAGAATACGAGCTTCATCTGTTGAGTCAATCACTGGACCTCCTTCATAAAGTAGTTCAGCACTATCGAAAAAATCATTAAAGCCAATTTTCAAAGCATTTTCTTTAACATGCCCCTTTGCACATGTTTTCCCAGGAAGTCCAAAAATGCTTTGAAAAAGGCTATACTGATTTTGGCCGACATGGTTTATCAAATTTGAGCCAAGATCTTTCACTATGTCAGAAAATTTGTGATTATTTTTGGATTTTAACTTCCCAATCAAATTTTTGCAAACATGATACTGAATTGAAAATTTTGCATCATGTTGTTGAAAAAGACTAACCATATCTACAGCTAATTTGGTTATATCATTATCGTCACAGGCCTGAAACAAAATATCCTCCCATGACTTTTTTCAAAATTTGTTCTTTTGTTCATGGCTTTAATTGTTTCTTTCAATTCTTTATTTTCTGCTTTAACATCAGTTAAGTGTTCCTTCATTTCAGTTTTGGTTGCATAACCTGTTCGAAATCCTGGTCTACCAATTCTTGTCTCTGAAACCAAGAGGGCTGCCCCTTCGTTTTTTGTCTTCAACTGACCCAGGTACTGTTTATGGGATGCACAATTTCTGCAAGTGTAAGGATGCTCCCCAAAAGGATCTGAAAATTGGAGACAGGGGGGATTAAGACTTTTTAAAGATCCATCTGTCTCAATTGGGGTTGTTGTTTTCCCAGGTATAAAAACAAGTCTTGAGGATTCACTTGATTCGTCACATAGCTTTCTCCATTCATCATGGTGTTTCAGCTTCCAATTCTTGAAAACTGGACAGTTTTCATGTCCTTTTAAGTTCACACAATTTTTCCAGAACTTTTTCTCACCAAACAGTGTTAGAGTACTTTTTGTGTGAATTGTATTGTTATCCCTGTATTTGTCAACAATATCTTTGTCCCAAATATGAAAGCAGGGTTGTTTAGAAATCTTCCCATTTAATGTTTCTTTGTAAAACTTTTTCAAAGTTGGGTCATCTTTCATAGAACTTATTTCGAGACTGGAAGTTTCATTTTGTTTAACTAACCAGTTTAAAGCAGTTTTATGATGGTTTGTAATACTATGCTCATAAATCTGACGAAAGCCAGAAAGTTTACCCATACCTTTCATTGTGACTCGTTTCCCAGAAATTTTCAAAATCTCATAATAAATTTCACAAATCTCACATTTAAAATTAAGGTTTAAAGTTTTGGACTTTGGATCATTTAAATGAGTAAATTGAGGAAATCTATCACCTTCTGTTAAATATTCAAGCGTTGAGGCAGCAACATTTCCAACTGGCACAGGGACAAAAGAAGAACACAAAAATGCTTTTAGTTTTGGAAGAAAGATGTTGGATGATGTCTCTGTTGCCCTTCGGATGCATTCTTTCATTTCTCTACTTTGGTTATGAATAACTTTGAAGGTTTCTACCAATAGAGTCTCAAGCGAATCATGCTTAGTAGGTAAGTTAACAGTTGTAACAGTTTTGTAATTTTGAAAATGGCGTGAAAAAATCAAGTTTTCATAAAAAGGCAACTCTTTATTTTCCTGACGAAACGGGAAAGATTTTGCAGTGTAAGAAATAACCTCCTTTGATGCATCACAAATATTTTCAGTTGCTGTAAAATAGCCAAACAAATTTTTAGAATTTGCTTTAACTCTTTGCCTTGTTTTCGGAGGAATACACCGATTAGTGGGAGAACTAGTTCTGTACTTGTCCACAGAAATGGTTTCAAAATCGCCCTCTATATCAGAAATGTCATTTTCGTTTACACCTGTGCTTTTTTCAATAATACTTTTGTCATTTTTTTGACTTGATTGTTCTTGGTTAATAAAATCAGTACTAGACAACATAACTGACTGATGGCCTATTGCACTATTTTTAGTATTGTCAGCATTAAATGACTCCAAAGATTTGGAGTGTGTAATAACTGACACACGATGTAGATCAAAAGTAGCAACACTCGGGTTGTCATCATTCAAATTTTGTTTCTCATATGAAGTTTTTAAATTGGTAGATTCCTTGTTCATTAGGCCGATGACAGCTGCCTTGTCTTTAAAGTCAAACTGGTCTAAAACAAGGCAGCGTTTACCCCTACATTTTTTCTTGACAAATCTGGGATTGCAGTTCAGGGCTTTCAATAAATCCTTTAGAGCGTCAAAGAAAAGGGATTTATCAACAAAATCTAACCTGGCATAGTCCTTATAAGAATCTATTAAATCATCTACACGAATCTTGCAACAAGACAACTTTTAAACCAATCGCCTAAATTTTCAAACGTTGAATTCATTGCCTCAAATATAGCCTGGGAATCCAAGCGTTAAACTTTTTTCACAGTCTAGTTTATGATATTTTTGCTGCTGGTTTAACGCTTGGTGCAGGTAACTCGCCTGCAGGGAGATTTTTCCCTGCAATGCAGGTTCGGCCTGATTGGCCAGCTTTCGGCGTATTACTTAGCAGTACTTTTGCGCGCATTTTGATTATTTCGATGCGCGCGCATAATTTATGGAAAAAGCTGACTCTGCAGAAAAAAGGAAAACAAATGAAAATGAAAACATCAATTCATTTCAAAACAAAATGGCTGTTGGCTGGAAGTCTAAATACATGTGGCTGATGTTTTTATTTGGTTTTTAGTAGCTTTGAAAGTCTTTATAGATTGTGGAGGAGTTTTATGGTAAGTTGATTATGTGTGTTTGCCTGGGTTTCCAAAGTTCAGAAACTCTGGTCAACAAGGGTTCACACACAGACTGTTTATAACATTCTGTGTCAGACACTAATCTACCTGCACCAAGCTCTATAATTTTAGAACTTTGCGAGGTGAGGTATTTTTTGTTTTTCTAAAATTATGAGCTTGGATTCCCAGGCTACCTAAAATATAGATAAGTGAGTGGGTTAGTGAAAATTCTATTAAAATGAATTCTAGCAGTGGTGGATGTGAGGGGCTTAAAAAATTGTTGGTTTGCCGTCACCTGACCCTAGATTTCTGAAGTGGGTCGGTCGGCCGGATTTTTTTATATTTTGGCCATCACATAGAACTTTTACCACACAGAGTTGAGTACAAAAGGCACATGGCCGCATAATGCTACCACGGAACCAATTGTATTCAACTCTGTGTGAAGTAGTATGGGATCTAAAATTATGAAGTAGTTCAGACCAGTGCGATTTGTGTTGGTTCTATTTTAGATGGGCGATCACATAGAACTTTTACCACACAGAGTTGAGTACAAAAGGCACATGGCCGCATAATGCTACCACGGAACCAATTGTATTCAACTCTGTGTGAAGTAGTATGGGATCTAAAATTATAAAGTAGTTCAGACCAGTGCGATTTGTGTTGGTTCTATTTTAGATGGGCGATCACATAGAACTTTTACCACACAGAGTTGAGTACAAAAGGCACATGGCCGCATAATGCTACCACGGAACCAATTGTATTCAACTCTGTGTAAAGTAGCATGGGATCTAAAATTATGAAGTAGTCCAGACCAGTGCAATCTGTCTTGGTTATATTTTTGATGTGCAATCACATAGAACTTTTACCACACAGAGTTGAGTACAAAAGTCACATGGCCGCATAATGCTACCACGGAACCAATTGTATTCAACTCTGTGTGAAGTAGTATGGGATCTAAAATTATGAAGTAGTTCAGACCAGTGCAATCTGCCTTTGTTCTATTTTAGATGGGCGATCACATAGAACTTTTACCACACAGAGTTGAGTACAAAAGGCACATGGCCGCATAATGCTACCACGGAACCAATTGTATTCAACTCTGCGTGAAGTAGTATGGGATCTAAAATTATGAAGTAGTTCAGACAGTGCAATCTGCCTTGGTTCTATTTTAGATGGGCGATCACATAGAACTTTTACCACACAGAGTTGAGTACAAAAGGCACATGGCCGCATAATGCTACCACGGAACCAATTGTATTCAACTCTGTGTGAAGTAGTATGGGATCTAAAATTATGAAGTAGTTCAGACCAGTGCGATTTGTGTTGGTTCTATTTTAGCTTGGCGATCACATAGAACTTTTATCACACAGAGTTGAGTACAAAAGGCACATGGCCGCATAATGCTACCACGGAACCAATTGTATTCAACTCTGTGTGAAGTAGTATGGGATCTAAAATTATGAAGTAGTTCAGACCAGTGCAATCTGCCTTGGTTCTATTTTAGATGGGCGATCACATAGAACTTTTACCAAACAGAGTTGAGTACAAAAGGCACATGGCCGCATAATGCTACCACGGAACCAATTGTATTCAACTCTGTGTGAAGTAGTATGGGATCTAAAATTATGAAGTAGTTCAGACTAGTGGGATTTGTGTTGGTTCTATTTTAGATGGGCGATCACATAGAACTTTTACCACACAGAGTTGAGTACAAAAGGCACATGGCCGCATAATGCTATCACGGAACCAATTGTATTAAACTCTGTGTGAAGTAGCATGGGATCTAAAATTATGAAGTAGTACAGACCAGTACAATCTGTCTTGGTTATATTTTTGATGGGCAATCACATAGAACTTTTAACTAAGCTCGAAGGCCAAAATCATTTAGACAGAAAATATGAATTTAGCGAGGACAAAAAACTTGTACAGTATAAAATGAAAATATCAGCCGCTCAATATTAAAGGAACACAAAGAAATGGATAATATAGGATAATATCAATATTTTTATAATGAGGTTTAGTGTTAATTGAAGAGGTGCTAGTGATAAATTTAATGTATGTAAATCTGAATGAAATTAGAATGATTCATTTTATCATATTATCAATAACTATAACCTTTTCCTATTTACAACATAATAAAAATGATGGAAAATAAAGTGTTCTTTATATAAAATAAAGAGTCTGTCGGTCTAAAAAGTGAGTCGGTCGGTGGGTCTAAAAAGTGAGTCGGTCGGTGGGTCTAAAAAGTGAATGGGTCGGTCGGTCTAAAACGTGAGTCGGTCAGTCGGTCTAAAAAATTGAGTCGGTTGGTCGGTCTAAAACGTGAGTCAGTCGGTCGGTCGGTCTAAAACGTGAGTCGGCCGGTCGGTCTAAAAAAGTGAGTCGGTTGGTCGGTCTAAAAAGTGAGTCGGTTGGTCGGTCTAAAAAGTGAGTCGGTCGGTCGGTCTAAAAAGTGAGTCGGTCGATCGGTCTAAAAAGTGAGTCGGTCTAAAAAGTGAGTCGGTCTAAAAAGTGAGTCGGTCGATCGGTCTAAAAAGTGAGTCGGTCGATCGGTCTAAAAAATGAGTCGGTCGATCGTTCTAAAAAGTGAGTCAGTCGGTCGGTCTACAAAAGTGAGGCGGTCGGTCGGTCTACAAAGTGAGGCGGTCGGTTGGTCTACAAAGTGATGCGGTCGGTCGGTATACAAAGTGAGGCGGTCGGTCGGTCTACAAAGTGAGTCGGCCGGTCGGTCGTGGAAACGAACATATTTGTGATTGCCGCCCTACAAAGACTACCAAATTACTTGGATGTATTACCATGCAGCAAAAATATGCCACTCTCAATTTTCAAGAGGGCTAAAGTAAATGTTTCCATTGGTCGGTCTTTGGTCTGTGTTTATTTTGTTAAGACGGTTGGTTGCGATAAGCCCCATAATAATTTCTGAAGAACAACTGTACAAATCCATAACAAAATGTTCTCTATTTATAAGAAACAGGATACCATAACCATTAAACCATTCCCTATCCATGTACAAACGATGGCACCAGTGACCAGAGCAGAGAGACCAGATCAATCAATCAATATTAAGAAACCAAAGAAAGAAAAAGCAAAATAGCTGTTGAGCTTCTTGCTATTCAATGTTTTATTTACTTTTACGAAAATTACCAGTAAAGTAGAATTTCGAAAACGGAGATACGCTCCCGAACCGGGCGACGTTTCCCGATCGGCAAGGAACCGTACGCATGTTTTCCGATGACGTGTCTCAAAAGAAACGTACTCCGTCTCAAAAAAAGAATACTCTACTGTTTTCCCGCTCGGAGCTCGATTTAAAAAGAGACTTGGAAAAAAATCCATAATGGCTTCCCCACGGCTCATAGAGAATTAGACTTTTAGTATATACTTACTAGCCGTCACCCGGCGTCGCACCCGCCGAGTAGAGTGTTGTTGAACACATCAAAAGACCTTTAGATGGTGGGGAGGGTATATAATGAGCTAGAATTCTAAGTCGAAAAAACAAAATATTACCACTTATCAATGATTGAAGCTCGAAAAATCGCATATTTCATGTATGGTGACATCATTTTGGGCCCTCAGTGACGTCAACGAAAGGGTAATAAACTTTTCACTTCACTGAAAGTATTTTTTCATTGACCTAAAAGATTCTCTTGAGTCTTGATGATTATCGATCCAATGAGGGGTCAATCATTGCTTAAATCCTTCTCAAACTCCAGATATCCGATTTTCAGGTTTTATTATTACCTATTGTTTAAATAAATATATATATCTTTAAAGAATTGTTCTTACATATATATGTACTGTACATATACGTTAACTATTGTCAATTGACCCCCGGTGCATGTCGACCGGGCGGAAGGCGGATGGGACGAGAAACAAACCGTTAGCAGTCGAGTACTATTGCAAATTAGGAGAAATGCGGGTATTTCGCTTAAATAGGATGAATTATCCTAAATAAGATAAAATCGATAGCTTAGTTAGGAGAAATAGAAGAAAAAGTTGATTTTCTGAACAACTTCAGAGATCCGCGTCTTTTTAACTCTCTAAATCAATTATACTCATAAAGAAGATCATGTTAGGCCAAATGTTTGTAATGCAACCTTGGTATTGTTGAGTATGTTTCCATACAAATTATAAAATTAGAAAAACCAAAAAATTTATTTCACAGTTTTCATTGAGTCTCACTTGTTTTCCTTTGTTCTTTTGTTTCATTCAGTCCCTTGTGACACATCAGTTTCTCAATTCTCATGTGGAATGTCTTTTGTTTTAAAGTTCATTTTTGTCAACAATGTGTCACTCTAGGATAATTACTTTTAATTATTTATTCATTTAATTGCTTTTTTCACTTAGTTAATTTAATGACATAATATGGATAGGGACTTATTTTTTATATAAATACAGGCACACATTTCAGTTCACTTCAATTCTGACTTGACAGTCATAGAGTCAAGATGTCAAGGAAATCAGATTTTCACAAATTTTAATAATAATTCATTTTGATTTTCACTTGTGCACTGGGTACTCGCAGTATTTATTCACTGGCTACCTGGTAGGTTTTTGTTTTTGCATTTTTGTTTCTTTGCTTTTTTCATGTGTCAGCCATTTTGTTTTTCTGTGCCTTAGCTTTAAGACTTTGTATATTTTCAGTACATTGAAACTTATTCACTCATATAGACTTATACTTTTTCAATTCATATATACACACTATACTTTCAAACATCTAGACTTATACTTTTAAAGACATTTTGGACTTAGAAAATCTTTCAAATATTTTGGACTTTTTTATTTTGAAACTTATTTGACCAATTGTAATTTACCTTTTTAGTTTGAACAATATCAACGTTCCGAACACTGTCAGTCTCAAATCCCTTTGCACTACATTCAAACAGTGGTGACACTTCAACTCAATTCAATTGTCAATGTCAAGACGAGGCATCACAAGGATCGACTACAGCCAACTCAATTCAACTGGCCGAATCATTCCCCTCAGAAGCATTGACGAAGAACTCACCTCTCATTTTCATAATTTATCTATTCGCGAATCAATTCACCCTGATTCCGACGTAACTCATACCGACTCCGACGCAACTCACACCGACTCCGTCGCAACTCACACCGACTCCGTCGCAACTCACACCGACTCCGTCGCAACTCACACCGACTCCGTCGCAACTCACACCGACTCCGTCGCAACTCATACTGACTCCGACACAACTCAAACTGTTCAACTAGACTCCATAATGGCAGAGCCAAGTGATGAAGCCATCGATCTAATGATTTTGGCACAAGATGCTATTGACATGATAGAAGAAATCCCAATCAATGATCTCAGTCCTGAAGATTCAAATGTTATCATCACAAAGCTCGAACAAATCAGAAGCTCAATTCGCAAAAAGGAGGTCATAATCAAACGTCGAAAAGAGGAACTCGAGGAAGATGTGAGGATTTCTGTTAATCAAGCAATTATGTCAATTAAAGAATTCATAACAGGCATTTACGACCGAAAATCAAAAGCCAACCTGAGTCAGACCAAAATCAAAGATAACGAAGCAGCCCAAATAGAACGTAAGATCAACTTTCGTCTTGATTGCATCAATAGAGACATTGAAAAGCTAGAGATAACTTTTGATTGTGCAATGGACAAAGCAGAATCCTCTGAACTTTTACTCTTACGGAAAAATCTTTCTTCGAACGTTCATCAACGATTTGATAAAATCACAGAAAATTATACTGAATGCCTTGACTCACCTATCAAAAGTGCCGAAACACTTATCATGATCCGCAAAACTGGGCAAAGATATGTCGACCTAGATGAGAAGAAACAGGCTTACGTCCTCAATCTTACCAAGGAAATTAGTAAGCAAGAACTTGACAAACATTCTGAGTTTAACAAATCTAAACTCAATATCAAATTAGAGAAGTTCTCTGGTTATGACTCCAATACTGATTTTTATACGTTTCGAACCAACTTCGAAAAAATGTACTTGTCTTCAACTCCGAAGGAACTTTTACCAGATCTTCTACGAAACAATTATCTGACAGATGCAGCACTAACAATGGTGAAGACCATCAACAACATAGACAAAATTTGGGAACGACTCAAAAAATCCTTCGGTGACTCAAAAGTGATGTTATTCAGAAGACTTCATCAACTCAAAAGCATCGACTTCAGCAAACGAGATCCTGAGAAGCTCATATCCGGCATAAGCACTCTAATCAATATCATGCAGGATGTGTCGTCCCTTGCAGAAAAACACAACATTGAAGAATATCTGTACTATGGTAGCAGCATTTCAGATATTCATGAAGTCATCGGTGAAAGACGATCAACTCAATTTTTGGTAGATTTTGGTGAAGAGGATCTCAGCCCAAAGGAAACTTGGCAAAAGATGATTGAATTCTTAATCAAGGAGAGACGAGTCAATGAACAAAAAAGTCTCTTAAATTTCAAGAAAGAGACAATCAAGAAGAAGGATGACAAGAATGCTGGTGCCAGACGTAATGGTTCGTGTCACTGGAATCAAGACGGTGATGACGTACACTGCAGCATTTGCAATTCACCAGAAGGAAGAGCAGACCACATTGCAACCAAAAGCCGAAATGGAAAGAAAATCATGCAGTACTACACATGTAAATCATTCGTATTCAAATCACCTGGAGATCGATACACCATCTTGAAGAAGAAGGGATTTTGCGCTCAATGCTTATTTCCCGGAGCAGATGCATCTTCGGGAAAACATGTCGATGGAAAGTGCCAACACGACTTTGTCTGTGCTCATCCATCCCATCAAAACGACACCATCAAGAAGCATGTGCTAGTTTGTGAGGAGCACAAGACTCAACCATCAAATCAACAACTTCTCGATACCTTTGTCAAGCGTTTCATCAAAAGTCCAGCTTTACCTCAATTCTCAAGGGAGATCAAACTCTACAAAGCCAGCAACGAGATATGCGATGATCGTGGTGTGTCTCCTTCAACAAATATCCATCAATGGCAACAACTTGTTAATTTTCTACGACAATGGTTGCAGCGATTTCGTTGTCAGCAAGAAAGCAATAGAGCTACTCGGCAGCAAAGCAAAGAAGATATCATCCGAACCGGTCATACTTGGTGGCGTTGGTGAGTGTCAAACCAAATCGTTGAATGGAATCTTCAGTGTCACTATCCCACTTCACGATGATCAAGAAGTCACGTTCTCCGGTGTTTGTCTCGATCGTATCACATCTACATTCCCAACATATCCATTAGACGTCGTTGAACAAGACATCATTGACTATCACATCTCATCAGGAGGAACCAGTCCAATTCCAAAGCTTCCAAACAACATTGGTGGTGAAGTGCATATGATGATTGGAGTCAAATACCTTCGTCATCACCCAAAAATGGTCATCCAACTCCCATCAGGTCTTGCATTGTACGAATCGAAATTCAACAATTCAACTGGGGGAAGAGGAGTGGTCGGTGGACCACATCACAGCTTCACCAAAATTCATCAGCAATTCAACACATTGACATCCTCCACATTCTTTTCAAATCAATTCAACATGATTAGAAGCCAATCAGCTGTCCCTCTGCTAGGATTCAGCCAATGCAATTCAACAGATCTCGTGCAACAAAATTTCCACGATGAATCACCTACCCACATTTCAACAACAATGAAGATTTTTGAAGAAGTAGAAGCAACAGGTAGTGAGATATCATATCGCTGCCCAGATTGTCGCAACTGCAAAGCATGCAAGCAACCATCAAATGATGTCATCAGCTGCAAAGAGGAAATCGAGCAGAGCATCATCAATTCATCCATCACCGTTGATTTGGAGAGCAAGACTGCAACAGCACTCCTTCCTTTCATAGCAGATCCAGAAGCACGCTTGGTCAACAACAAGGACAAGGCAATGAAAACATATCAGCAACAAGTTCGAAAACTCAATCATCCCAACAATCAAAAGGACAAGCAAGATGTTCTCGAGTCAGAAGCAAAGCTGCAGCAACTTGGATATGTTGAATATGTATGCAACCTCCCAAAAGAAGACCAGGACCAACTGCAAACTTGTAAGATGCATTATTATATTCCATGGAGAGCCGTTTGGAAATCTAACTCCTTTAGTACGCCTTGTAGAATTGTGTTCGATGCGTCCCAACCTACAGCTTCAGGTTTCAGCCTAAATGACGTATTGGCAAAAGGCAGAAATAACCTGAATCATCTTCAAGGATTCAAGAAATATTAATCAGATGGTCTGTCCAACCAACAGCTATCCATACAGACATAAAGAAGATGTACAATACGATAAAGCTACACAAGAGTCATTGGTGTTATCAGAGATATCTTTGGCAAAACAGCTTGGATCCATCAAAATCACCAGAACAGAAGGTTATCAAGACTCTGATATACGGAGTCAAATCGTCCAGCAACCAAGCCGAATTCGCTTTGCGCAAAATTGCTCAGTTATCAAAGGAGGAATACCCCAAAGTCAACAACATTGTGCAAAAGGATATTTATGTTGATGATTGTGTAACTGGCGAGAAAGACCTTGAAACAGCTCATCGTCGTGCAGATGAGCTCGAACTTGTATTGAATCGTGGTGGATTCCAATTGAAAGGCATAGCATTTTCAAGAGAAGACCCACCAAGCATCCTCAGTGATGATGGAGAAACAATCCATGTTGGTGGTATGAGATGGCTTGTCAAATCAGATGAGCTAGCTCTCAATGTTGGGGAACTCAATTTCAACAAGAAGATTCGTGGGAGGAAACCTGAACAATCAATAAAAGGTATACCTTCAAATTTAACAAGAAGACTGTGCATCCAAAGTTGCTGAATTGTTTGATTTGACTGGTAAAGTTTCACCCTTAATAGCTTCAATGAAAATTGATCTTCAGGATCTAGTACAGCGACAACTCAATTGGGACGATATCATCCCCGATAACCTCCGGTCCATCTGGGAATCAAATTTCGACATGATGAAGGAAATAGGAGATCTACGATTTAATCGAGCCATAGTCCCAGAAGATGCAATCGACTTAAAGATGGACACTCTGGACTATGGAGATGCCAGTCACTCAATGGTTTGCGTTTCAATCTATGGAAGATTTCTACGGCAAAATGGAGAGTACTCGTGTCAACTGATCTTTTCAAGAACAAGAACTGTGCCAAAAGGAACATCTCAACCACGAGGAGAATTGTATGCTGCTGTGATAAACACCCATACAGGAGAGATCGTCAAACGCTCATTAACCACGTGGCACCAATCTTCAATTAAGTTGACAGACAGTCAGATTGTTTTACATTGGATAAGTAACGAGAACAAACCACTCAAGCAGTATGTTCGAACCAGAGTCATCGAAATCAAGCGATCCACTTCAAATCAAGATTGGTTCTACGTCAACACTAACAACATGATTGCAGATATTGGCACTCGAAAGGGAGCAACCTTGAAAGATGTTTCCAGGACCTCAACTTGGATAAATGGCTTTGATTGGATGCATTTAGATCATTCACAATTTCCTATCAAGAGTGCAGAAAATTTGAAGCTAAGTGATTCAGAGATCTCTGAGGTGAATAAAGAAGTTCAAATCTTCCACATTAACAACAAAGAATTCAAGAAGAGATCAACACACTCAAATTATCTCATCGACCCAAACCACAGAAGGTTTTCGACAGTCATCCGAATTCTTGCTTACGTTATCAAATTCTGCAACATCACAAGAAAGAAGTCTTCATCCAAATCAACTCAGCTAACAAACGATGAAATCCATTTGGCTGAGCTCTATTTCTTCAAAAAGGCGACAGAAGAAATTCTTCATCTCGTCGAACCACGAAAATATGAACCAATTTCAACACTTAAAGATGGGATACTAACATACAATGGACGCATCCTTTCAGATACAAAGACAACAATCGTCGGACATAAAATTCTTATAAAAAAGAAAGAGTTGGAAAACATTATCAATAAAAGTTTGACTTATAAAAATAATTTGTTAGTGTCGAAATTTCTTCGCTTTGCGAAAACGGAACGGTCGTTCCGCAACCCCTTTTATGTTGCCGCCTTTTAATTGCTTCGAGCGTGTCTGTTTGGTCATCCAACTTGATGACGACTTAAAAATTAAGAGCAAAGGAGCTTATTTTTAACTGAAGTTGGTCAATTTTTTCCTCCAGAGAGAGGCTGAATGCCATAAACATTCTCCGTTTGGGTACTTGCATCCATTAAACGGATCGTCTTGTTAAAAAGATGTGAATATTGAAAATTCTATGCAAATTTGACTTGTCACTCATTATAAAGTGCTCTATACCTACGGTAGAGCGTTATATCATTCAATAATAGAGACGATTTTTTATTTTTCCGATTTTGTGCTGTTCTAAGCAGTCTTCAGTCAAATTTTTTTTTTCGAATATTGAAAATTCAATATTTTACTCAAAAGCAATTTCATTTTTTCAGTTGCGTAGATACATCAAATAATTCTAACTTCCTCCAAAGTTACTGAAAAAAAATTAAGTTCTCAAAATTTATCGGAACCTTGCATTTTCCGGAAATTAAGGAGCAAATTTTTTGAAAGTTGAAAAATACAAATAATAGTTTGTAAATATTGTTTAGTACATAGTAAATAATGTTGATATATGAATTTTTATACACTGTTAATATATGAATTGTTAAATAAAAGTATTTGTTATAATAAACCTGTTAATAAAGCTGATAAATGAAACCATTTTTTGCGGTCATTATTAGAAACTTGTTATCCTCGTTATGCCCAAAAAACTCTTGCCTAAGGTCCCAGGTCCCAGCTCTTCCATCTTTATAGGATTTTATGTCATGTATATATCTTTCTCTTGTTCTTTAGATTAACATTCATAGTTACTATAAATAAACATATGAATAAGACATTCTTCATGTTAATCTTATTCTAATGGATGAATTGCAATGTCCAATCCCTGGTTGTAACTACAAGACACCAGCGGGATCATCAGAGAATGTCGCATGCACCCTTCTTTCTGCACACAGCACGATTCATATGGGTGGTCGCACACCTGTCACCCCTGGACCAAAGTTGGATCGGCCCAAAGTGGATAGCGGCCTCAACCAGGAGGATTGGAACTTATTTATTCACCGCTGGGATGCATTTGTGAATGGATCGGGTCTTGACCCAAATGATTGCTCGACTCAACTGTTCCAATGTGCCAGCCAAGCACTTGGAGATAGTCTTCTTCGCTCGAATCCGGGAATTATGAATCGTCCCACTAATGAACTTTTGGCGCTAATGAGATCACTTGCCGTTGTTGCTGTTGCCACTTGTGTCACCAGGACCGAGCTGATGAACATGACTCAACAGCGTGATGAACAATTTCGTGTATTTGCCTCTCGTGTCAGAGGAAAGGCAGTGACTTGTAATTATAAGACGACATGTACCTGCAATAACACTGTTGATTTCACGGATTCAATTATTAGAGATATTTTGATAGCGGGTATTGTAGATTCTGATATTCGTCGAGAGATACTAGGTGTGAAAGACATACTAGATACACCTATCAATGACATTATCGCACTTGTTGAAAGCAAGGAGATGGCACGCGATGCGCTTCCCCTGCCAGTTGGGAGTGTATCATCCTCTTCCTATCGTCGCAACAGGTCGAAACAAGTCGAAACACGTCAGACCGACATTCCTGTTCCTTGCCCTGGATGCCAGAAGCCATTCCTGCGTTTCAGTGAAGGTCGAAATGGTCGCAATAAGAAACCTCATAAGCTCTGCATCGAATGTTACCGTATCCAACGTCGCCAAGATAAAACCAATTCCAATCCGCCGACCAAGCCAGACGCATCAAATACTGCCGGTGTTGGTACCATGTTTACTCAAGTATCAGGAATCACCACTGCAGGATCAGATCCCACTTCTGTTGCCGACCAAAATGCAATTGCTTCACCTCACAGTATATTTACCAAGGGCCAGTGGCGGAAGTCGAAGTTCAAAAATCACCCTAGGGTAGAACTCTTATTATCTGTTCTGTCATCTGATTATAAACAGTTCAGTAAAAGATGCCCTAACGTCGCTCCTACCAAAATCACAGCACTGGCCGATACCGGTGCTCAGTCTTGTCTTTGGTCGCTGAAAGAATTCGAGTCACTTGGCTTCACGAAAAATGATTTGATTCCCGTTAACATCAACCTCATGGCTGCAAACAAGTCACCCATAACCGTTGAAGGAGCTGCTTGCGTTCGATTAGAGGGTGTCGCATCAGACGGCTCCAAGCAGTCCTGCTCCACTATGGTTTATATCAGTCGGCAGGCACAGGGATTCTACCTTTCGCTGGAGAACATGATGGAACTGGGTATAGTCCCGAGAGACTTTCCTTCCATTAAACCGTTGTCATCGATCGATCAAGTTGGTCACACCACGAGCACCGTTGATATCGATTCCATCAAGGAAAAGAGTTGCTTCTGTCGTACTCGCACACCCGTTCCAGAAATGCCCAAAGAGTTACCGTTCGATTGCGTGCCTGAAAACAATGACAAGATGAAAAAGTGGATTCTAGAACATTTCGCTTCTTCCACTTTTAACACCTGTCCTCATCAGACCCTCGAGAAAATAGAGGGGCCACCTGTTGAAATCCACTTGAAGGAGAACGCAATTCCCAAAGCCGTTCACACTCCTGCCAGCATCCCAATCCATTGGCAAGACCAAGTGCACAAGGACCTTTTGAGAGACGAGGCACTTGGCGTTATTGAAAAAGTGCCATATGGTGAACCAGTGTCATGGTGCCAGCGCATGGTCGTCACACGAAAACATGACGGCTCCCCCAGGAGGACTGTTGATTTATCTCCTCTGAACAAACATTGCCAACGAGAAACTTTCCCCACTGCATCTCCATTCCAGGCTGCTAGACGTGTACCACCCAACACCTGGAAGACCGTAAACGACGCATGGAACGGCTTCCATAGCGTCCCTCTTCGCGAGTCAGACAAGCATCTAACCACGTTCATTACACCCTACGGTCGTTGGAGGTATCGTGCTACACCCCAAGGGTTCTCCGGGTCCGGCGACGGGTACAACCGCCGATTTGATCAGATATTATCGGACTTTGAAAGGAAGGAGCGTGTCACTGACGACGTTCTTCATTATGACGCTTCTCTCAGGGAACATTGGTGGAGAGCCTTAGAAATGCTTACCACGCCTGGTAGAGCAGGAATTACGATGAACCCAGACAAGTTTCAATTTGCCCAACGTACTGTGGACTTTGCAGGTTTCCGAATTACAGATACGTCCATTGAACCACTCCCGAAATACACTGATGCAATACGTAATTTTCCGACACCGAAATCAATCACCGACATCCGCAGCTGGTTCGGTCTTGTAAACCAAGTGTCAAATTACGCCCAACTACGTGATTATATGGAACCCTTCAGACCTTTCCTCAGTCCACGTGTACAATTTCAGTGGTCTCCCGAGCTCGATCTTGCTTTCCGGCAATCCAAGGAGTCGATCATGTAAGCCATAAACGAAGGTGTTACCATTTTCGACCCAACCCGCAAGACCTGTATCCGTCCTGACTGGTCCCGTAAAGGTATCGGCTATTTCCTCTATCAGCAACATTGTGAATGTCCAACCGATACACCAGATTGCTGCAAACTAGGATGGCGGATTGTACTTGCAGGATCTCGTTTCTTGTCAACAACACAACAACGCTACGCACCTGTCGAAGGTGAGGCATTAGCTGTCGCTTGGTCGCTCGAACAGTCCAAGTATTTCACACAGGGCTGCCCCTCGCTTATCGTTGTAACCGACCATGAGCCTTTGGTGAAGATCCTCGGAGATCGAACGCTCGACGAGATTACGAACGATAGAATTTTTCGGCTGAAACAGCGAACACTGCCATGGTCCTTCAAGATTTATCATCTACCAGGGAAAACGAACCTTGCATCCGACGCCACGTCACGCTATCCATCGGCTGTCATTGGATTATTGACTTTTGCTGACCAGGTAGAAGATGCCATTAATGCGGCCATTCGTGCTGATACCAACGCTACCTTCAACATGAGCTGGGACCAGATCATTGTTGAGACAGCTAAAGATCCATCGCTTTCCCTCCTCCTGAAGCACACACAGTCTTCGAGGAAATCCAACCTGACGAAATTGCCACAATATCCGAGTACTGGCGATATCGCGAGTCTCTCTACATATTGGATGATGTATTGCTTTATCAAGATCGGGTTGTTGTTCCACCATCTCTTCGCGAAACCGTCCTTTCGATACTTCACTCAGCACACCAAGGAGTATCTGCCATGTCATCCAGAGCTCAATCCATTGTCTTCTGGCCCGGTATGTCAAGAGATATCAGTGCAACACGTGCCAACTGTACCCAATGCAACCGAAATGCTCCATCCCAAGCGGCCATGCCTGCAGCCCCACCATCGACACCGTCCACTCCATTCGAGATGATATTCGCTGACTTCTTCTCTTATGCTGGTTCCCACTATTTACTCGCCGGAGATCGACTATCTGGATGGGTTGAAGTTTATCGTTCGCTACACGGTAGCAATAAATCTGGTGCCAAGGGACTCATCACAGCGTTACGCTCTCTTTTCGCCACATTCGGTGTACCTGAGGAGCTGTCGAGTGATGGCGGCCCAGAATTCTCCGCACATGAAACTGAATTGTTCTTGAAGAAATGGGGAGTGAGTCACCGTATTTCATCGGCTTACTTTCCCCAGTCCAACGGTCGCGCAGAGGTAGCGGTTAAGAAGTGCAAACGTCTTCTCACGGAGAATATCGACCCGAACGGTTCTCTTGACAACGATCGTTTCCTACGTGCTCTCCTTCAGATGAGGAACACACCCGACACCGACTGCAAGATCAGCCCCGCTGAAATTATCTTTGACCATTTTTAGTACGCCTTGTAGAATTGTGTTCGATGCGTCCCAACCTACAGCTTCAGGTTTCAGCCTAAATGACGTATTGGCAAAAGGCAGAAATAACCTGAATCATCTTCAAGAAATATTAATCAGATGGTCTGTCCAACCAACAGCTATCCATACAGACATAAAGAAGATGTACAATACGATAAAGCTACACAAGAGTCATTGGTGTTATCAGAGATATCTTTGGCAAAACAGCTTGGATCCATCAAAATCACCAGAACAGAAGGTTATCAAGACTCTGATATACGGAGTCAAATCGTCCAGCAACCAAGCCGAATTCGCTTTGCGCAAAATTGCTCAGTTATCAAAGGAGGAATACCCCAAAGTCAACAACATTGTGCAAAAGGATATTTATGTTGATGATTGTGTAACTGGCGAGAAAGACCTTGAAACAGCTCATCGTCGTGCAGATGAGCTCGAACTTGTATTGAATCGTGGTGGATTCCAATTGAAAGGCATAGCATTTTCAAGAGAAGACCCACCAAGCACCCTCAGTGATGATGGAGAAACAATCCATGTTGGTGGTATGAGATGGCTTGTCAAATCAGATGAGCTAGCTCTCAATGTTGGGGAACTCAATTTCAACAAGAAGATTCGTGGGAGGAAACCTGAACAATCAATAAAAGGTATACCTTCAAATTTAACAAGAAGACAATGTGCATCCAAAGTTGCTGAATTGTTTGATTTGACTGGTAAAGTTTCACCCTTAATAGCTTCAATGAAAATTGATCTTCAGGATCTAGTACAGCGACAACTCAATTGGGACGATATCATCCCCGATAACCTCCGGTCCATCTGGGAATCAAATTTCGACATGATGAAGGAAATAGGAGATCTACGATTTAATCGAGCCATAGTCCCAGAAGATGCAATCGACTTAAAGATGGACACTCTGGACTTTGGAGATGCCAGTCACTCAATGGTTTGCGTTTCAATCTATGGAAGATTTCTACGGCGAAATGGAGAGTACTCGTGTCAACTGATCTTTTCAAGAACAAGAACTGTGCCAAAAGGAACATCTCAACCACGAGGAGAATTGTATGCTGCTGTGATAAACACCCATACAGGAGAGATCGTCAAACGCTCATTAACCACGTGGCACCAATCTTCAATTAAGTTGACAGACAGTCAGATTGTTTTACATTGGATAAGTAACGAGAACAAACCACTCAAGCAGTATGTTCGAACCAGAGTCATCGAAATCAAGCGATCCACTTCAAATCAAGATTGGTTCTACGTCAACACTAACAACATGATTGCAGATATTGGCACTCGAAAGGGAGCAACCTTGAAAGATGTTTCCAGGACCTCAACTTGGATAAATGGCTTTGATTGGATGCATTTAGATCATTCACAATTTCCTATCAATATCGCTTGCAAATTTTTTAAAACTTTCTTTTTTCAGTTTTTTTTAAAGCCTTTATATGTATATAGTTAACTTAACTTACACCCGACTTACACTAGTTTCTTCAAAGTTTCAGCCCAAATATAAACTGGAATAAAGAGGGCTTTATTAAAGAGAACGTTTTTAAAGTACATATTTATTAAACAGAGGGGTAAAAGGAAACAGCTAGGTAAAAATATCAACAAAACTAATTTTATAAGTTTCGAAGTTGCTCGAAATTAATTGATTGACAAGCTCTTGCAACATTTTCTACTCTCGAAAGAAGACATTACAGTGTCACAAAAAAGAGATCCCCCAAAGCCGTGATCTTGGTAAACCTTAGAGAGACTTTGGGAGGGTGACCCAGCCCTTAAGGCACGTGTCATACCCAGCGCCCATATTTTTGCCGAAGTACCCCCCCCCCCACCGGGAGTTCAATCATACTAAGAAAATAACAGCCGAAATACTGCTCAAGTCTGTATTCAGTTCATTTGCGAGACAAATTTTTTGCAGTGCTCGTATCTCATCTTGCTGAAACGTATCTTCGGCTTGTCTTTAAAAAAAATCTCTTTATACTCTTTACTCTATCTTCAAACGAGAACGATTGACTCATGACTATGCTTCTTGCCTTGGTGCTTCAACGATTTGTCTTTCTAAGGAAAAAGATAAGAGTGTATAGTTTGTTACGACACTTAATGTCGGACGGAAAAATACGTACAAATTGATAGATCGGCTCGTTTAAGAAAAACATCACAAGATGCATGATTTTAATCTCGCTTTTCATGTCAGATCGACGCATGATAGAATTGATATTTTATACTTTTCGGTTGTAGAAAGTCGATTAAGAAGACCTTTTAACCTTTTAGAGATGAAGTTAAGAATCATCACTTTTTGTAATACCCCCTCAAGAACAACAACAACCTCCTTTGACCTAAATAAAAGCTCGACACGGCAACTTAAAAGTCGAAGAGACGCTAACCGAAATATTCAAACTGGGAGATAATGAATCCTACAATGTAGTACTTCACCTTGATAACTTAACACGATATAAAACTTCTAACCATACCAATGTTTTTTTTTCTCAAACCAGTAATTTGTACTTACAAGCACTGTCTCAAATTTTTTAAATCTAAATATTGTATATCATGCTGAAAAAAGAGACAACAAATTAGTCCCCGATCGGCAGCCCTCTCTTATCCCCCCATATACATCATACCATGTTCTCGTTACGATCAAGAAAATCGCCTAAATTTGTTCATTGTAATATTTTTTAAATATAAAAAACATAAAATGAGTCACGCAAATTTTCATCCAATTACAAATCAGGCTGAAACTTTGATCACACCTAAAAAGAATCTGGAATCAAGCAAATGTAACACCCCTTCTCACAGATCTGGTAGAATTTTTCAGCCTGGGGTGGGAAGGGGGTAAAAATAACGGACAAAAACTTGATGGGGATGATACTAGTGGACCAAAATTATTTTCAAAATGTCTAGATGTATAGTTTCTTCTTCAAAATTATCAAGTTATCATCAAGCTAACTAAAATATGTCTCAAAAGTATGTGAACATCTTAGTTTTATGATTTATCAGCACCTATTCATGCTATATTAGAAAGTTATAATACACCGTTGGAAACATATTTTCAAAAAGACTAATCTAAAGAAAAATTTTTTTTGAAAAATTGTTTCCAACGGTGTATTATAAAAAAGAATAAAATCAAGATTCTTCGTTTAAATTATTCTACTTATTCTATTATTATTCTGAAATATCTTTCCAACGGTGTATAACTTTCTAGCATAGCATAGCATAAATGGGTCCCGAGAAAATGCTCAAAAGCTGAAGTATCCACATACTTTTGAGACAGACTTTTTTTCAATACACCACCTTTCTTGCTTGAGTCCTCATATGGACTTTTTTACAAAACCGTTCCGAACTTAGCAAAAAATCTGCTAACCAAAAAAAGAGTTGAATGATAGAGAACTTTGATTGACAGTTTGTTGTCTTTTGTTATCTTGAGAGTTTTGTTTGCTAATTCAATTAATTTCGATAAACAAAAAGAAATAGAGGAGAAAGAGAGATACACATCGAGTTTTTTGAAAAATACAAGTCGCCAAAATTCTGCAAAATACATAGCTATTCGGTAATTTTCTCGGAAGCGATATCAGAGCCCGATTCGCATCCCCTATATCAAAACTAATTTGGGGATGCATGCAGCCTATCAAATGGCGGGTGTACCGGTAACGGTCTGTGAAATATATTGATTATCGGGAAAATGATTCACATTCGTAAAAACAAAATGGCGATGGATTGACCCCACTGACCTATTATATTTATATAAAGGTCAGTGTTGACCCTCAGGAATGGAGAATCAAAGCTTGAATTATATCCTCATAATCCAACCTGAAGTCTTTTCAAAGACCTTCTTCCTTTACAGGATTAGCTGTGCAAACTATCTCAAGGTAAATTTTGACAGAATTTATAAAAATTTGTTTCTTATTGTTGTTCTACACTACAAGCCTCATATTTGGAAGGTAAAAAGTATTGGAGCCATAAACATCATATTGACATATTGACATCTTTGCATCATTTAAGAGTCATTTATCGCGAAATTTTAAATTTCGGATTTGATATGAGACCTCAAAAAACAATAAACCTAAAATAGTGTTTAGTTCTCATAAGGTCTGGACTTTGAAATATTCCTCTTTTCTTTTAAAATCAAGTCTGTGACAAGCTTAGTCTACATAATTTTTAGTTCCGTAGGCTTTGTTAAAAAATTCCGTTCAGATTGTCGAACTCCCAGCTACTTTAGGTTTAAGATCTATCGAGCTTATGGCTATTTTAGGTTTCAGAATTTTGTAATCCTAAAATAGTCTTTAGTTCTCATAAGGTCTGGACTTTGAAATATTCCTCTTTTCTTTTAAAATCAAGTCTGTGACAAGCTTAGTCTACATAATTTTTAGTTCCGTAGGCTTTGTTAAAAAATTCCGTTCAGATTGTCGAACTCCCAGCTACTTTAGGTTTAAGATCTATCGAGCTTATGGCTATTTTAGGTTTCAGAATTTTGTAATCCTAAAATAGTCTTTAGTTCTCATAAGGTCTGGACTTTGAAATATTCCTCTTTTCTTTTAAAATCAAGTCTGTGACAAGCTTAGTCTACATAATTTTTAGTTCCGTAGGCTTTGTTAAAAAATTCCGTTCAGATTGTCGAACTCCCAGCTACTTTAGGTTTAAGATCTATCGAGCTTATGGCTATTTTAGGTTTCAGAATTTTGTAATCCTAAAATAGTCTTTAGTTCTCATAAGGTCTGGACTTTGAAATATTCCTCTTTTCTTTTAAAATCAAGTCTGTGACAAGCTTAGTCTACATAATTTTTAGTTCCGTAGGATTTGTTAAAAAATTCCGTTCAGATTGTCGAACTCCCAGCTACTTTAGGTTTAAGATCTATCGAGCTTATGGCTATTTTAGGTTTCAGAATTTTGTAATCCTAAAATAGTCTTTAGTTCTCATAAGGTCTGGACTTATCATTTCTAAATGAATTGAAGAATCATGCATTAGTTAACTCCCAGTATAAGTGAACTCGAATAAATAGGTTTGTCATTTTGTAAAAATATTACTATGTTGATATAAAATTTTTGACCAAATACGGTTAAAAATATTTTTAAAAACGCACGGCATTGAAAATATAGAAAATTACAAATATTGTTCTTATAACAATGTGCCTGACATGACATGTGCCTTGACACAATCCAAGAATGTTGTACATCCGATGCGTCTTCGACCACTTAAAATATTGAAATGAAAATGTTTCTTCTAGGGGAGAACACATCCTCATATGTTTATGGGGACCTAATGACTACTACTGAGAATGGATAACTACCCATAGATAACTAATAACTACTTTCACTCGAAGCCAAGACTACTAAAATCTGTGACCACCAAATCTGTGACCACCTAACCCTAACCCTAACTGGCGTTCCAACCCTAAAATCTGAAAACAGTAGCAATAATTTCGGAATAGGGTTTGGGTAGCATCGGTCTCTATTTTTGACCTAAAAAGGCATTGAACGTCAAAAAAGCAATTTAAAATGATGGGACTAGGTGGAACTTATAGTAAAACTTCCGTAGATTACGATTCTATAAGTTTCAAGTTGTTAAACGGACTTAAACCTTTAAAAAATTTCAAGTCTTAAATTTTCATAGAAATAGATGCTACTTAGGGTTGGACAAAAATAGCTATATCCCGGGGATCTTTAGACAAAGGGTTTGACCGCTACATTTGACTACAGTCTTAGAAATTTCAGATTCTGGGTCAGTTTTGATTGGGCTTTCTTGCCATATCAATGTTTTTGGCTGGGGCGGTTAGGGTTAGGGTAATCTCCGATTTTGGCTGAATCCAAGTAAGATGTAAATCTGATGAGTGTTGGACCCGATCCTCGATCGAAGATGTTTTTTTTATTTCTCAGCCAATAAGTTATCGAAAGTTGCGATTTTCACAGGATAGGTTAAGTAGCCTTCGTAGAATACAGTCCAATTTTCGAATTTCGCAAATGACGTCATGTTCGATTTTTATTGACAAAACCCTAAAGTAGCTATTATTTCTTGAACTTTAGAGGCGATTGTTTTTGTCAAAATCGGTATTCCCGATATCTTTGAGGGCGGGATTTGGTCAAATTGACATGGAGATCATCACTATATGTTTTTTTTTGCTTTATTTCATCAGGAAAAAATAGCTATAGCTATTATACCGATTTCTGTGACACTTTTCAAACCACATTTTTATAGGCTAGAATGTATCTTTTGAGCTATAAATTCATTTCTTAATTGAAAATTTCAATTTTTTTTCATTTCTTTGCAGGTATGAAACTTATTGGATTCCATCTCATAGTATATGACGGTCTAATCTTTGTAGAATACAGTCCAACTTTCGAAATTCTCAAATTACGTTTTCTTCGATTTTTATCGATAAAATAAAATAATAGCTATTTTAGGGTTGGGTGATGTTAAAGTCTGTACTTCCTTAGTAATGTCTGAAATCTGAGGCTTAGGATTCTTCTTAATTTGTTCTTAGGTCGTTTCAGCCTCGTGTTCTTATAAAATTGCTCTTGTACGTGCGTTATAAAGATGTTTGTGAAAAAATGTTTGAAACGTTAAATAAAATAGAATGAAATATAAAATATGTACGCGAAAAAAAATTCTCAAAGACTAATCAAAACATAATAAAAAGTCCCTCAAAGATGGTAAAAAACAACCATAAATGATTCTCCATAAGGGTCTCAAAAATACGAAGTATCAAAAATCAACTCCCCAAAGGGTTATTAACTCTCGTAATTTGGACTAAAGTGTCTAAACTTTGGCTGAAAATAGTATCTCAAAGGGTCGTTAAAACGTTTAACAAGTGTAAAGATTTTCGAAATTGAATCTCTGAAAAGTCGATGTTTGAACTCTAACTCGGACTTACCCTCGCAAACCTAGTATCACCCTCTTCCCACAACCAGGACCATTACTTCGACTGAAGAGTTTCTAAAACATTGTAAAGATCAAACGAGCAGATTCAGGATGTGAACTTTTTTTTGATGTTTTCAGTTTATAGGGTAATCCCCATAAAGCAATTTACATTCCAATATCAAAATCTGAGTTTAAAATCTGAGAATCTGGGTTTACAAGTGTCTAGGCAGGGCCAAATATTATGGTCCGCTGCGCGGACCTGCCTGAATGAGAGAAAGGTGCCCAGTAGTAAAACTTCAAATTAATTCGCTAGAGAGAATCAAGTCAAGCAGGGCCAATTTTGGAGGTTCTTGAATCAATCGTTGACAAAAAAGGTCAAAAAACGGTCAAAATCTTAAAAAAGTGGATTTTTGTCAAATTTTTGCATTTTTTTGCATTTTTGGCTTAAAATCTCGCTGAAAAGACTCACTTTTGATTTTTTTTTGCTTGACCATGAAACCCAATCTAAACTTACGAGTTAGACCAAAATTGACGATTTCTAACTCAAACTGCGCATGTCTAGTATACTCGTCATTGGTACTTAAAGGGTTAACTTAAGTTGTGTACTTTAATAATGATAAGATAGTAATAAAATGCTTGAAATCAAAATTTAAAATTTAAAATTTGCGACGTAATCAACCAACCAATGACGCTATACTATTGTTTCGCAAAAGTTGGCAAAGAGTTGGCCGTCTAAAGTCAAACATAGACAGCCCACTTTCGATCCACTTTATACCAACTCTAGCAATTAGAATAGGCAGGGCTAAAAGTGGGCCGACTAAACCAGAGCTTAATTTTAAACGTCTCCTAGATTTCATCCTCCTCCAAGTATTTTTGATATGATTTTTTTGGTCTGAAACGAATTTCTTTTCTCAATGTATCTAAACCACCGTCCGACATCATTTTTGCAACTCCTTGATTCTTTGGTAACTTCTGAAATCTCTCTCCAATTTTACTATTAACTTTTTGCCGAAGCCTTGTCCATGAGTTGGTTTTAGCATTTTCGGTGAACACATTGCATAGCTCTTGGATGAACCACGTGCCCTTAGTTGGATTACGATACGAAACTGTTCCTGGAAAAGATCAAACGATATACACATTAAACTAAATATTAGGGTTATTAAAGTGTTCGACCAAAACCTGGAGACAAAAAGCCGTTTGCTGAACCCGATCTTTTTTTCGAAGGCGATGTATTCAGCACGTATTTTAATTGGTTACTGAGAAAGAAATTATTTTCCTCTTAATGACTTTGGAGAGTTTTCTTTATCACGTCTAAAGACAATCGGATGTTTTAGTTGAAAAGAGAAACATTTTTTCAACAAAAAGTTTATAATTGTGGCACTTCATAACCTTATGAGAAGGCGTGTGTAGGTGCAATCTGGCTCTCTCACCAACGGTATCGTAACAGAAAGAATCAGAGCCAGATTTTTTTGGCTAATATAATTTTAGTAGGTTCTTCGAGTCTAAACCTAGAAGGCTCACTGGAACATAAACCTCGAGTATTTCTCAAACTTATAAATAATTTCCATCGTTAACACGCTGCTTGGTACCGACTATGATAACTTTACTCGGAGTAGAGACAATCTTTTCGTGGACACACTATAAATGGCCAAAACTTTTGATACAGAAACCTCTGTTTACATTTTTATTGCATTTTTGACTCTACATGAAATTCTGCATCGATCATTCATAATTTACAGGCATCTGAAGCCAAACCAAGGATAGGAACCTCTGAACGTCAATTTTTGGTCAATTTTTGAATTTTCTGAAAAGGGCTTGACAGTGAGTTAATTTAATATACCTGGAGTAGCAGAGACAAAGAAGCTGAAATCAGCTTCGTGGGCCAGGCTTGATGGTGATGGTCATGGTTCTTTATCCTTAGCAGACACGGCTGCACCTTCCTGAGGGCCTAGAACAAATGGGTCAGATTGTAAAGACAGACTCGGTGGACCATCGGTATTAATGTGTGATTCTTCAGCTTTTCCACTTCCCTGGCAAGCTTGAATGTAGAATAACTTCGGTTTTCCATTCAAATTTGGGCAATTCTTTCCGTTAAAATATTTTCTCATTTCAGCAAAATCCATCTCTTGACCATCATTGCAATAGATTCCTTTCTCATAACCATGCGATAAGATACATATCACCAAGCAATCATGATTTGCATTTCTGTCATCTAAGGCATAGTCACGCAAGATTTTCAACATTTGCGATCTACCGACATTTTCTTTTGTTTCACCTTTTTATGTAACGGGTATACGATGAGTATCGCTATCACTTGTCGAAGGTTTGCCATGCTCATCGTTGCACCTTTACTTTCTAGATTTCTGGAGCGAAGGGTAAACTGATGGGTATCGTGCTTTAAGTAATGTACCGTTATTGAGAGTTTGGACATAGGTGATTCTATCATTGTACCGTTATTGAGAGTTTGAACGTAGTGTTTATCAATCTGATGGAAGCAAGCAAAATGGCGGCGATAAACAACGAGGAATTCAACAACGAGGAGGACGAGGAAAAAGAAATGAACCAAAATTTTAATGAAGGTATTCAAGTTACTGAGACAAAACTAAGTGTATACATCTGATAGTGTTTTTTGAATTGGAACAATACTTTTACTTTAGGTTTTGGGACCTAAACTGTCGAAAGTATTCCTTTAAAATTTGAAATTAAGAAATATTTATTTATAGCGTGCCTGCCTGTCGGCGCACCAAACAGTGCGGTGTTTTGTCTGGTCTCAAAAATTATCCTTTTGCTACACCAGATGTGGTAAGTCCAGTGTCAGTCCGGTGTTTAAATGCCGGGAGCTTTAGGCACTGGACGTGCGTCGGAAAAACATTATAAACGCGCACACCACACGCTCCTCACCAGACACGTCAGCCTTCAGACTTCCGGTGTTGAGGGTGTCCGTTGGTAAAAAGTATTCTTATCCAACACCAGACCTTCACCATGTCCGGTGCTGTCAAGTCCGGTGTGCCGGCAGGGTCGTACATCGTAAAAATTAAAACCAAAAAAAATGTTGGTTTTTCATCACATCCATCCAGTTAGTCCATCCTGGCATCCATATCTACATCTCCAGACGATCTCAATCGAACGGAATCGACAATCTAACCAATCAAACCAAATCAAACGTCAAAATTCTGGATAATATTCGATTGGTTTGATTGTTGTTCGACTGTGGTTTGATCGTCGATTCCGTTCAAATGAGATCGTCTGGCTTTATTCTTGCAGCTTCCCCACATCCCAGCTCTCAAACATCACAAGCCAAATGAAATTAATTTCGATTTCCCGTAGAAATTATGTGATGAACAATCCGGGGGTCAATGAATTGACGATCGAACGCAATCAAACATCAATCGAACGCAATCAAACATCGATCGAATCTGAAAATTGCGGTAATATTCGATTGAGATTCGATTGCGTTTGACAATCGAATTTCAATCGATTGATTGCGTTCGATTTGGTTTGACTGGTTCGATTGTCAATTCCGTTCGATTGAGATCTACATCTGGCAATTGAACAAGGTGAGCATTTGAACAGGGTTTTCGTTGCCCAGTGCAAATGAGATAGGATGTCTCAAGCTAATGAAAAGAAGCAAAAATGAACCTTCCCCGAACCTTAGACCACTTACCGTGAGTGGTCCTAAATCCGACAACCCTGCCTAATTCCGACCCCCCAAATAACTGTTATGAAAAAAATTCTATGTTTACAAACATTCCCTCTCCAAGTTGAACAATAAACTATTGCAAGAACTCTTAAAAAAAAGCATCTAAACAAGATTGTCAAAATGTCAATCAATGTAATTTTAAAAAGTGTGAATTGTAAAAATAATTACTTTTTATGATGCTGTTACTGTTGTTGTCATTTATGATGTACATATTGCAATGAAAAATTATGTTTTGTATAAAAAGTAATTGTTGAAATTGTTATTTGGTTCAATGTATCAAATCTCTTAGTTTAGTTGACACTTTGGTATCTTTGTTGCGTCACAGCAAAAGGTTTGTTTTTGTTTTAGTTTGTATCTTTGAAAGACCCCATCGGATTTAGGCAGGACTGTCGGATTTAGAACCACTCACGGTAGATAAAAAAGGCAAAAGGTGAAGAAAGAGCTCAATTTTAATTTATTTTTTCTGTATTGATACTTACAGATAGACCAAATTGAACGCAGTCGACCAATTGAAATTTGATTGTTGAATATTGCCATAGTTTTCAGATTAGATTGATATTTATTTGATTGCAGTCGATTGCATTAGATTGCGTTTGATTGAGATAGGATGTAGGATGGGATAGGAAAAGCAAGTGTTATCATAAGGATGGAAGGACAAATTGCCGAATTAGACCACATGACAAATCATATCCTTGCCATACGTCATACAATTGGGAAAGTATGGTGAAAGTGGTGGATTGTATGTTTACATGACATCAGAGTACGTCAAACACTCTTCTTTGATTTATGATGGAAAATAGGCCTTCTTTAGAGCATAGAACAATCAAAGGCAGTTGAAAGACTACTATATTTTAAACAACAATCGAACACAGACGAACGACAATCGAATGCAGTTGAACGATAATCAAACCAATCAAATGGGTCCGTCCCGTCCGTCACACTTTTAAATTTTTCTTGCAGCCTAGGGCCAGCTACATAAGTTACATTTCAAGTCCAATAATTTCTTAAAATACACCAAAATGATACCTTTAAGTATTAGTTACATGCTAGATAGATCTTCCTCCTCTGCAATATGCGAAAATGTGCTAAAATCTTCCTTTTGGAAAAATCCAAAAAAGGATAATTTTACAGTGAAATCTTTGTTTGCTGAATTGAATTGAGTGAAATTTTATGCTTATAAAAAACATGTAATCATTCTCAGGTGAATAGACCCTATACAAAAAGGTTGCTATTTTATTGTTGAAATTTTTTTCTTATTCATCACTAGTAATTTGGGATCAGATCTATGCTTATTTTGTCAAAAATTATGACAAAAATCACAACAGAGAAAAATCGGGGGCACAACAAAAGAGACGAGTACGACAAAACATAAAGACCAAAGTGATGGTATGCATTATTATTTTAAAATTATTGTCTCTGTAAACTATTTAATTGAATTATCTTACAAAGACAAATATCATACTATGGAAGATATCACCAATTTATTCTAGTTAATGTACTGTAAGTAAACTATATATTTTGTTTCCAAGTATTTTTCTTAGTAAATTTCTTCACTCATAGAAAATATGTAAAGGAATTGAGAGAGGTGAAAGTGTGGAGGAAATCCTGAAGAAAGTTGCTGACTACGTCTCAACATTATTTAAAGTAATTTATTTTATTGTGTATGCTTTCAACAGAAAAGTTAAAGAGCCAAAAATAAAAATTATTTGAACCAGTTAAAACAATTACTGCACAGTTCTTCATGCAATCTCCAGGCAATAGATTATTTTATTTTCGCATAACTACCAAAAAGTAAAGTTCTTTTGCCAAAAATTGAAAACAAGTTCAAATATGCTAAATGTGACATGTTTTGTGAAAATTGAACAAATAGTTTTTCCTTTAAAATTATCTAGGTAGCTGTAGAGATAAAAATTGGTTCATTCCATCATAAAAGTGGTTGTGATGATGAGGTATTTCTTTGTCTAAAAATTTTGTTATTTTAAAGAAGTATGACCTTTTGATTTATGTGAATAAAACTACTGACTTCAAAATAATTTCTCAAAATTGATTAAAAGGCTTTTTAAAAGTGTTTTACTCCACAATGCAATCCACAAAATGTGTAACCGTACATCCTGTGCCCATGTTCAGGAGTTGCCATAAAGCCATTATGGTAATAACCGGGAGGGCACATTGCTATACATTGTAATTTTTCCAACTACTTAGTTACCTTTTTTTTCTTCAAAATAAAGGTTGATAATTACATAGGTGGTGGTAAAGGAGAAGAAAATGATGATAGCAAAACTGATGATAGCAAAACTGATGAAATTAACAATGATAATAACGTAAAAACTAATGAAAATAATGATAACTGGTCTACTGAAGATTATGAAAGTGAAGAACAGGAAAAGGTTTCATTTTGATTTTTAAAACAGATTTGATCAATGTATTGTTTTTAATAAAATTTTGTTTGTTTTACTTGATAGTAAGCTATGGTTATAACCTCTTTGCCCCTTTATATTAGGTACTTCAGTCATCCCCCAAGCGCTTTAAAAGATGGAAAGTAGTAGAGTCAGAGGTGGATATAAACAAAAGGCGCCTAGAGAATGCTAATGCACAAATCAAACGACTTGAGAACTTTAATAGAGCTCAATCAGACACAATTAGCGTCCTCAAAGAAAAGAATGCTTCTCTCTCCCACCGCAATGCGGAATATACAAAATTGAAGATCATACAGCAGCTTGGAGAGAGACGTTCTACTCTAATGGTTGACGCTTCATTGTTTAGCAAAACTTTTCACTGCGGGGATCAACTAATGCAAGAGCAAGACTCCACAATAATCGATCCAGAGAGTTTTAAAGTGGCAAAGAAAGTATCTTTGGCTAGTGGTACTTTCTCTAATTCTGAGAAAGCTGTCTTTCCTGATGGTGACTCAGTAGTGATCAAGTCCTTAAATGGCAGTTTTGGCATGCAAGCTCTTGCAGTTGCATCACATGAGCATCGAATTCTGACCTTTTTAGGAGTTCATCCAAACATTGTTCAAACTATTGGTCTAGTGCAGTTCAGCAATAACTTTGCACATATTTTAAACTTTGAAACTGGGTGGACACTCCAACACGAGATTGATAAGAAATTTGTAATGTCCTTGGATAAATTAAAGCAGCATATACTTGGTATTTCAAGTGCCCTTCAACATCTGTTTTCAAGAGGTGTTCTTCACAATAATTTGGTTGCCAGTAACATTATTTTGACCGACCGCACTAAACCAATACTGATGGGATTCACGTTTGCGTGTCGTGAGAGTTGTGGTAAGGCAAAAGTTGAAGATGTTTTAAAGCTTTTCAGTAATCAAAGTCACTTTGCCCCTGAACTCTTCAGAGGGTCAAAGGTCACCTATTCGTCCGATATTTATTCGTTTGGCATCCTCCTCCAGCGAATATTGAAGAGACCTTCATCGTTTTCATTGGAAGATGTACTCAAGACACGGTTAGAGTGCATTGCTCAGCATTGCGTGGAAAAATCTCGTGGAAAGAGACTACCCCATCTATTTTTGCAGAGCAGGCTAATAGCGATCATTGAAAATTCCTGATTTTATGGTTGTTAAACTTAAAACTTGAGTGGCAGACATAATATATACAAAAACTTTCGTTCCTCTAGAAAATAGATGTTGATTGCAAACAAACTCTCTTATGTAAAGTAATCAAATACAAGAATCAAATAAACTAAACCTGTCAACCTTTTTTTATAAGCATGAGTTGTTTGCTTTATTCTTTAAAGATTGGAACCTTTTTTATGCATACACTTTCCCTTTTTTTTCCCATCCAAAAAATACTTGTAAATTTGCTGCTAAGAAAAATCCCTATAGGGGTCATAATAATGTGATTTTAGAGTTAAAATTTTCAAAAATTACGAAGTCCCCTCTCTTATTTAGACACAGAAGAGTGTAAACTTAACAAAACGAAAAATTACTTTCCTGGAATTGAAAAAGTTGGTGTTTTGATAGGATCTTCTTGGATGTGAAAAGATATTTTTGAAAGAACTTTTTATGGTATTTTTACCACAAATAAAGACAGGAAATAATATTCCCTCGAGTTTGTTTGCAGCCAAGCACTTTAATATCAGAAAAGCTTTGTGGAAAAAACTTTAGAATGTTTAAAATTCTCACACCTGCCTAAAGATAGCAATTGAAGGTTACATTTATATTTTTCAAGCCTGCTTGCTTTTTATTTTGAGCACCCTGTTTCTAGGGATAAAATTTAGAAAAATAGACTATTTGCAAAATCGGCTTACTTTTTTCCATTCATATTGTCTTTAAATAATGGTGACTTCTTAAAATATAAATTTAAGTAGATCCACATACTGATTGATCTCTTAGCATTTATCCTGAAACACTTTTGTTTTAAGTGAATTTTATCTACATACTAGCATAAACTTGATCTCTCACAAGCAAGTTTGAAGATTTCTAGAATTATTAGCTTATTTCGATTTTATTTGTTAAAGAGAAATATCAAAGTCCATATTATGTATTTTATTTATTCAGTTGTTTAAGATATTGTAGTCAATATTCCTGAATATTCTTGTAATATTTTTCCACGAGGCATTTAACTAATCAAAAAATCATGTCATCATCTCTGAATACCAGACTGAAAAATTTAATTCTTACATAGATCTCCTCCCTTTTAAAGGTATTAAATACAGTAATTACTACTGTAATTTTGGGTGAACGCTTTTACAAAATATAAAATGATGCTGTTGTTTCACATCGACTATGTTGCTGTTCTTGTTGTTTTTTCTTTTTATTTTAGTTTCTGTAAATAACATCGAAAAAATTCATTGAAATAACAACGTCATGTCTACCAAAGTAAAAATTGTCAAAACTGCTCAACAGATTGAAACATTGGAGAGTTTTTTTCAAAAAGGGATGACATCATACGGCAGGGACAATGTCAACGGGCTAAAGCTGTTGGATGAGGCTGTCAAGGAAACTGGCCTTACTGAAACAATTGTTAAGGTAAACACCCTGACAAAAATTTATCTTATATATAAAACTTTTCTACCCTGTTAGCTTTGTAGCGGTATAATATTGAAAGTAGTGAAAACTTGGCCTTCGTCTAACTATCAAAATTACGAGTAGCATGGATATGCTTGATAATTAATCCTTTTTTTTGATCTTTGCAAATTGATAAAAAATACTGACACTGCTACTGACAGTTTCGTGCGCAAAAATGGATACGTTTTTTAATACGCTCGAAAAACCTTTTCCGTCGTATACCAAAATTAATATTTGCTAAAATTAGCAACTTTAAGGAAATCTATTGGAAGATTTTGTGTTCATGATTTTCTAAAAAAAAAAAACAGGAAAATTAGAATTTGACAAAATAAAAATGGGGCAGATTTGAGAAATCTTAAAAATCCTAATCACGAAAATTATTCTTCACGTGAAATTTACTGTAGGAATGGATCAGGAATAAGAAGAAGGCCCCCAGTAAAAAGAAAACCGAGAAGGTCAACGAGCGAAATCCAAGAGGATACGACCTATTCAAATCAAAATGGTTGACTGGTAAACTTAATTACAGATTTTATTTTATTTACCTGTTTTCAAATATATTCAATGATGATTTTTTTTTTCATTTCTAGTTGTGTTTTAATTAAAACTATTACATTATTTATTCAATGACAAGCCAATAAATAGCTTCCTCTTCTTCTAATATGATTTCAGATAACCCGAATAGCTCGCTACGAGAAGCTAATATTGCATGGAAGGAATTGGTAGATGAAGAAAAGCTGGATTTCAATAAACGGGCATCGGAAATCGAAGAGGTCAATTTTCATGACAAACCAGTGGAATGGCAAAAGAAGAAGATATCCCTTACTAGGAAGAAAATTTTAGACTTGGTAAAACTTTTTATTATTCTATATTTCAATGTATGATGCATTCACGATTATTTTCATAAAATAGTAACCACTAAAACTATATACGACGATTTTAAATTTCTCGAGATACATTTTAGAAATCGACTAAATCCGTAATATATCTCTAATCTAATTTTTCTGAGAGCTTTCGAATGGTATAACTGGTTAGATGTTTTGACAACTTCGATTTTTCGTCGAATTCTAAGGGTCAAGGGTTTTATATCTTTTGTCATAGGATGCAATTAACGTACAAAAGAAATTAACGCAAACGTTGATGGGATTGGAACTACTCATACAAACATATGGAAAGTAATGATCATGGCAAAAATAAAGTCTATTTTTAGATTTACCGCGGTACGCTATTCACATGAATAAAGGGCTCGATACCTTAGATTTGAATATACTTTTAAGGGTAATCGGTCCGTCATAGTTACTAAACGTTTGTTCTTGATTTAAAATGTGTAACAAAATAAAAAAGTAATTTTAAAAAGCATGGATAATGGTAACTCTTAAAACCTAAATTACCGTTTTGCTTTTCGTTGATGTAAGGCAACATCAGATACTTTTTCACTCATCAGTGCTAAAGAAGATTCCCTGTTGAAGGTTTTAAGCTTTTCGTAATAAATTTGTCTCCAGTCGGCAGCATCTAAAAAGAAAAACGCACATTGCTATTACCATTAAGTTTAAAGCCCGAAGGGCTAGAGTAGAAACTTTTGTTTACAGGCAAGAAAAGTGAAACCACTTAATTCTTTGTTTTCAAGTACTATATTTTTCGAAATCTAGTGATAGATTTAATTTCAATCCGGCATTTGTGTAAAAACCATACGCAGGTGTTCTGGATAAAGATAAAGATTAAATAGCTAGGAAATGTCCCATCCAGGTGTTTCACGTCTAGCCCCTTCGGGACTTTAAACCCAATGCCTATAACACGTAGCTGAATTATAAGCTTACCTCTAATTATAAAGAAGTAAAATGCTACAAAATTCTAACGCTACGTTATTATTTTATTTATTCGTCAATGTCAAAGGAGTACTGTCATTGTTTTCAAATTGGCTGAACGTTTGAAGATTTGTCCTAGAATATTATTTGTCGTGTCCGTCAGTAGAGTACCGTCAATGCTTTTGTCAATAGTTGCCTAGATGTCCTCAAAATACAGATCGGTTGTATATCTGAAAAATAATACAAAAAATGGTTCTAAAAGCCTAAAATCATTATTCTTTAAGTTCTGTTACAACGTAAAGCGCTCAAGCAAATTAAGATAAATTAAAGTAAGTAAATAGATTAAGTAGTCCAAGAAAAGTGCTGTGGTAGAAGCAGTAATGACCTGGTTGCAGTGGCCTTTTGTCCTTGTTTACAACACTGTCTTCCTCTCGTTTCCAAGCTTCAATGACTTTCTCATCCACTTTAACTTCTACAACGGAATGAGATTGATGAATTGCTAAGTAGTAGCTTTTTTATTTCACTGAATACAATACTCTTTATTTCCTTTTTATGATAGGGATCATTACGATTTACCTAGAGGGGAGAGACTTTCATGTGATTGAATTTCAAGAACTGACGAACGAGTTTTCTCCCGCAGATAAAGGTATAATAATTATAGTTTTCCTACAACTAGTAAATAAACAGTAGGGAATCAAAATACTTATTTATACCATAATGGATTGTAGACACGATCTGAATGACAATGAAAGGAACCATTACCAGTCAGTTTAGAGCATATCGCTTTAATCTCCGACTCACAGGAATTCACGGTTTCGATCGCCTTGTTACGCAAAAATACAAGATATTTCCCTAAAGCAAAAATTGTGCAAGCTTATACGAAAAATAAAAAAATTGAAAAATAGTATGCTTGTGTTTTAGTCTAAATAAAACGTCACAAGTCAAAGAATTTATAAGATGGATCTCGAATGTTTCTTAAAGTACTTGCCTATGTTTCCCATTTTCTTTGAGCCAAAGTGCATCAAGGCATCACTGAGTAAGTCAGTTCGATGCGCCGGAGTCATTTCTTTGGTTATCTTTGAAAACGACCTCAGGTAAGACCACAGGCGCTCCATCAGTTCTCCATCCATCAAACCAAACGTTTCAAGCCGACGAATGGAATTCTTTACCTGGATAAACAATAAAGTTCAGGGAATACACTCTTCTCGAGATGCATAAATTTATTGTTGTCCTCGTTTTCAAACAGATTTCATTGCTACGAAATTATACATTTAAACCAATTTAAATTCCCAAAAGGCAAACATTAACTCTAAAACAAAAGTACTTGAAATTCAAAATGTCTCATGAGGTGTAAACAACACAATTATCATTGTGAATATGTAATTTTATAACAATGAAATCTGTTTGAAAACGAGGACAACAATAAATTTATGCATCTCAAGAAGAGTGTATTACTGATATTTTCTAGTGTAACGGAGGGTGATAATAAGGGCATCATCAAAGCGTGCTTCAATTTTGTTTATTGCCACTCCAGGATGACGAAGATACATTCATCATAATGGCGGAGAAGAAAAATTATTACCTGACAATCCCCTCTGTGACCATATGAGTGAAAAACTGGTATTCCAAAGTGGAAATCTTTGTACTTCGTAAACGTGTTCTTTTTCTTTAAAAAAGCAAAGAACGTCTAATGTGGTTTGCTTGTGAACATTAGTCATAGATGAAGAGCAAAACATCGCTAATACTAGCAGGTACCCGGCGTCGCTATAATCTTTGAGAATGACATTGGAAATAAGAATACAGTAAGTGTACATACCTTCAAATGCGATTTTAATACACAGGCTATGTCATATATAACGTGAGTGAGTAAACTTTTGTCATGATTTTCTTCCAACAAACGGTCAAGTAAATACACAGCATATCCCAGCCTGAAAATTTTTATATGATGTACAATAATTTTTCAACCCCGATATCATTAATAATGACCTCCCATTTTATGACTTTTATCCTACGAAGTACCAAAAAAGGGTTAAAAGCTTCATTTTCCAAGATTCCAAGGAATCTTCAGCACAATCAGGCCCCAATCAGACACATTATGACCCCTCCCCGATTTTGTTGATTTTATTCTCGAGTACCCACCCGTCCCGCTTATTCTATTGTCCCCTAAAATTAAGCACCAAAGAGTAGCATATGGAAAATGAGCTCACCCTGGCTTAAATTTCGTTAATTTATTTTTGCCAAAATTTTGCAGATGAACTTTGTCCAAGAAAGACCAGATTTAGGATCGATTTATGATTTCAGAGCAGTTCCACAAAGATTGCTTTCGGGAAAATATCTTCCCACAAATATTCATTTCTAAGGAATTATACTACACGTTATTTTTATAAGTAACCAAGTTGCCAAGATTCAAGCGCTTAAAATGGATCTGAAGATCTTGGAAAGAAATTCTTTTTTCAAACTTCATTAAAATTGTATTTGATTCTATTCTCCTTGAGATTCAATTTAATTGTTGGGGATAAAATTCAACTCATTTTAATACCTTTCACCATGCCTCATATTTAGGAAGAGTTTTGGAAATTCGTGTCTACAAGACATTCCGAAAATTCCGGTAACACTTAATTTCTTTGTTTTTCTTTTCGATCGAAGATTGTTTCCGGCTTGGAAGTTACTGCAATCCTAGTAAGAAGTTCCTAAAGAACTACAATGACTTTCAATTATAATATTTTGTAACACAGTATATCAGAACATATAAGGACTCATGAGGACTCATAGCATCTCAATTTTTATAGGTCAAAATATTAATTTCACAGCTTCTTAGATTAAGATTGCTTTGATTTGATTTTGAAAAATTTTAAAGGTCACTCCTAGAGAATTTAATAAATTAAAATATGTTTAGGCATCGCTGCTTTTTAAAATAGAATAAAAATCTCACCTTTGTTTTTAAAGCATCATCATAGTTCACCATGAATGAATCGATATCTTCATCAGGAACAAATAAATTGGAAGATCGCATCGCAAGTTTCTTTGATTTGGAAGCAGACGCTTTGAGTACTAGACCAAAGTTTGCATCTAAACAATAGAACACACTGCCGTCTTCCTAAACGAAAGTTGATATTCCTTCTTTAATACACATTATTTTACTTAAAGCAAGCTAGTTGCTAAGGTTGGCCTTGCTCATAAATTTGCTGTACTCTGAGCCTTTGATAAGCAAAGCAACTTCTTCTTCAACAACAGATGTTCACAACATGAACAAGAGAAAACCTTAGTGGCCTATTGAGCAACAACTGCAACCTTGAGTTTGACAAAAATCTTAGCGACCTTAGCAATGAGCCAGAAAATAATAGGTTTGCTTATTAAAATGTGTTCCTTAGTGTCAACAATGTTATGCACCTTAGTGGTTCCACTCTGATCAAAGCATGTGTAAAAGTAATTCTTACTTTGGGACAAGCAGCACACTCTTCTAGTCCAGTGAAGTCTTCACAAATGCTTCTGAGGTTAAGAAGTTGCCTCCGAAAGTTCCTAAACTGATCGATAGTGTCAGTCTTCTCCAAACGATTTAGATATCTTCTCTAAAAATAAAAATAAAAACTCAAGCGCCAGAAAACAAGAATAATTGAAAATATCTCAACGAGTGTAAGAGCCTATTTATTAAAAAATAAATCAAGCAAAGTAATAATAATAACATATATTTTAAGTGGCATGCTCCGAATATTCAGTATCCTTTAGACACCTAAAAAATTGTTTCCACGAAGGGCAACTAATACTAGTTTATCATGAAAATATTTACCAAGACAGTGTTTCCCATTCCTTTTTTCCACGCTAGACCATCACAAAAAGAATGAAAAGATATCTTCCCCTCCAACTGCAACGAGATGAAAAGGTGTAGGAGATCTATAGACACCACCGTATTTGGTTTGATTGGAGTCACAGGCCACAAGTCAAGACGAAGTAGTGTTTCCAAATCACTTTCACATTCACAAAAATAGATAGAGCACTGATGATGTAGTCCTAGAAAAGATGACGTAATTTTGAAAAAAAATTATTCAAATATATAGATTTTATCTTTCCCCCCTATTTGTATCTATGTCTTATAGAACATAATGCTGAAATTCTGTAACTATGAAAAATCATAACGTTTAAAAAAAGAACCATAGACCCAAAGTTTTAAAACTTTCAAAAGGATATTTGCATGAACAATTTAATTAGATTATCAGGTAGCCTGTTTTTATCAGAGAATAAATTAATATCACATTGTTGGTCTGGGAGGGGATGAATTTTTTTTCCAAGGTAAACATCAAAGAAAGGTATCAATCTTACTTATTGATTACATGAATATCTTTTTTTGTATAATGTTTTTGCATGAATTTATCATTTATAATTCATTTTGATGTGAACCAACAACTTTATATAAGTAATTTTCAGATCGAGAGACCAGAAATCAAACAGTAATGGGGAAGGAAAGCCAGATGGGGGTTTTCAACACCGGATGGGGGACCCAAAAAACTTGCATGACACCATGTGATCCTTTAAAGTAATGACATGTAAAGGATTTTTAATACCTGTTTCTGAAATTACTGTCAATAATCTAGGCTTGGCATACAGACATTGGCTTGTATGTTTGCTTTTCAGCTCATAATTGACTTGAAATTCGTGAAACCCATCATCCTTCAAATAGATTAGGAAGAAATTATATAAATCAAAAGTTTTTTGATGGCCAGTCTGATTATTGTCACTTCTTCAAAAGACCACTAAACCCTGAATCTAGCGCAAATGACAGGAAAGAAATCTGCAACTACTTTCCTGTACATTCCATGCTTTCTAGAAGAGAACGCTTTTTCTATACATTACTTTCATAAGCAACCTAAGCTGCTAAGGCTCCAGCCCTGAAACAGAAATCCATCCGTTGGTATCAAAATATGAAATCCCTTTGACCACTTCAGCCCTGAGCAAAAAATTATCTCAATATGTAATCAGGCAAGGGTCCAGCTTCACAAAAAAAGAATCAAGTTGGGTTATCATAAAGACCTCAAAAATAATCTTAATTTATTTTAAATGTACCTGTATGTTTATTTCATTTGAGACCCAAGAGTATACCCTATTACCAGTTACTCTAGGATTAGAATACTTACATTTATTTCATACAGACAATGAAAAGGCATGTGCTTATGGATCTTAACAGCACATCCACTGCAATATGTGGTTCTTGGCCCACATGTTTTGCACCATACACAATTTTCAAGTAATTTTGTTTCACAGATAACACATATTGTGGGTAGCATTTCATCGAACTTCTCTGCGTACTTCCTTATCACTTCAGGTGAGAAGGTATCCCATGCCCCAAGCTCCTTTTCCTTCATTGTCTGGTACTTTGACCTTTTTGAATCATCGTTTGTTTTGTTTACTGAATCAGTGACAAAGTTATCCTCTTTTGAGCTCTCATCCTCATCCCCAGATATACAAGGACTGAAAGACTCATTTTTCAAGTACTTTGATTGAGATGAACTGCTCATGAAAGGTTGGACATAAGTAGTCCTTTTTCTACCATTTCTTATTTTTGTGCTTTTAACTTTGACAACTTTCTTTCTGAATGTTCTTTGTGTTCCAGTCATTATTTTAAACCTTAAACATAATCATTGTACAGGAAACAAAATGAATATCTGTTTTATAAAACATGAACTTTATGAAAAAGGGATATGTTTTTATACCTGGAATGCTGGTGTTAAAGCCCTGAGGAGAATTCAAAGGGGAGATGCAATAGAAAAATACATCATGATAAAAGGAAGAAAGAATAAAGATCTTATATTGAAAATATACTTCAATATAAATTTTTACAAATACATTCACCTTGAAAGTTTAATTTTGTCTCTCAGGTCAGAGTTTACAACTGGGGTCTTTGCAGTATATAATTATAGTCCTAGTCCACGATCAATAACAAAGTCCAAAATCAATATCATATTGGTTTTCAAATATATGTTTTGATTCAATCAAAAAATTCCACGAAGACACACATTAAACACACAATTGAAAGCAGTAATTATAACCTCATACTTTCTTTCCAGTGCAAGAAAATATTAAAACCCCTGTTTTGATCTACGACATCCAGGGCAAGACGTTAGTAAAAACAAGATTTTGCCGCTATTAATCAGGCCAGGGGGTTGAAATCAATGTTTTGATTTGAAACATGACGTCATTTTGGCTGCACTATTCCCAGGAGAATAATTTACCGTCAGATGAAGGGTTATATTTGCACCTTCGCTGCTGAAGTGAGAGGTGCATTATTTGTACATAATTGATAATATCTTTTTAACGCACAGACAAAATATTTTTTCCATAGATCAGATTCTTTTGATAAAGAAAAGCTTTCTTCTCGTACGATTTTTTATAGTCGATGTTTGTTTATCTTTGTCAACCAGCACTATATGTAGTCGTTTTAAGCCTTTGTAGGCTAAACACGAATGAAAACTACTGCAATACACCTTATCGGAAATTCCACAAAAACAATTGCGCTAAAATGGATCCGTTGAAATTGGGAGGTAAACATAAATGGTAGCGCGAGTAGCGACGGTATGGCTAGCAATCCATGGAGTACGTTCGCGTGGTACGGCCCAGCTTCAACACTACATTTCCGTCACGTAAATATACTACATGAATTCTAACCCTGTATAAAAGTTCCCGCGTAAAACAAGAACTCATTTGCTTATATCTGGCTTGTTTATGTTCCTAAAAATACACTGAATTTGAAAAAAACAAACAAAACAAAGCTTTCAAGATGCTAGCAGAAGCTATTAGAAAGAGAAAAACAACAAATTCGGTGGTTCTTCAGTTGATTTGGAGGCTCTTTTGGCATCAACATTTTGGGTGTTTTGTAAGGCTTTTTGCCTGAAAACCGCAATATCGAGCTTTGTTTACCTCCCAAAAAGTGTTGCGTAGCAACAACGCGAGGAGGTGGAATTTCCGATAAGGTGTATTGATTGCAGTATACCGCAATTGAGGGATTTCCATCCCTCCTGTGACTGTTTAGGGGACCCGTCCATATTCATTTGACAATGCAAAACGTCAAATTGACGTTATCCTCTAAACCCCCCACCCCACGCCAATTTGATGTTATGCGTTGTCAAATGAATATGGACGGCTCCCCTTATTTCCCTAATATCAAATTAAAAGTTTAAAAAGCCTTTAATAGCAAAAATCATGAAAGAGGAAAACCACAACACAACAGCTAAACCCCAGAATGGAAATTTGAACTGATTCTGCACATTATCTTCTCTTCATTAATAGCATAGATAGTAAGCAGTAAGTAATCTATACAAATCATTCTGTTGAGCAGAATTCCCATCCAGCAGACTGGCAGAAAAATCTACGCGCCATACATTGCACTGCTCATCTGCCATTATGAAGATCATAATGCGCATGCTCAGACAGGTGAAAGTTGGTGAAAGGGTAGCCTGACTATCGACACGCCTTGCTCTACAGTAGGTACGACGCGAAATATCGTTTGTTTTCACTCATCCCTATAAAGCTTCAGCGTGCTGGGAAAAAACAATCACAATCTGTTCTCAGGTTAGTGAAAGCGTGAGAGCGATACCCATCAGTTTACCCTTCGCTCCAGAAATCTAGAAAGTAAAGGTGCAACGATGAGCATGGCAAACCTTCGACAAGTGATAGCGATACTCATCGTATACCCGTTACATAAAAAGGTGTTTGTTTCGACTTTAAACTGTAACCAACCTTTTCAATAGCTTTACCATCAACGTCGGTACCATTTCTCTGACTAAGTAGGATTCTATCACGTGTCTTTACTGTGGATAGGAAGTAGTTATTGATAATGATGCAAAATCCACGTGGCTCTGACGTCATTTGATAAAAATCGGCGGGATTCTCGCTCTCTAAAATATCAGTAATGCCAAAAGAATAAAATGATGAAGTTGATGAATGATTATAAAAAAAGGTTATAGTCCATTCACTATCATCTGAGAAATGGTTTAGTACTATACAATCATGGTCGAAATATATTGACATTTTAGTGTATTTTAACGTTTTTCCGAATTTAAAGTTTTATTTAGATTTAAAGGGCGAGAATTGCTATTTTAGCACTTCCACTTTCATTCATTGAATGCTTCAAGTTTAGAGGGGTTCGGTGACTTCTAGGCTATATTCCAAGCCTTATTCGAGCAAATTTGAGCTTTAAAATCCTGAAGATCCTAAGGTCCTGAAACTCAGAGTTAAAACTCCCATTTTCAACTGTAGTTTAAGGCACTTAAAAATCATTTGTGGTTTTTAAATTTTCACCGGGAAATCCCCGTTGTCTCAAATGTTTTGTCCATGATTGTAGAATCTGTTTTTGTTGCTGTCGATGATAGTGGAAAGCAAGCGTTTCCAATGAAAAGATGTTAACGATTACCTAGCAGATAATGAATAGACTTTAACTTTGTTTTTTATTATGTATTCTCAGATGTCTTTTAAACAGTGGAGATCAACTGAGGAGGCAGGCAAATGTTTAAATTTCTTAACCCTATTCATCCTAGGCTTTTAGGGGCGGTTTAAAACTAGGGGGAGGGGGCTTTTCCTGTACCACTCCATAACTTTTGATCTAGTGGGTCTTTTTGGATGAAATTTGGAACACAAGATCCTTGCCTCCAATTACTGCGCGGGCATTTTTTGTCCGCTTTATGCCACTAAAACCGTCCCAGTCTTTTTTTTCACACCTATAGACAATAGAATAATGTGTCAAAAAAGGATTGGATCGAGTTTAGTGGGATAATTAAATAATTAAGTGGCACGCGCCTGACCGTGCGGCTACAGTCGAAAAGGCGTATTGAATACTCGATTTAAAAAGAGATTTTCGTCACTCGATCTTTTCAAACAAAATTTCTTCTCCTTAGTAATAATACAGGAACACCTAATGGTGATTAATAAAATTCATTTTTTCTTACCATTCATGAAATCCATAAATTTCGAATCACTATCAATAATTTCATCAAAATCGTTTTCAATTTCTTTCACCTGTTTGCGAAAGTCGACTTTCCCGTCAAAATAATTTGGGTCGGATAAAAGTTTAATGACTGTTTTGATTGCCATGTGTATAATCTTAAACAGCTCATCTTGTCCACCATTGATGTCTTTAAAATTATTACCAAGAGATTTGCTGCGATTACAAACAAAGTGTTCACATTCTTCGCGAGTTACATGGAATAAATTTCGCCATTTCAACATAACCTCAAGGCTTGCTTTTAGATTAGCCATATAACAAAGATTCGAATTTTCCATTGTAATAATATCACAATTCTTATCTTTGCCACTCAAATAAAACTCTTTGAAATCTTCAAATTTATCACGGCTGCATTTGACGCATTTCCCACATAATTTGCAGCATAATTTACCGCAGTCTGCCTTGTCGCAATTACACAATGGGCATCTCTTCATTTTATGTTTACAAGAGTTACAACATTTAGCACTATGGTGCACACCACATGTCCCTTTGTCTCTTTCAAAAAGAAAATCAGTTTCAATCAATAACTTTAACAATACCTGGATATCCAGATTATTAAATCCAATATCCTTTCTTAAATTATCTTTCTTAGGATTGTTATTGTCAAAAAACTTGTTAGTCGCCAATGAATATATTTTCTTTTTCTGACCATTGTATGTGTCTTTCATCCTTTTAGCAAAGGCTTGTGAAGGTGTTGCAGCAAGGTCATTATTGTGGTATGATGCAAAAGCTTCAACCAACAATGAACACAATGGTTGTAGTTCAGCAGTAATCTTCCATACCAGACCATGCAATTGTTTCCCATCCATGTCATTTGTTCATAAGTTTCATTGTCTTTATTATAGATAATATGCTTGTGTACTGTTTGTTATTGCTACCTGAAATTAGATGTACAAAATCTAGATGAATTATTTCTTCTATGGAAATTTTCACGTCCAAAGGAAAATGTAACTTCAAATTGATGAGAAAACAGATAAAATTGCTGGAAGTGATTAAATCCTTCGGTCCGGATGATATACACCCGAAAATGTTAGTTGAGCTGATTGACCATCTAGCCGAACCCCTGAGTATCATCATGAACAAGACCTTGTCTGAGGGAACAATACCAAAAGATTGGAAGATAGCACATGTTACTCCGATTTATAAAAACAAGGGTGCCCAAAACCTTGCGATAAATTATAGACCTGTTAGTTTGACTTCAGTAGTCTGCAAGTTAATGGAATCATTTATAAGAAAGCACATTATGAAGCTCATCTAACTGACGAAAAGCTTCTAACCAACAAGCAATACGGTTTCTCATTAGTCGCCACTCCACCGTCACACAACTCCTAAATTATTTGGACAAGTGCTGTGAAAGTATAGATAACGGTGGTGTTGTTGACACTATATATTTCGATTTTGCAAAAGCTTTTGATACTGTGAATTAGGGCAAAAGAGGGAACTTTCAAAAAAGAATTCCCGAAAATCAATAAGCGGGGGGGTTGGAATAAGAATGTCCTGGGTGGAAAATTTCCGAAAAATTAATTAGCGGGCCCCCCGGCTATTAGGTACCCGAGAGTAATTAAAAAGCTGAAAGGATATGGAATATCTGGAATCATCTTGAGATGGGTAGATTCTTTTCTGCCTGACAGAAAATAATTGGTTAAGGTTAACCAAACTCGATCTAAGACAGATGATGTTATCAGTGGTATTCCCCAAGGAAGTGTTTTGGGACCACTTCTCTTTGTTATCTACATCAACGACCTCCCAGACAATATGCTGTCTTCGATTCTCCTATTTGCTGATGACACGAAGATTTTCAGAGAAGTCGACTCGATTGAGGACTCATTGGCTATCCAACAAGACATACACAAACTTGAAAAGTGGTCAAATGACTGGCTATAAAGATTTCACCCAGATTAAGTGCCACTTTCTCACTCTCGGTAAATATTGGAATATTGTCCACGTGCACCCTTATTCAGTTAGAGGTGAACAACTTTAACATGTTTTTGTTGAAAAAAGATCTCAGTGTTCTGATAGACTCTGACTTATCCTTTGAAGAACATATATCAAAACAAGTGAAAAAAGCAAATTCCATTCTAGGAGTCATCAGAAGAGGTTTCGAAGACCTAAGCCTTAAAACTTTCTTCACTCTGTACACAACCTTTGTCCGGCCTCATCTCGAGTATGCCCAATCTGTATGGTCACCAAAAGTATGTAAGGACATCAACTTAATTGAGGGCGTTCAATGGCATGCCACTAAAATGGTCAGAAGGTTAAGTAATCTACCATTCGAGCAGCGCCTACGAAAACTTGACTTGCCTTCTCTCGAAGACACTTCGGAGACATGGTTCAGATCTACAAACACTTGCACTTCTACGAAAAGGGCACCACAGTTGGAAAGTTTATTCGCAGGGTGCGTCCATCTCGAATTTACGATTACGAACTGATACCAGGGATATGTTATAGCGTAGCTGGATAACACACATTTGAAAAAGCCTTGTTCTATCTCTGTCCCTGACATTAAAATTTGATATAAAATTAAACTTTTTTAGTTACAAATTCGTGAAATTTGGATTTCTTTTTAGCCAATGATTCTGCTGCTGCATTTATTGTTCATGATTAAAAACTTTTAATTATCAAGAGGGTCTGTAAAACATTGGTGAATGACAATTTAAAAGAATGAAAAACATTGTTTTCATTAGTAAAGTTATAAGAAATTTCTTCTGTAAGATTATAAATAGCTCTTTTTCATTTGAAATTCCGCGCTACACCGTGGGGTGCCTCACTTTCTAACTGATATTTTCATAGACTAGTAAACTAGTCGGTTATTACTTATAACCTTATAATAAAACTGTCAATCAAATAATGTAAACACTAATTAAATATTCAGCGTGCGTGAGAGAAAAGGAAAATAACCGACTAGAAGCTACTTCCAACGCCTTTTTTTCTTCACCTAAAATCGTAAGGAGACACATACAGATTTCTGTATGTCTGACCCGTGCGGGATTGCATTTATTTTTCTTTCTGTTTATTGCGTTTTTAGAAATGCTCATTTATTCATATGTTCCCATGTTCAATGTTACTATGAAATATGATTTAGTCAAAAAAGTTGGATGGATTCTCAAAAACCTAAAAAAAGTTGTAAAATTAAACAACGTTTTTTGAGGGAAGTAGCTTCTAGTCGTTGAAATTCAGAAAAGAGACGCAACTTCACCCCTTCAATTCTTTTTATTTATTAGAGCTTCATTTTTTGTATATGGGTCTGTTTTCAACGACTAGTTTACTAGTCTAATATTTTCAGATAGCAAGTCGGTATGTCTGATTATGGAAAAAATCTCAAGTCAATTGAAACAATATTTGTCAAAATATTTACATCCGAAATTTTTTAAGAGAAATCATGAAAGCTTCTCAAATTCATAACACACGTTGATAAAATTAGATTTCATTTACAAAGAAGCTTTTGGGGTATCTTTTGCAAATATTATTTTGATGAAAAGCGGGAACATCATAGCAAAATATATGCAAACGTACTGCATGAATACTTTGTCTGCTTAATTTTTCTTATAAAAACAGAACACTCAAGGGGACAGAGATGGATTTCTATTATGAACAGTTTACAATAGAAAAGACAAAGAAGCAATCCGCTAAGGAATTCTCGTCCTTCATCCAGCTACGCTTTAACATATCCCTGCTGATACCAAACTTTGCAGACGATGGATTCAGAGATGTCAAGACCAAGTCGTTTTATTATCGATGTGTGACACATGGAACCAGCAACCAAAAGAGACTAACCAAGGCATGGAACATACATTGCGCTACAAATCAAGATCTTTGTAATTGTAGATGATAGATCGGTTTAGAGGCCCTTGTGTGCCTGGACTGTAAATCTTCATTAAAAAAAAAAAAAAATTCTGACACCTTGACTAGTAAAAAATAGTTTGACAAAAATCCGGAGAGGGTGTGGAATTATCGGACACAGGTGTTCGTAACGTTATGAATTGATTGATATTGAATGTATGTTCAAACTGAAAAATAAATTTGATACAAATTGATCTAAGTTGATAAATTACAAATTTGATTGAAAAACTTACTTTAGAAAATTTGAGTTGACAAAGCCTTGATATAAAATAAAGTTTAGAAAATATTAGCTTACCAGCCTGCCAAATGTGAATTGATATGTGAAAATAATTCCAAATGGTTCAATGTAAATGTAAATGTAAATGTTCAAATGATCAATGCAAATGTTCAAATGATGTAGAAAACTTGATTCAAATTTATTCACTGAGTTCTTGAAAACATTCTGATCTCTTCATACCACACTCACGCCTTATGATATGTGATTGAATGAGAGTGCAAAAAGCTGAAAAGTGAGATCTGATATGCGAGCTCTCGAATGCTCACGGGAGACATTAATTGATAAATATAAAAAACTAATTGACAAATGACGTCATAATGACCTATGCGTATAAAAAAATTTTTTTTTTAATTGCTTTTCTTATAAATAAATAATATCTTTTGCACGTTCGTGCTACATTCCCCCAACGTGGAAAAGTGAAATATCCATCCAGATACAGTTCAGTTCTTGAACATTTTATTGAGTTCTTGCAAAACGTCCATTTCATCAACATGATGAATTACAACTAAATCTCTGACACATCTGGTAGTTTTACGTTTTGCAGTTTCATTTGAATTGACCCCGGAATTGACATACTCAACATCAACTTTACGAATTTTACCATCTTTACTAACATGAACAGTTTTTATTCTTCCAAGATGATATGTCTTCGCAATGGAAGAATCATTCTTAAGGAAAAGGACAATATCACCCTTTTTCAAGTGCTTGTCGTTCTTAAACCACTTTGGTTGTGAAATAAGCTTTGGAACATGTGAGATCAACCAATTTTCAAACCACGTGTTGAAGATGTCGATATTCGTTTGGATGATTTTGTTGAATGTTGATGGAACGTTGACTGGACCAATGGGACCTCTCTCGTTGTTGCGTCCGAGAAGAAGTCTGTTGGGTGTAATAAGGTCCATGCTTTCGAAATCAGATGTGATGGAACCAAGTGCGAGAGGCATGTTATTGAGACTGTTCGAAATCTCTGATGCCACCGTTTCCCATTGAAGGATTGATAATCGTGATTGAGAAATCGTCCTCTCGATCGATCTTGAAATCTCCTTGATTTTGCGTTCAACCTTTCCTTGGTAGTTGTGTGCACCAACTGGACTGATGTCGAATTCAATGGAGTAGTTGCGATGAAGCCTGGCTCGTAAGTCGTGGAAGTCGATTTTGACGTCTTCACATCCTTTGATGAGTTGGCTACCAGAGTCGATGAAGAGCTTCTGAGGATAACCATGGTGAGATGAAAATCGTACGAACGCTTGGATGAAGGCGACAGTGCTGTAGTCGTCCATGATCTTGATTGATGTAGCTGAAGTGGTCATGCAGCAGAAGACCGTCAACCAAAGCTTGATTGTTGATCGTCTGTGGTGATTGCAGTATGCCTTTACAGGCCCTGCAAGATCAATCTGAGAATAATAAAATGCAGGGGCAATTGTTAATTGAGGAGACGAGAGCTTGCCCATTTCAATGCTCACAGTCTTCTTCTCGATGTACCGACATCGAGTACAGTTTCGTTTGATACGTTTGACAATTTCACGTCCTTCAAGAACGTAAGCTCTCTTAAGGACAAAACGTAGAATTGATTCGTTACCACTGTGTTTCACTGTTTCGTCATAACAGTGAACCTCGTTGATGATGCTGTATGCTAAAGGCGAGTGTTTGTCGACGAGTGGAACGAAGAAGCTTGTTGATTGCAAGTCGTGCATTGATGATGCCATTGGAGTGACGATGTTGATGGCTTCTGTTGGTAGAAACCGTCCTGAGTAGTAAAGGATGCCACTGACTTCTTGGCTGATTTTGTTGTAGACAGATGGCTTGTTGAAATGTTTGACCTCCATCGTTGCTTTGCGAAAGAAATAATCTTCCGCTTGCTTGATGTCGTCTTTGGATGGACCATTGCTTGATTGATCGAACTTTGCTGTGGCTGATTTTGTCTTTTTCTTGTTGTTTGTCATCCATCTCATCTTCCTGATGCTCTTGATAACTATTGCTAAAACTCTAACAACAGTCTTGAATCGAAATTTGTTTGGATCAATTAAATAACCCGAGAAAGTGTATCTTGCTTTTACTTCCGATGGAACAACAAAGTTGACGTTGCATGTAACATCAAGAGGTGCCTTTAAGTCTATTGACTTTAATGCCTGTGTTTCTTTGTGAAACTCTTGAAAATCTTTACAGGTAAGAATAATTTCGCTTACCTTTTTAACAGGAAACTTGGATTCATCTTGGTGCATCCAGTCTTGGCCGACGAACCATTCTGAATTTGGCTGGACCTCTGATAACTGGACACCTCTCCTTGTTGCTAAGTCAGCCATCATTTGATTGGAGTCGATGAATCGCCAGTCTTCGATGTTTGTGAGTCGATGGACTTCGATTACTCTGTTTCGAACCCACTGCTTGAGTTGAAGCTCAGTGTTTGATATCCAATGAAGCACGATGGTGTTGTCTGTGATTTTCAAGCATCCCTTGTGATGTTGTTGGAATGCTCTCTTGACAACTTCACCAGTGTGTACGTTTATCAATGCTGCAAACATCTCTGCTCGAGGTTGTGTTGATGGTTGAGGAACGAGTTTTGATCGTGCAAATACAAGTTGTGACGAATACGTACCATTTCTCCTTTGAATACGAGTGTAGATGGCAGCACAAGCTAGTGATGGGCTTGCATCACCGAAGTCGAGGGTTGAGATGTCGAGATTGAGTGCATCTTCAGGAATGATTGTGCGGTGAAATTTGATGTCCTTGATTTCTTGGATCATGTCGAAGTGGGATGTCCATAGTGAGCGAAGTGAGTCTGGAAGGACGTCATCCCATTGAAGTTTGTGATTGACTAGTTCATGCAGATCGAGTTTGAGACCAGCAGTGATTGGAGTCATCTTTCCAGTTGGGTCGAAGATTTCAGATACTTTGGAAACGCAGTGTCTTCTTGTGAGTCGAGATGGAATTGTACCTGATGATTCTGTCGGTTTCTTCCCCCTTTGCTTTCGAGCAAAATTCATTTCGGAGATGTCAAGTGATAGTTTGTCGATCTTTGGGTACCAGACCATTCCCCCAACAGAAATAGACTTGCCATCATGTGAGAGAGCTTCAGGTGGGTCACTGCCACTGAAGGTAAATCCTTTGAGTCGAAACCCACCTTTGTTGACGACGATTTCTAAGCTGTCGGCGGTTTCCATGGCTTCCTGTAATGAATCTTCACCTGAAATGCAGTCGTCGACGTAAACGTCCTTGTTGACAACTTCGTTGACGCGAGGGTACTTGTCCTTTGAGTGGTCAGCTGTCTTTCGTAGGGCAAGTTCAGCCTGGTTTCCACTTGACTTTACCCCATAGATCAAGGTTTTGATGATCTTCTCTTGAGGTGGTTGGTTTGGATTGAGATCGGTTGACCACAAATACCTCTGGAGGCACCAATGGTTTTCGTTCAATTTAACCGTATTATACATTTTACTTACATCTGTATGATAACCAATGCGTCTGATACTCCAACGGATGAGGATTTCGATCATCTTATTCATGTTGTTGCGACCCTTGGCACAGATGTTGTTGAGGCTATATCCACTGCTAGTAGGCTGGGAGGCGTCAAACACTACTCGACAGGGTGTTGAGATGGAATTGGTCTTCCAAACTGCCCTCCATGGAATGAAGTTCTGGACTTGGTTGTTACATAATTTGATTTGTTGTTCGTTAGATAGATTTTTGACAAAATCGACATGTCCTAAGTCGTGGAGCTTTTGCTCGGAGGCGATGACGTCATTCTTGTCGATTGGAAATTTTGACAACTTCTTCACTTGTTGCTCGTAGACTTTGAGTGCTTTCCATCGATTGGGATTGAGTTTGACTGTCGGGTCGTGTAACAAAGGAAGAGATGCGATGGTCTGATGCTTTTCGAAGTCGACTTTGACGGATTGATCGATAAGATTTTGTTCGACTTCCTCTTGGATGCTTATGGATTCGATGGTTTCATGATTTTTGCAATCTTTGCACGATCGACATTTGATGCAACGATAACTCACTTCGGAACCGGCAGATTCGACCTCGTGGAATCTCTTCTCTGCCTTGGAGACGAAGATTTGATCATTGTGGACGTGGTAGGTGTCTATCACCGAGTCTTTAAAGCCGAATAATGATACATCTGGGTTGATTCGATAGCCAGCTTGATACGCTTTGAGCTGACTGGAGATGAAGCTTGTTCGATTTGTGATACCAACGTGGGCAGCAATTTGATTGAAGACACGATGTGGACCACCGATTACACCACGAGATCCATCACTGTTTTAGAAGAATGAACGATAGATTGTTAAACCTGATGGAAGTTGGAAGATTATCTCTGGGTGGTAACGTAGATACTTGATTCCGATGATAAAATCGACATCACCTCCAATGGATCTTGGAAGTTTTGGTAGTAAGCTGGCGTCTAAATTCGTCTTGGATATCTTTTTCGACTTCTTCCAATTGATGAGTTGGGAAGGTAGCTGTTAGTCGTTCCAAGCAGACGCCAGTGAATGATGCAACGGTTTGGTTGTCGAACGTTGGGATGGATACGGTATACATACCATGAGGAGATTCAGTAGTGCTGTCACCGATTCCACCAAGTTGAATTGGACCAGCGTATTCTTGTGTACAGTTGCTTGGGGGTAGTCGTTGGATGGCGTTGAATTTTGAGACGAAGTCACTACACCCTGAATCGTAGAAGAGCAGGAATTGTTGGTTGTTGATTGTGATCGTTTGAAGTTGATAGATGGCATTGTCATTGTTAGTGGACGAATGATGGCCTTCTTGTCGATTGAAGTGAAGTCCCATGTCTTTGACGAATGGTGGAAGCTGTTCTCGTTTTCTCAAGAGCATATCCTTGTATTGAGTGAGAAGTTGGTCGTTTTCATGCTTGTGATCCTCGCATACGAGTACGTGCTTTCTGGTTGGGTACCTGCTATTGTTGTGAACTGGATTTTGACATGTAAAATTTCGTTGACAACGACCTTCCTTATGCTTGGGATGGGACAAAGACGCTCCAGGGAACAAACATTGGTAGCAAAGTCCTTTAGCCTTTAACTCGTTGAATCTTTCACGGGGGGGGGGGGGGTGAGATTAACAAATTTTTCACAAACGAAGTACTGGATGAGTCTAGAACCTCCTGGGCCACTTGTAACAACGTGGTCGGTGGCACCACAGATATAACATAAATTTGGATCTCTTACCCCTCCTCCTGAGTGGTGTCCACTTTGACGATTTTTAGGTGGATCATTCTTGGGTTGGTCGTTCTTTTGATCGTCAGTTCGATTCTTGATCAACACTTTACGAATCTCCTTCTCCAGGAAACTGGTGAATTTTCCCCAGAGATCTTCTCCTTCCAGGTCTTCTTCACAAGTGATTGATAACCAACGATTTTGTCTGTGTTCACCGATCACCTTGCATAACTTCTCGAGACTGTTGCTGTAGTACAATCTTCCTTCAACATTGTGTAGTTTGGCGAGTTTCATGGTGTCTTTGATGAGGCTGATGAGTTCACCAAGTGATTCGATTGTCTTCTCAAGGTTTTTGGATTTGAGCGTGAGGTTAAGTTTGTCGAATTGTTGGAGCTTCTTGTCAAGCATCACTTGTGGGTCACCAAATGATTTCTTAAGCCTCTTCCATATCTCGTCAATATCATTTGAATCCTTGACTAACAACAATGCAGTATGTTCAAGATAATTCATTTTTAACAAGTCTGGTAACAAGTGTTTAGGAGTATTTCGAAGATGGAATTTCTCAAATTTCTCTTTGGAGGTGAAGATGTCATAAGTTGAGTCGTATCCCCCAAATTTCTTAAGTTCGATCGTTAAACTACTGTCAAGCATCATTTTGTGTTTATCAACTTCCCTTTTCTCAAGTTCAGAGTCTAGTTTAGTTTTGTAGAGTTGGAATTTCTGAAGAAAAGTTTCATACCCTCCTCTTTGGTCCTGACCACCATATTGAACAAGTAGAGTGATTTTGGTGTCAATGTCTGTGAGACGTCTTTCGAGGTGAGGGATATTGGTACTGCGTTTTGTGATGTCTGCGTCACTTAGCTCTGGAAGTTTGTCTGAGAGTTCATTCTCCAGTGATGATTTGAGGGAGGTTATGCTTGAGCTGATGTCTTTGACCAAACGAGTGTCTTGATTCGTTTCTTTCTCTCTTTTTACTTTCAACGTCTTGATGATTTCAGCTAGTAGAAGTTTGGCACCTTGCTTCATTTGAAGAAAATCATTTCGGAATTCTTCTTCGATCGGGGACAACTCTTCTAGACGAATGAATAAATCTCGAAGGGTGTTCCTTAATTTCTCTAATGATGTGAAATCTTTATCCAGGGATTTGATGCTTACTGATGGATCAACTTGATGCTCGTCTATGAAGTCTGCAAGCTCAGCGTGAACGATCTTGTAATCGATGGCTAACGATGCAATTTCAGCAGCCATTGCGTGTGGGATGGCTACTTCTGATGTAGGAGGTTGTTCTTTCACGATTTTACAAAAGGTCTTATAATTGATTTGGTCTTTTGTCTTCAAACGATTACTCCTTCTCATTGATTTGATTTATGGGTGTGTCAAATTGATTAGATGACGTGAACGTCAGCTTGAGTCTGTGTGCGACGGTTTATTGAGCGTCAGCTACGATTGGTTAAATGTCGGACGACAGTTTGTTGAGTGTCGGCGACGATTGGTTTGATGTCGGCGATGGTTTGTTGAGCATCGGCGACAATTGACTTGATGTCGGATGACGGTTTGTTGAGCGTCGGCGACAATTGATATTTGTGCTGTTTGAATGTGGAATTATCGGACACAGGTGTTCGTAACGTTATGAATTGATTGATATTGAATGTATGTTCAAACTGAAAAATAAATTTGATACAAATTGATCTAAGTTGATAAATTACAAATTTGATTGAAAAACTTACTTTAGAAAATTTGAGTTGACAAAGCCTTGATATAAAATAAAGTTTAGAAAATATTAGCTTACCAGCCTGCCAAATGTGAATTGATATGTGAAAATAATTCCAAATGGTTCAATGTAAATGTAAATGTAAATGTTCAAATGATCAATGCAAATGTTCAAATGATGTAGAAAACTTGATTCAAATTTATTCACTGAGTTCTTGAAAACATTCTGATCTCTTCATACCACACTCACGCCTTATGATATGTGATTGAATGAGAGTGCAAAAAGCTGAAAAGTGAGATCTGATATGCGAGCTCTCGAATGCTCACGGGAGACATTAATTGATAAATATAAAAAACTAATTGACAAATGACGTCATAATGACCTATGCGTATAAAAAAATTTTTTTTTTAATTGCTTTTCTTATAAATAAATAATATCTTTTGCACGTTCGTGCTACATTCCCCCAACTTGGAGGTTTCTCTGCTCGTAGGACCATGGAAGAGGAATCAACAGATATCTTCATCATCTGACTATCCCTTAAGATAACGTTGTGTTGAATAATTATACTCCATCATCAAGAGAGCAAAAATTAATTAAACAATTTTGACTTTAATTATTCATAAGCATGCTGTTGTTTGAACATAACTTACACCTTAAAAAACAAGCAACATGCTGAATGGACCTACCTGATGATGAAGTTAGATAGCAATGCAAGAAGAAAAAGGAAAAAAATCAGTCAGAAAATATACCTTAAGGGAAGAAATTTTGGCGGGAATTTAATTTGGCGGGTGGCCAAAAAAGTTTTTTCAGAGGGAATTTAATTTGCCAGGTGGCTGGATAAATTGAATTTGAAGGGAATTTAATTTGGCGGTTGCGGGATATTTTTGGCCTAAAGCGTTATTAGGACGGATTTGAGGAATATGTGAAATAAATAAAATTTGGCGGGAATTTAATTTGGCGGATGGAGGAAAAAATAAATTTTGGTGGGAACTTAATTCTTTCATATTCACTTTCATGCTCACTTCGTGAGCAAAAAAACATCTATATCATCAAAAAATTGAGTTATTTCGCTAAGAACATATTGTATGCTTATTAATAGTGATTCTTATAGATAAAGATGCGTTTTTTGAGCTGAAAATCAGTTTTTTACAAATATCTGCTTGAGCCATCTTTTACCTACTTTCATGCAAAAAAATCAGAAAAAAACAATGATCAAATATTTCAAAATCCAACCCGTTTTTTAGCCGTTTTTTGGCCCAAATTTGCCCAAAAACATTTTTTTTCGAAAATCGGGCTCCGTCACATTCGAGGGTTTATAGTTATGCATCTTTGTGCAAAAAATCATAAAGAATGAAAGAGCCAATCTCGAGAAAAACTAATACCTAAGTAATTGATAATGTACTTATAAAAAAATATCGAATTTGGCCAGTTTTTCTATAAAAAAACGCCAAGCAACCAAAATTTCATGTCTAAACACATATATTCTTCAAAAGTAAGCCCTCATGGGCAAAAAAACATCTATCTCATAAAAAAATTGAGTAATTTGACTAAGAACATTAATGTATGCTTATTAATAGTGATTCTTAAAGATAAACATGCGTTTTTTGAACCCACAAAATTTTTTTGCAAAAATCTGCTTGAGCCATCTTTTACCTATGATGGTACTCTAGTTTCATGCAAAAAATCAGAAAAAATTAATGATCCAATTTTTCACAACGTCCAAAAAGCCGTTTTTTGGCTGAAATTTGCCCAAAAATTTTTTTCGGTGGTCTTCACCAATTGTTAGTTCTCATCACGATCAGTATCATCAGTTATTGTCAGTAAGTCTTAACACGAATTAACACAACAGGTAAATGTACAGTTCATTCATTCACATAAATTAAAGCTCCTCCACAGCTGTTATTATTTGTTATCAATTATTATTATGTCTGTAACGAAACAATGGATGATTAACAATCTCCCTCTTTCTTCTTTCGTTGGTCGAATATCGTATGTGTCTTCATCGTTGCATTGTTATCGTAGCGTAATCGTAAAGTCGTATCGTAACGTAACGTAGTATTGCACGAATTTCACGTTTAAAAAATAATTGTCATTGTTTGTTGAGTCGTCACGAATAAATAAACTCAAAGTCTCTTTGTAAGTAAAGCATTAACGTTGACTTCACTTTCAATTAACTCATTTTGTAAGGAATAAAAAGTTCGTTGTAACACAAGTTTCTCTGTATCATTTCAAGTCGACTAAACCACAGATCTACATCGGAAGCCAACCAGATTGGTACAACCAACTAGCTTAGCTGTCTTTCAGCAGACTTGAATAGAGTTCATTAAAAAGCTGTATCCCGAAATGAGTCATTGCTATATATTATATACATATCAAGTGTCAAATAAATTATGACCTTAATTATCATTCTACTTTTTTTTTTTTCTTTTTTTTTTTTTCATAACACAAAGGTTTTGTGATGGAGTTAACCATCTAAAAGCTTTCCTGATTGGATCACGTCCATCAGGGAGAAGGGAGAGGCTCCAGCTTTGGTCAGCACATTGTTCAATTGACTTTCGCCTTTGACCCATTTGCTCGCAATCTCATTCTTCTTGATCATCTCACGTATGCAGTTGATTTCAACTCTGAGTCTTTTGTCACTCACAGCTGTCGAGGTTCCTGCCGATTCAAACAAGGATCTACTGTCTGTGATGCAATCTATTTGAAGATCTTGGAGTTGTGGAGCGAATTCTTGAAGCATTTTGGAGAGATGAATTCCAGACTCTGCTCCGTCAGAAAATGAGAGAGTCTCTGCAGCGAGAGTTGATCGCACAACTCTTTTTACTTTGTTGGACGACCATGATATTGCAGTACATCTGCCCATTACATCAGTGCAAAAGACGATGTGTCCTCCTTGGCTGTTACCGTCATTTAGGTTGTTGAAACTTGCATCAGTGAAGACTTTAATCTTCATGGAGTTTAAGTCAAGTTTCGGTATTGTTAAGTATCCTGTACTTTGGATAAATTTTATTGTCTTGTTGATCCGTTTGATATCATCCAAAGTTGCAGAGCCAATACGAGAAGATATTTCACTAACCGTGAAACTGATTTCTGGTCTCGTCATTCCTGCAACCCAGTTTAACTTTCCAATAGCTTGACGGATTTGTGACCTTTCAGCTTCATTAACAGGTTCTTGTTTCGTGAGGTTCTTCCTTTCTTGAGCCAGACTAATGACTTCCAAATCCTTGACGTAATCATTTTGATCAATTTTGATTGTACAATCGTCATTTTGCTGAAGGTGTATTCCAATGTACTTGAAATCGGTGTTGAACTCAGCTCCTATACTGAATGTCTCTTTCAGTTTGTCGATTATCTTGACGAATTGGTTGGTTCCTGCCCATAGGACATCATCGACAAAGCAATCCATGAGACCAAACAGCGTTGATCCATTGAACCAAAGAAAGATTCCTTGGTCTAAAGAGACAGGCTTTCCTTTCAACTTGATCAATTCAGTTCGTAATTTCAAATACCAACTCCGGCTTGCATCAGCTAGGCCATAAACAGTTTTCCGAAGTTTCCATAATTTGTTTGTACCAGCTTCTTTTGGAGGTTTTACATAGAGATCCCTGTTGATGGATTCACCTTGTAAGAAAGCTGTCTTTACGTCAAGTGAATGTAAGGACCAAGAATGAGATACCAACTTGAGTAGTGCTACTCGTAATCCTTCTTTGGAGCATGTTGGGCTATCTGTACGGAAGTCTTGGATTTCCTCAAAGCCCCTAGCGACGAGTCTTGCCTTCACTGATGGTTGACCATTGATGACTTTTGGGGTAATAACCCATCTAAGGGACATTACACTTTGCCCAGTATTTTCAACCTCAAGATAAACATCTTGGGACTTCCAAGAAGTCAGTTCTTTTTCTTTAGTATTTAACACCTCATTGTCATTACTCTGAAATAGGTTTGTTGAGATTGATGTTTCACTATCGTCGTCATCTTCAATCTCGATGTCCTTGATGCTTTTGAAATTGACTGATTTCTTGGCTCCATCTGCAGTTTCAATGTTGAACCATCCGTCGTGCTTACCGCCGACCTTCCCAGCTCTTGATAGTATTTTTGCATTGACCCATTCGTTGTTTTTGTTTTGGAAGCGAATATTGATCTTAGGTTTTATCTTTACAGGGATCTGTGATGGTTTTCTTTGGGCAACCTTTCTGGTATGGCTGTTTGAGCTGTTTGATTGTATTCTATTTGTCTCATCATTGGTTGGCGTGATTTGTGGTTGTGTGTTATTTTCAGAATCGACATCAGATTCATCAGAGAACAAAGCATGGTTTTCTTGCATGTTATTGTTGATGGGAGTTGTAGTACTGTTGACATGATCAGTTGTTGTCTTTTCTTGTAGTCTATCACGATTGTTGTCTTCCGACTGTTGAAATGAAGAATGAACCAGTTTTACTCGACAGGGATGTACTCTAACATAATAGCTGCTATGTTTGATTAGTACTTGTTGTCCATCTTGTCCCAATACAATGCCGGGTCCATGCCATTCACTCGAGTCCTTTCGTTTGTAGTACACCTGATCACCAGTAACATACTTCACATCACTTGAAGTACGGATGTTATGTGACAAGGCTCTTCTTATTCTTTCTAAATGTTCACTTTGGATGAAGGCTTCCCTAGCCTTATGTAATGCATCAAGGTTCGTTTTGATCAACTTTGTTGCTGGTTCACCAGATAAGGCAGGGGGTTTGTCTGTGGTGACTGACGGTAATCGTGGATTAGTTCCAATTGCCAATTGGTAGGAAGAGAATCCATGAACATTTGCTAGTGAATTTTTGGCATTGGTACACCAAGAAAGTGCCATGTCGAAGCTACAGTCAGTGTCGTGTAGCACCTTATCCAACATGTTGGCAATAGTGAGGTTGTGTCTTTCCACAATTCCATTGGACCAGGGTGATTCGGCAGCTGTTGTTTTGATGGTGATTCCAAATTGCTCAGCAAGGTCCATGAAATCAGCATTGGCAAATTCACCTCCATTGTCGACTAAGAATTTTTCAGGTGTTCCATACACTGAAATCCAAACTTTGAAGATGGCTTCTATGACTGTGTTTGGGTTTTTGTTCTTGGTAGTTGTAGCTGAAGACAATCTGGTGCACATGTCAATCAAATGGAGAATGATTTTGCTATCATAAAATTTCAGGTCCATAGCTACTGTTTCTTGAAATTGGGTTGCCATTGGTAAGCCAACAATTGGCTTAGGTGGGGCCTTTTGATACACTTGGCAGGTGGTACATTCAGCATCTACCTTTTTTAGTTCTTCCTTTAGTTCGTGATTGTTGGACCATGGGATGCCTGCCTTATTAATTAAGGATAGTAATTGTTTTAAGGAAGGGTGGGCAAACTGACGATGAAGTTTGATAGCTATTTGCTTGTTTCTTTGATTTGTTGTAGAGATGAATGTTATTCTTGTATTCCGATCTTCCAAATTCATAAGCAATTGTCTTGGTTTAGTTAGTGGAATGGTGTAATGTCCACTACTTGTGGTATTGAGTTTGATATTTTGGTTCATGGTTGATACCACATCTTTTTGAAAATCAAGAACCATGTTTGCTCGCTTCATGAAGGATCGTGATAGTAGGAGGGGTAGATCTTTTGATATTACATCAGTTTTGATTTGCACCTTTGTGATGCCAATGTACGCAGGAATACTGACACCTTGAGAAGCTTGTACTTGATCACCGACACCAAAGCGGTATACACTTTTGCTGCTGTAATGTTTAACATCGTTCTTTTCAATTTCAGGTAATGATGATAGATATTGTTTTAGCCATACTTCTCCACATACAGTTTTGCTTGCACCACAGTCTAACAATCCACAGTTCCATGTTTCTGACACCAGGTTACGAAGATTAACTTCAGAATCATCCACATTGTGAAGGATAATCTCATGGAAAACATAGGTTTCATTATTTGTGGAGTTGCGATCTGGGCATTCTTGTTGCCAGTGGTTGATGCTATCACAAATTGAACATCTTGACACTCGACCAAACCGATCTAATGGGTTTTTAGCTTTTTCATGAACATTTCTTCTATCAGGCTTACTTGATTGTTCAATCCGATAGTTGGTTTTTCGAATGGTTCCTCCTCTTGGCTTATTTTTATAGGTCTGGCGGTTTCTAGTATAGAAGGCATTTTCTTCTTCTTCAGAAGTGTTTTCCCCTTCGCTTTCTCTTCCATAAAATGTTGGCTCGCTCTTGATCTTTACTCCTGCAAAATCACTTTCTAAGCCAGAGATTGAGTCATCAGCAAACACTTTTACAAGTTTGTTTCTGACATCTTCATAATTTAAATCTGTGATGGTTGCTTTGATTAACTTTTCATGTGTTGGTTCGAGGTTAGCAGCTTTGAGTAGGCGATAGGCAAGGAGATCTTGAGGATATTGGATGTAGTTCTTTATCTTGTGTAGTCGTTTGTCAAATTCAACAAGAAATTCACGAATGGTGCTTTCCTTGACACGTTTGTATCCCTCGAATTTTTCAATTGCGTTGAACTTCTCTGTAAGTTTGTCTTTTTCATAAATCTTGTCAAGCCTTGTCAAGATTTGTTTAATCCCATTTTCACCAGTAGTTTCCTCTTGTGACAATTCAAGGGCTGCTTCTTGTGCTTTTCCTTCAAGGGTCAATACCAATGCTGGACCTTGTTTCTTCTTTTCAAGGGTTGTGAGCTCCGTCCATATATTGATTAGTTTCTTCCAATCACTATATGTCTTACTGGACGATAGCAAAGGAGGAGCTTTGTTGTAAGACGTAGATGTCATTGTTCCTCTGCTACCATGTAAAAATGAAGAAGATTACCTTTCTTCAGGGTGCGGTGGTCTTCACCAATTGTTAGTTCTCGTCACGATCAGTATCATCAGTTATTGTCAGTAAGTCTTAACACGAATTAACACAACAGGTAAATGTACAGTTCATTCATTCACATAAATTAAAGCTCCTCCACAGCTGTTATTATTTGTTATCAATTATTATTATGTCTGTAACGAAACAATGGATGATTAACATTTTGCACCTTTGTACCAAAAATCAAAAGATTTCTATGCTTCAATCCTGAGAAAAGTTGGTAACAGACGAACGGACGGACGGACGGACGGACGGACGGACGGACGGACGGACGGACGGACGGACGGACGGACGAACGCAGGTTAATTTATAGGACCTCCACCCCACCGGGGTAGGTCCAAAAATCTAATTAAAATGTGCAAAAACGACGATTTCCGGCATTTTCAACCGGAAAAAAAATTTTCTCAAAAATCGAACTCGGCCATCGGCGAATACGCATCTTTCTGCAAAAAATCAGAAAAAACTAAGGATTTAAATTCGAGAAAATGTCAAAAAAACAGTTTTTCCAGCATATTTCCAGCATTTTCGACCAGAAAATCAGGCTCCGCCACATTTTAGGTATTGTCATATTGCATCAGTGTGCAAAATTTCATAAAAAAATATAAAGTACAGCTCGAGAAATTCAAGAAATACTATCTTTCCGGCGAAAATAGGTTGTTCCAGCGATTTTTTAATTTCCGGCTTAAAAAATCAATTTTATTGAAAATTGAAACATGCTTGATGGTGGGCATTGCTATTAATAATGTTTTTGAATGAAAAAACAACCAATTATAAGGAAAAAGTCCAATGAAAATCCAGAAAACGGTGATTTCCGGCATATTTCCGGCATGTTTCCGGCATTTTCGGCCGGAGAAAAAATTTTCTTAAAAATCGGACTCAGCCATGTTTTGAGCATTGTTAATACGCATCTTTGAGCAAAAAATCAGAAAAAACTAATGAGAAAATCTTGAGAAAATGCCAAAAAACCGCCAAAAAATTGCGATTCGATTGTCAAACGCAATCAAATAGCGATCGAATATTACCCAAGATTTGCCGTTCGATTGCGGACTGTGATTAAATCAATCGTATATTACCCAAGATTTGCCATTCAATTGCATTGATAACGTTAGATTAATTGATCCTTACAATTATGTTTGATTAGGTTCGATCTTGTTCGGTTGATTTGATATTGTACAAGCAAGCGATAAGAAGAAGGCGCAAATACAACAGGCTTGTTTGTTATCTCAGTTTCCGATGGCGGATCAGCTGGCCACCCACGCTATCTAAAGCTCTAAAGGAGTGGGCCAATTTCCCATCAAAGAAAGAATGATAGCCGCAGCCTTTGATGTGCCGCATCCCCAGCCGGGTTTTATCTGGTATTCCTATGGCGGATTTGCGGCCTCCCACGCTAAAGCTCTAAAGGAGCGTGCCAATTTCCCATTGGCGAAGAATGATAGTCGGCCTTTGATGTACCGCATTCCAAGGCGGATTCAACTACCCTTAGGAGAAAAAGGCTAATCAAAATATTTAGGTTGGACCTGCCAATCCCCGAAAACAAGGGCTGGGTTACCAGACCTCCCGCTACTAAATCCTTGACGCAGTCTTGCAAAATTCCGTAATCTATAAGACTTCCAGATGTTGAAAATTTGTCTGACCTTCAGAGCTTTAGCATGTCGGATGAAAATTTTTGCATCTACTGGGTGCCAGATCAACTTACCCTTGCGCGTAAAGCTACAAATATTTTGGTTGGATTTTCACGTTCACAAAATTTTTTTCAATTCACGCATTCACGCAAACCGCTGGGGGGTATTTAAATATTCAAATATGTTGTATATCGAAGCAGATCGAACCTTCTGTTAAAAGGGAACTCCATGTATTCCTTTTCTTCATGTTATTCGAATCCTTGTTTATCAAGATTTAAAAAGTTTACCACGCATGCAGCCTGAGAATTACTAGGAAAATCAAGAAAGGCGCATAGGCAAGTACCACCCCGCCCACAGCGTTTTTTATATTTTGAAAAATCTTTCTGAACTTTGCGTTATCTTTTCAGTCAGTGAAAAAGAGTTTGGTATACTACAGGCTAATAGACAAGAGAACTTTGCCCGTGAAGCAGATCGAGCACAATCAAAGCTAAAATTCAATCGTAAAGAATCGACAATCAATCCAAAATCGAACATATTCAACAATCAATCGAATAATTGGATGTAATTGACGATAAATAGAATCAATCAAATGAATTTGACGATCAATCGAATCAAACAAATGTATTAGACGATCAATCGAATCAATCAAATGTATTTGACGATCAATCGAATCAATCAAATGTATTTGACGATCAATCGAATCAATCAAATGTATTTGACGATCAATCGAATCAGTCAAATGTATTTGACAATCAATCGAATCAATCAAATGTATTTGACGATCAATCGAACCAATCAAATGTATTTTACAATCAATCGAACCAATCAAATGTATTTGACAATCAATCGAACCAATCGAAATTTGTTCGAACACAATCGAATATTATACAGGAATCAGCTATTCGATTGAGATTTGATTGCGTTCGATTACGTTCAATTGGTTTGATTACAATTTTCGTTTTAAGTTGTTCGATTGACACCTTCTGGTTATTGCTTTTATTACTACCAGTCACGAGTTTTTGCCTAATTAGGAAAGTATTTTACAATCTTCCTGATTTTCCTAATTAGGAAAGGAAAGACCTAATAAAACCCTTTCTACATGATGCGGAAACACAATCTCAAAATGTGTCTGGGGCTTTAAGGCTAGGAAAGTTATATGTTTCAGGTGGTATATCTCAACACTCCGCCCGTGAGATAGATCAATTTTGACTTACTAAAACTAATGATCATGGTTAGAACTTGGAGTGATTGGGAGAAAGCATAACTTTCAGTTAGGGAAACCATCCTGGATTCTGCCATTCTATAAGCCAGCAAAAACTAACCTGATAACAGCTGTTCATAATTTTCTTACGCGCACGGTAAACCTCTAAAGGCGCTTGAAAATTATACATCTGGGGAAAATGGTCCTACCAAGGAAAATTTCACAACAAGAATCTTGTTTTGCGCCAGAAAGTCAAAAACTGATACGGCGCTCTATTCATAAACACAATCACGCAACTTTGTTGTCACCCCCAGTCTTTACGCGGTCCTTACGATTTCAAGATCGCATATTCGTCAGATTGTATGTTTTCACCCATCCCTTTAGAGCTTCAGCGTGGTGGGCAGAAAACAATCACAATCTGATCCTCTGATCTCAGATTAGCAAAAACTAAATGACACTTGTAAACTTAAGTTTCTTACCATTTTCCATCGAAAACAACCAAAAACATTGCTACTTCCCAAAGCCGGAGACCAAAACAAATCATCTTCCAAGATTATAGCGCCCTTTTGGATCTATTGTTAAAGCCATCTTAAATGGTGGAAAGAGTTAGGGAAAGACAAAGGCGCCCGTTTGCTTCAAGGGTGGCAACGCCAAAACGCCCAATATGATCTTCCAACACAAGGCGAGTTATTTGCCGCGCGAGTTACGGCATTCACTCCACCGCAGCGCACAGCGAAGCGTGTTTCAATGAATATCATTAATTATAAGAATATCTTATGTGCTTACCTTTGGTTAACTTCGAGTGCTTCATTGAAAATGAAGAAGGTAAGAAGATAAAAAATGCGCTGGATAATTTTCATTCAGTGTAGATCTAAAGCTCTAAAGCAGCATCTAATAACATGAAAACCAGAATATGATTCTTCAATGGGAATCAAAACTATAAAGTGCACTTACAAACATCAATTTGTCAGATCTAACAAAATTAATAACCGCACTATCATCATTGTCAATAAAACAAACGATTTTCTGTCAAGAGCCTTGTAAACATTCCAACAACATCCATCGGAATGATCTATCACAGCTCAGTCTACCATTTTAAGCGCGGTCCGAGGATTGAGCCGAGAACGCTCTGCGAGCTCCTGCGCGGGTGAAAAACTTCAATCTGTCAATCATTTTCTCAAGCGAAGAGTATGCGAAACGATTCTAGCTTTACGATAGTGCCGCGGATCATCAATGGATAGTATTCAATTATCATTATCCCTTTATTTTCATTACTCGAACTTTTGCAAAAAAAAAGGAAAAATAGATAAGTTGTATTTTTTACTGCTCTATTCACATACTGAATTTGAAAGATCTATGTGGCGTTTTTTTGCAAACTTAAAAAAACTGATTTTTGTCCCCCCTTTGCGGGACTTTGGCTTAAGTGCTTGAGTGCAGTATAGGGTACACAGTCCAAACATGCGTTTCCCGTAATTTTTGTGTGAAGAGTTAGGTCTATACTGTCATTATAACAGTTTGGTCATTCATCGCTGAAAGTTTGAAAAAGTTTTTCAGACGCAAAAAAAAACTTCAGCCAATTAAAAGCACAGTGTGCTTAAACTTACTATGTTTGCTACATCGTCTTGGCTAAAAAAAGTGCGAAAAGACACGAACGTCATTTTTTAATGAGTGATGTTATGATTTTTTTTATTGCGGCCGCGTACAGGAACTCGCCAAATGTTCCTAACTGACTTTTTTTAGCACTTTCAGGAAAGCCGGGAGAGTTCTAAAATACTTTCCTAATTAGGCAAAATCTCCTGACTGACTACTCCTCCATGCCATGGCCAGGGTTTTCCTCCAGTGAAACAATCAACTTTATATAGCAGGCTTTGTCATTTAGAAGTTCCAGGCGTGTGGTCAATCACACTCCTAAACCATTAATTTAAGGAGTTTCAGGCATAATAAGGTGTGCGATGCACTACTTTTCGCTGAAAACTCAAAATTTAAGGCGTGTGATTTATCACTCTCCTAAGAGGCTTTTAGTGTGTGTGGAGGCGTGCGCGTGCTATCGCACGCCTCAAATGATGCAGCCTGATATAGCTATATATACCGAGAACTTTTTCAACTAGTCTTTTGTTTTATCATCTTTCTATCATTATCATTCAGTTAGTGGAAGTAATTCGATTTGTGAATCATGTCACATAGACTGATAGAACAAAAAAAAAATAGCAAAAGAACAAAGGAATTACCCATACACCATAGCCACCATACGCCACCATTTCAAAACCATGGGGAATCGAGATTGTTCATCTATGGCTCAAATTTTAGGCAATTTCTCATAGTTTTTGAAAATGTTAATTTCATTAAAAAGCGCTGGGTTATTTTTCATAAATCCCTTTAGAAGTTTTGCGGCTCAATTTTTTTGCTTGCGAGTCAAGTAAACGATATAGCGCCTTCGCAGCATTAATCTTTGATACGCATTTTGGCGGGACGCTAGTTTGACTTGTTCTCAACCTGTCTCAACTCGTTTGGGTTCCTGTAATAAAAACGTTATTGTGAACTTTGAACATGCTTAAAATCAAGTTACTTCCACTAACTGTCATTGTATTTCATTGATTATTTCTTATTTTTCAAGAGACCTACGGGTGGGTATAGTATAGAGCCAATGCAATAGAGGTCTGAGTAATTTTTTTTTCGAGGAGCCAATAAACTTTTAAACTTTCACTTTCTAGCAGTCAGCCTGTCAGCCAGCAGAGAGCGGCAGTTACTATCCAAAAAAAGGTCATAAACGTTAATAAACAGACAAGGCTGCCCGACAAATAAGCAGAGAAGTGAAAATTACCTTTGAGGACTTGGCCATTTTGTCGAGAACTGAGTTTGTTTTTTTTTAAATGCCTTTCTGTAAAACCAGACCAACTGTTTCTGTACTGATCTGACTCATAAAATTCTCGGAAAATTATCAAAACCACTGATTCAGCAGCTTAATGATCGTCATCCAAAAAAGTTTAATCAGGGGGTAACAATTTTAGTAGGGTAGGTAAATGCTTAGTGAAAAAAATATTTACTTTGTTTTTTGTATCATATTATTATTACCTATTGTTTAAATAAATATATATATCTTTAAAGAATTGTTCTTGCATATATATGTACTGTACATATACGTTAACTATTGTCAATTGACCCCCGGTGCATGTCGACCGGGCGGAAGGCGGACGGGACGAGAAACAAACCGTTAGCAGTCGAGTACTATTGCAAATTAGGAGAAATGCGGGTATTTCGCTTAAATAGGATGAATTATCCTAAATAAGATAAAATCGATAGCTTAGTTAGGAGAAATAGAAGAAAAAGTTGATTTTCTGAACAACTTCAGAGATCCGCGTCTTTTTAACTCTCTAAATCAATTATACTCATAAAGAAGATCATGTTAGGCCAAATGTTTGTAATGCAACCTTGGTATTGTTGAGTATGTTTCCATACAAATTATAAAATTAGAAAAACCAAAAATTTATTTCACAGTTTTCATTGAGTCTCACTTGTTTTCCTTTGTTCTTTTGTTTCATTCAGTCCCTTGTGACACATCAGTTTCTCAATTCTCATGTGGAATGTCTTTTGTTTTAAAGTTCATTTTTGTCAACAATGTGTCACTCTAGGATAATTACTTTTAATTATTTATTCATTTAATTGCTTTTTTCACTTAGTTAATTTAATGACATAATATGGATAGGGACTTATTTTTTATATAAATACAGGCACACATTTCAGTTCACTTCAATTCTGACTTGACAGTCATAGAGTCAAGATGTCAAGGAAATCAGATTTTCACAAATTTTAATAATAATTCATTTTGATTTTCACTTGTGCACTGGGTACTCGCAGTATTTATTCACTGGCTACCTGGTAGGTTTTTGTTTTTGCATTTTTGTTTCTTTGCTTTTTTCATGTGTCAGCCATTTTGTTTTTCTGTGCCTTAGCTTTAAGACTTTGTATATTTTCAGTACATTGAAACTTATTCACTCATATAGACTTATACTTTTTCAATTCATATATACACACTATACTTTTAAACATCTAGACTTATACTTTTAAAGACATTTTGGACTTAGAAAATCTTTCAAATATTTTGGACTGTTTTATTTTGAAACTTATTTGACCAATTGTAATTTACCTTTTTAGTTTGAACAATATCAACGTTCCGAACACTGTCAGTCTCAAATCCCTTTGCACTACATTCAAACAGTGGTGACACTTCAACTCAATTCAATTGTCAATGTCAAGACGAGGCATCACAAGGATCGACTACAGCCAACTCAATTCAACTGGCCGAATCATTCCCCTCAGAAGCATTGACGAAGAACTCACCTCTCATTTTCATAATTTATCTATTCGCGAATCAATTCACCCTGATTCCGACGTAACTCATACCGACTCCGACGCAACTCACACCGACTCCGTCGCAACTCACACCGACTCCGTCGCAACTCACACCGACTCCGTCGCAACTCACACCGACTCCGTCGCAACTCACACCGACTCCGTCGCAACTCATACTGACTCCGACACAACTCAAACTGTTCAACTAGACTCCATAATGGCAGAGCCAAGTGATGAAGCCATCGATCTAATGATTTTGGCACAAGATGCTATTGACATGATAGAAGAAATCCCAATCAATGATCTCAGTCCTGAAGATTCAAATGTTATCATCACAAAGCTCGAACAAATCAGAAGCTCAATTCGCAAAAAGGAGGTCATAATCAAACGTCGAAAAGAGGAACTCGAGGAAGATGTGAGGATTTCTGTTAATCAAGCAATTATGTCAATTAAAGAATTCATAACAGGCATTTACGACCGAAAATCAAAAGCCAACCTGAGTCAGACCAAAATCAAAGATAACGAAGCAGCCCAAATAGAACGTAAGATCAACTTTCGTCTTGATTGCATCAATAGAGACATTGAAAAGCTAGAGATAACTTTTGATTGTGCAATGGACAAAGCAGAATCCTCTGAACTTTTACTCTTACGGAAAAATCTTTCTTCGAACGTTCATCAACGATTTGATAAAATCACAGAAAATTATACTGAATGCCTTGACTCACCTATCAAAAGTGCCGAAACACTTATCATGATCCGCAAAACTGGGCAAAGATATGTCGACCTAGATGAGAAGAAACAGGCTTACGTCCTCAATCTTACCAAGGAAATTAGTAAGCAAGAACTTGACAAACATTCTGAGTTTAACAAATCTAAACTCAATATCAAATTAGAGAAGTTCTCTGGTTATGACTCCAATACTGATTTTTATACGTTTCGAACCAACTTCGAAAAAATGCACTTGTCTTCAACTCCGAAGGAACTTTTACCAGATCTTCTACGAAACAATTATCTGACAGATGCAGCACTAACAATGGTGAAGACCATCAACAACATAGACGAAATTTGGGAACGACTCAAAAAATCCTTCGGTGACTCAAAAGTGATGTTATCCAGAAGACTTCATCAACTCAAAAGTATCGACTTCAGCAAACGAGATCCTGAGAAGCTTATATCCGGCATAAGCACTCTAATCAATATCATGCAGGATGTGTCGTCCCTTGCAGAAAAACACAACATTGAAGAATATCTGTACTATGGTAGCAGCATTTCAGATATTCATGAAGTCATCGGTGAAAGACGATCAACTCAATTTTTGGTAGATTTTGGTGAAGAGGATCTCAGCCCAAAGGAAACTTGGCAAAAGATGATTGAATTCTTAATCAAGGAGAGACGAGTCAATGAACAAAAACGTCTCTTAAATTTCAAGAAAGAGACAATCAAGAAGAAGGATGACAAGAATGCTGGTGCCAGACGTAATGGTTCATGTCACTGGAATCAAGACGGTGATGACGTACACTGCAGCATTTGCAATTCACCAGAAGGAAGAGCAGACCACATTGCAACCAAAAGCCGAAATGGAAAGAAAATCATGCAGTACTACACATGTAAATCATTCGTATTCAAATCACCTGGAGATCGATACACCATCTTGAAGAAGAAGGGATTTTGCGCTGAATGCTTATTTCCCGGAGCAGATGCATCTTCGGGAAAACATGTCGATGGAAAGTGCCAACACGACTTTGTCTGTGCTCATCCATCCCATCAAAACGACACCATCAAGAAGCATGTGCTAGTTTGTGAGGAGCACAAGACTCAACCATCAAATCAACAACTTCTCGATACCTTTGTCAAGCGTTTCATCAAAAGTCCAGCTTTACCTCAATTCTCAAGGGAGATCAAACTCTACAAAGCCAGCAACGAGATATGCGATGATCGTGGTGTGTATCTCCTTCAACAAATATCCATCAATGGCAACAACTTGTTAATTTTCTACGACAATGGTTGCAGCGATTTCGTTGTCAGCAAGAAAGCAATAGGGCTACTCGGCAGCAAAGCAAAGAAGATATCATCCGAACCGGTCATACTTGGTGGCGTTGGTGAGTGTCAAACCAAATCGTTGAATGGAATCTTCAGTGTCACTATCCCACTTCACGATGATCAAGAAGTCACGTTCTCCGGTGTTTGTCTCGATCGTATCACATCTACATTCCCAACATATCCATTAGACGTCGTTGAACAAGACATCATTGACTATCACATCTCATCAGGAGGAACCAGTCCAATTCCAAAGCTTCCAAACAACATTGGTGGTGAAGTGCATATGATGATTGGAGTCAAATACCTTCGTCATCACCCAAAAATGGTCATCCAACTCCCATCAGGTCTTGCATTGTACGAATCGAAATTCAACAATTCAACTGGGGGAAGAGGAGTGGTCGGTGGACCACATCACAGCTTCACCAAAATTCATCAGCAATTCAACACATTGACATCCTCCACATTCTTTTCAAATCAATTCAACATGATTAGAAGCCAATCAGCTGTCCCTCTGCTAGGATTCAGCCAATGCAATTCAACAGATCTCGTGCAACAAAATTTCCACGATGAATCACCTACCCACATTTCAACAACAATGAAGATTTTTGAAGAAGTAGAAGCAACAGGTAGTGAGATATCATATCGCTGCCCAGATTGTCGCAACTGCAAAGCATACAAGCAACCATCAAATGATGTCATCAGCTGCAAAGAGGAAATCGAGCAGAGCATCATCAATTCATCCATCACCGTTGATTTGGAGAGCAAGACTGCAACAGCACTCCTTCCTTTCATAGCAGATCCAGAAGCACGCTTGGTCAACAACAAGGACAAGGCAATGAAAACATATCAGCAACAAGTTCGAAAACTCAATCATCCCAACAATCAAAAGGACAAGCAAGATGTTCTCGAGTCAGAAGCAAAGCTGCAGCAACTTGGATATGTTGAATATGTATGCAACCTCCCAAAAGAAGACCAGGACCAACTGCAAACTTGTAAGATGCATTATTATATTCCATGGAGAGCCGTTTGGAAATCTAACTCCTTTAGTACGCCTTGTAGAATTGTGTTCGATGCGTCCCAACCTACAGCTTCAGGTTTCAGCCTAAATGACGTATTGGCAAAAGGCAGAAATAACCTGAATCATCTTCAAGAAATATTAATCAGATGGTCTGTCCAACCAACAGCTATCCATACAGACATAAAGAAGATGTACAATACGATAAAGCTACACAAGAGTCATTGGTGTTATCAGAGATATCTTTGGCAAAACAGCTTGGATCCATCAAAATCACCAGAACAGAAGGTTATCAAGACTCTGATATACGGAGTCAAATCGTCCAGCAACCAAGCCGAATTCGCTTTGCGCAAAATTGCTCAGTTATCAAAGGAGGAATACCGCAAAGTCAACAACATTGTGCAAAAGGATATTTATGTTGATGATTGTGTAACTGGCGAGAAAGACCTTGAAACAGCTCATCGTCGTGCAGATGAGCTCGAACTTGTATTGAATCGTGGTGGATTCCAATTGAAAGGCATAGCATTTTCAAGAGAAGACCCACCAAGCACCCTCAGTGATGATGGAGAAACAATCCATGTTGGTGGTATGAGATGGCTTGTCAAATCAGATGAGCTAGCTCTCAATGTTGGGGAACTCAATTTCAACAAGAAGATTCGTGGGAGGAAACCTGAACAATCAATAAAAGGTATACCTTCAAATTTAACAAGAAGACTGTGCATCCAAAGTTGCTGAATTGTTTGATTTGACTGGTAAAGTTTCACCCTTAATAGCTTCAATGAAAATTGATCTTCAGGATCTAGTACAGCGACAACTCAATTGGGACGATATCATCCCCGATAACCTCCGGTCCATCTGGGAATCAAATTTCGACATGATGAAGGAAATAGGAGATCTACGATTTAATCGAGCCATAGTCCCAGAAGATGCAATCGACTTAAAGATGGACACTCTGGACTTTGGAGATGCCAGTCACTCAATGGTTTGCGTTTCAATCTATGGAAGATTTCTAGGGCGAAATGGAGAGTACTCGTGTCAACTGATCTTTTCAAGAACAAGAACTGTGCCAAAAGGAACATCTCAACCACGAGGAGAATTGTATGCTGCTGTGATAAACACCCATACAGGAGAGATCGTCAAACGCTCATTAACCACGTGGCACCAATCTTCAATTAAGTTGACAGACAGTCAGATTGTTTTACATTGGATAAGTAACGAGAACAAACCACTCAAGCAGTATGTTCGAACCAGAGTCATCGAAATCAAGCGATCCACTTCAAATCAAGATTGGTTCTACGTCAACACTAACAACATGATTGCAGATATTGGCACTCGAAAGGGAGCAACCTTGAAAGATGTTTCCAGGACCTCAACTTGGATAAATGGCTTTGATTGGATGCATTTAGATCATTCACAATTTCCTATCAAGAGTGCAGAAAATTTGAAGCTAAGTGATTCAGAGATCTCTGAGGTGAATAAAGAAGTTCAAATCTTTCACATTAACAACAAAGAATTCAAGAAGAGATCATCACACTCAAATTATCTCATCGACCCAAACCACAGAAGGTTTTCGACAGTCATCCGAATTCTTGCTTACGTTATCAAATTCTGCAACATCACAAGAAAGAAGTCTTCATCCAAATCAACTCAGCTAACAAACGATGAAATCCATTTGGCTGAGCTCTATTTCTTCAAAAAGGCGACAGAAGAAATTCTTCATCTCGTCGAACCACGAAAATATGAACCAATTTCAACACTTAAAGATGGGATACTAACATACAATGGACGCATCCTTTCAGATACAAAGACAACAATCGTCGGACATAAAATTCTTATAAAAAAGAAAGAGTTGAGTTGGAAAACATTATCAATAAAAGTTTGACTTATAAAAATAATTTGTTAGTGTCGAAATTTCTTCGACGACGGTCGTTCCGCAACCCCTTTTATGTTGATTTTTTTGCGGAATTCACTTTTTTTTTGTTTGGAAGAGCTAAAGCAAAGCGAGGGGTAAACTACTCGAAAAAAAGTGTACGATAATAACTTTTTGAATTTTCATTTGACTTTTTTTTTGACTTTTTGACTTTTATTTAGACTTTTTTTCCCGAAAAACGCCCACCACCTCTGGGTGTTAAAAGATTCCCGCCCAAATAGTTTTAAGACCACCCACCGCCCATGAATATTCCTCCACCCATCCGCTGATTGAAGAGACTTTTTGACATTCAGACACACTTTTCCCCATTCTTAATTTAGTTTTCTTTGACGTCACTATTGTTCTAAATAAAGTATGGTTCTTCTATTCTTGTAATTTGAGAACGACACACGCCTAGTGCTTTTTTTGTCTATTTTGCTGTATATTTTAAACAAACAAATATTTGAGAGCTCTTTTTTTCCTCCAAATCAAAAAAGCTAGCGAGACAGGGGTTATAATCACTGATGATGTTGCCCAGTAACCCTCTATAGAGTTTGACATTTTCATAAATTTGCTAAAAATATAACTAATATAGCGAAGCCAAGAAAAATGTTGAGAGATGCTACACCGACATTTTTAATCTCGCCTATTGTTATTGAATGTACACGTGCGCAATAACTGCCCCTATCTCCTCTTTTTCTATTGTGAAAACTTGTTTGCCAAGGGGATCGAAGGGGATTAACCATTTAACGATAGATGGCAGCTCCTCTTTGAAGGCATGTTGTAAAACATATCATACACGTTTTCTTTTTATCAAAACACCTAAAATTTGGCTTAGCCTGGATGTGCTTATTTTTTTAGAAATTTTCAGCTTAAAATGTTCTTAAATATTAAAATATTCTTACGATTTCGTGATTGTGATGTGAGGGGTGCTGCTGCAATTTTTTTCCATGAGCGGTCCAGGCCCTAGACCTGCGAAATTTGCGACTTAGACTTTGGTACTGGCTTTATTACCCTGATTAAAATCAGCTTAAATTCTAAAATTAGAGCTGAAATATCACCCGTACGTTAGTTGCAAAATCATCAAATAGAAGTATGATAAAGGATATTTCCAAAAAAGTAGATCTCATCGCAGTTTTTGGACCGCTTGCGAAAAAACATTTCGGTGCCTCTAGGGGGTTCAATTGAGTAAATTATTGAGAGTTTAAGACTATATTTAGACGGTACGGTTTTGTAGCGCTCCGGTATGGTATTGGTTCGTACTAATTTTGTAACGTTTCGGAGCAACGAATCGGAGTAGTTCTTTTGATCTGTTTTGCTTTGTTGCGTCTTCTATTCCGATGTTTCGAATTTCTACGTTCACACGCTGTTTCGGAACCGTTTAGTTTCGGAGTGATAGAAGAGCGATACCCAGCGACACAAAAACGTAGCGTCTGAACATGTCTTTATCAAGTGAATTTCCTTTTTCTCGGTTAGCATTTAAAGAGCACATTCGGTAATGGATACTTTGATAAAGGTTGATAATTCGTTGGCTGGGATTCTTCTTGATTTGGATGTGGAAAAACCTCTTTCTGAGACGAGGGCAAAAATAGCCTATGAGCTTGAAGTGGACGTCTCAAACAAAAAATTCATGCACAAAAACATTGTTTTGAGAACAAAGCAAGAAAACCAAACGCCGACACAAAAGATCTTGGTCGAGGAGGATAAAAGCAAAGTTTTACTTATGAAAACACATGATCAATCTCAAACTGAAGGAAATCTTGATGATACTGTTTTTAATTTCCCTGACTATTCCCCTACTAAACGCCCAGTTACCAGGACAGAGGACAATCTTGAACCACGTGAAGAAATTGAATCACCTTTTAAGGATATAGAATTAACTTGTGTGACACCAACGCCTGAATCATCGGTATCATCCGAAACACCTCCACCCGGCCCACATGACCAAGCATCAACATCTTCATGCGTAAGGTAAGCCTGACCCCTAAATCAGCAACTGCTAGTCGCAGGTGGTGGAAAAGCCCCGGTGCTCTTGATATAAAAGATATCAAGATTCTAGACACAACATCGCCTGGATTGAAACCTGGTGAGAAAAGAAGAAGAGAATTTTTAAATAGAAAGAGAAAAGAGATAGCTACAAAAAGACCCAAAATCAATCGTAAAAGGGGTTACGCACGGAGAACGAGTCTCGTGTTCGCAAGGCGAAAGGGATTCTATAGAGCCCACTAGTTGTATAAGAAGAGGTGGAGGCTATCAATCCGCTGCTCATCAAAAAAATATCGTACTTTTTTCCCGAAAATCACAAATCACAAAGAAATTTCGAATGAAAATCTAAAATTCCATAGATATAAAAATTACAACTTAAAACGGATCAAAACTCAAAATACTGCAAATCTTGTGACGATGACGTCATTTTGCTTTGGCCCTAAACAACTTTGAGTGCAATAATACGAGAAATATTTTACGAGGCGAGCCTTTTTATGAGGCCAATCAGTGTAACGTAAATCTACTTACAGAAAGTTAAAGGAAGCAAAAGTTCCCGAGTTAAAAAAGGAAAAATAACTCGGATAGTTAAAGGAAGCACAATTTCCCGAGTTAGAAAATAAAAAATAACTCGAAAGCTAAAGGAAGCAAAAATCACGAGTTACAAGATGAAAAATAACTCGGGAAGTTAAAGGAAGCAAAATAAACAGAGTTATGAAATGTAAAATGACGTCACTTTATTCCAAAAATGACGTCATCACTCGGGATAACTCAGTTTTTTCGTAACTCGGAAAAAAATAACTCGGGAATTCCGGGTCTCCATAATTTCGAATGTTTTTGTTCGAAAATCTTGTTAGATTCGAACAAAAAAATTCGACAAGTTCCCGCCGAAAATATAAACATCAAAATAAAGAAAATATTTTTCGATCCCGAAGCTTCAAACATCAAAATGCAGGAGCTTTTTCAGAGATGTGAAATTATTATACATTATACACAGAAAAAGAAGATATATTGTATTTTTTCGATTGAGAAGAAATTCTTCATCGTTGCGTTTCTCTATCAGATTGATGACACTTTTCAATGTTTTTGTTTCGATGCATGGATGAGAGAAAATGCATACTGGTTTAAATTATAGCTATAAATGGTCTGAAAGAACATTTTTGCAACAAAAACTATGGGGAACTTCTCGACTTTCAACTATCGTCAAGCTGTAAACGTGTCGAATTTTCGAAATAAGAAGTAAAGTTGATTGTTGAAGATTTGATGCTGAAAAGTCAAAGAGAGACACGAGAGACCTTTTACAAAAATCCCTCGTTACCTGGTTTAATCAAAGACATTGAATTTCTCTTGTTTTGTTATGAAAAATATTCTTGACAAGTATTAAAGAATTTCAAGTTTTTATGCATGCATTGATAAAAAGAACTGTTTGGTTTTCACGAACGAAAGTGCCGAAAGCTGAATTTATTTGCTTTGGGTCGTGTCACGTGTGTGTCGAGTAGTTTTGTAATAATTTCTATATATTTCATCAGTTTTAATTTCACTGACTTTTTGGAAAGAATAGAATATAAGAGCTCATCAAATTATAGTTTTTTTTTACGTTTTTCCATTATTTATTTCGAGAGTTCAGTTCTTTTCTCGGCTTTGTTTTGATTTTCTCACGCTGCTTACCCAAATGTTAACCAATTTTTATTTAAAGTCGTCCCAAGACCTGATAACACCCCTCTCTGTCTCTCTCATTGCATTCTCGATAAATTTTCCGATCCAAAGAGGGGTTAGCCATTTCCAAACTCCTTTCCAAATCCTATCTTATTCCCCATAAAATTCCCGATAGAATGAGGGGTCAACGACCTCCCAATTCCTTTCCAATCTCGAGTTATCGCATTTTTTTGTTTTGATGACATCATCAGCTGAAAATGGCTAAAAATTCAGCCAAATTTGAAAGTCCTACTCAAGCCTTATAAATCTTCCCATCTCATTCCCCATAAACTTCTCGATCTAATGAGGGGTCAACGACCTCTCAACTCTTCTTCAAACTCGAGATATGGCATTTTTTTGTTTTGATGACGTCATCAACTTAAAATGGCTGAAGATTCAGCCAAATTTGGAAGTCCTACTCAAGCCTTATAAACCCTCCAATCTCATTCCCCGTAAAATTCCCGATAGAATGAGGGGTCAACGACCTCCCAACTCCTCTTCAAACTCGAGATATCGCTTTTTGAAGTTTTTCCCAAACCCGTGACGTCATTGGTTCCCTTTACCCCTAATGTTATCAACGGTCAATTCGCGAATTTTGGAATTTTTGCGGTCAACAGGTACCTTATGCCCCAAGGGTCCCAAAAATACAAAAAACGTCAATTTTTTCCAAGGGAAAGTGGGTTTTTAAATTTGCGAAAGATTGACACTGCAAAGACTTCTTCCTAAAAAACGCTAATTTTCATAAAATTTTCAAAGTTGAAACATTCCAGAGGCTAAACATGGTGGAATAGCGGCTAGACGAAAAAAAAGGTGAATTTCCATTTTTAGTACCCGCATATCATTGAAATTTTGTAAATTTTGCTTACGCGCATGCGTTTGCCAAAAGAGTCGCACTCCGCTCGCTAACGCTCGCTCCGTGCGTAATCAATCGTAAAAGGGGTTACGCACGGAGAACGAGTCTCGTGTTCGCAAAGCGAAAGGGATTCTATAGACGCCAGGTAGACACCCAAAGCCCACTGGTTATGTAAGAAGAGGTGGTAGAGGCTATCAATCCGCTGCTCAAAAGAATACCGTACTTTTTTCCGAAAATCCCAAATCCCAAAGAAATTCCGAAAATCTAAAATTCCATAAATTTAAAAATTACAACTTAAAACGAATCAAAACTCAAAGTACTGCGAATCTTGTGATGATGACGTAAATCTATTTACAGAAAGTTAAAGGAAGCAACAATTCCCGAGTTTAAAATAACTCGGATAGTTAACTTAAAGGAGGCACAATCTTCCGAGTTAGAAAATCAAAAATAACTCGGAAAGCTAAAGCGTAAAGGAAGTAAAAATTCACGAGTTACAAAATGAAAAATAACTCGGACAGTTAAAGGAACCAAAAATTCCAAATTCAAAAAGTGAAAAATAAAGTTAAAGGAAGCAAAATGGTTTAATCAAAGACATTGAATTTCCCTTGTTTTGTTATGGAAAATATTCTTGACAAGTATTAAAGAATTTCAAGTTTTTATGCATTTATTATTGTATTGATAAAAAAAACTGTTTGGTTTTCACGAACGAAAGTGCCAAAAGCTGAATTTATCTGCTTTGGGTTGTGTGACGTGTGTTGGGTGTGTGTCGAGTAGTTTTGTAAAAATTTCTTTATATTTCATCAGATTTATTTTCACTGACTTTTTGGAAAGAATAGAATAAGAGCTCATCAAAAAATGGTTTGTTTTTTTACGTTTTCCCGTTAGCATTATTTATTCCAAGAGTTCAGTTCTTTTCGGCTGTTTTGTTTTGATTTTCTCACACCGCTTACCCAAATGTTAGCTAATTTCTATTTAAAGTCGTCCTTCCTTTCCAATCTCGAGTTATCGCAGCCAAATTTAAAATAAACTCTTCAATCTCATTCCCCATAAAATTCCCGATAGAATTCGGAATGAGGGGTCAACGACCTCCCAAGTCCTTTCCAATCTCACGTTATTGCATTTTTTTGTTTTGATGACGTCATCAACTGAAAATGGCTAAAAATTCAGCCAAATTTGAAAGTCCTTTTCAAGTCTCATAAATCCTCCCATCTCATTCCCCATAAAATTCCCGATAGATTGAGGGGTCAACGACCTCCCAACTCCGTTGCAAATTCGAGATATCGCACATTTTCTGTTTTCATGACGTCATCAACTGAAAATGGCTGAAAATTCAGCCACATTTGAAAGTTCTACTCAAGCCTCGTAAATCCTCCCATCTTATTCTCCATAGAATTCCCGATAGAATGAGGGGTCGACGACCTTCCAACTCCTTTTCAAACTCGAGATATCGCACTTTGAAGTTTTTTACCAAACCTGTGACGTCATTGGGTCCCTTTACCCCTAATGTTATCAACGGTCAATTCGCGAATTTTTGCGGTCAACAGGTACCTTATGCCCCAAGGGTCCCAAAAAAACAAAAAACGTCAATTTTTTCCAAGGGAAAGTGTATTTTTAAATTGATGAGCAAGAATGACGTCCTGAAAGAAGCAGATAAAGAGTGGTTGTTAGAAAGAGCCGGATCATACCAGGAAGACCTTGGCCGTGTTACAGAAGCTTTGGTAATGGCATCAAAGAAGAAGGGTAAAATTAGTCTTAAAAAAGAGACCATAACCAACAGTTTAGCACGACTAAAAACACTAAAAGAGAAAATGAGACAAGAAGGTAACACAAAATCTGATGATCTTTTCCACCAAGCGGAGATGAAAAAAGTTTTAGACACTTTGCGAAATACAACAAAGTTGAGAATGCCAGAGTTAAAGTCGATCCTGGAGGACGAGGGAGTTGCTGAGGATAGTCAAGAACTAGTAGAACCTATTGAAATCGATTGAAAATCGCATACACTTCCATTTTCCTACAACTTTTTTCACTGTGTTACTTAACGATTTAACAATCACAGCCAGTAAATCAAAGTGGTTATGTTTTGTATCTGGAACGAAGACATAAACCGTGAGGGTGAATACTCAAACCATACCGATACTCGTGCATTTTTTTAAATATCAATATCATGCTATTTTGTATGTTATATTATGATCATTTAAAAACACTTTAAGATATCGAGCAGCCATAAAGGGGATTAAGTACGAATTTTGTAGATTTGTTTCCCTAGATATCCACAAAAGGTATTCTCGTGTTAAAAATCGCCCTATTAATATTGTTATTTTATTAGGTTCCTTCATGGGATTCGTGTATCTACATGCTATTTTTTACTTCAATTTGCAAGGGGGTGCACAAATCATCAAGAATGAGAAAAATCCGTTTTTGTCATCATTTGAACATTCATATTGAAATGGCTTTAGATATCCGATAGGATTTCAGGGCTCAGTCTTAGACCTCATTTTTCGGTTTTCTCAGGAATCTCTAATTTCGTTTTCCCTTCATTTATGATAATGTAAATTCTTTTAATTTTAGAGTAAAATGACTTATGATATGCATGTGGTAGGTTCCAGTGGATCCTATGTTTGTTCTGAGAAGATGCATTTCCAACAAGAGATTGATTTTGCGCTGGACAAAGTAAGAAGCATTATCGTAAATGTGACTAGAATTGACCAATTTGACTTCATCTATAGGAAAGTCAGTTTAACGAAAACGCAAGAGAACATAAATATACATTAAGGAAAATTTTACACCCTCCTTTTACATTTGCAATATCAATCCCGTCTAAGATAAACTTTCTTACTTGTATTCTGATCACAAAAGATGGTTCCACCAAAAATATCGGCGTGATATTTTACAAATTTTCAGATTCGATCGAGTTTAAAAGAATTGATAAGAGATAAATTTAACTTACCTGAGCTAATAGTTCTTAAGAAAGGCGTGCCGTTAACTCATCGTCAAGAATCGATTTACAAAGTCAGTCAAGTTCAAGATGAAGGAAAAATATCACTCTCCAAGTCGCCGTCGCTAGTATCGAATTTTTCTGTCGCAAAGGATGCATCTGTTTTAGTGGATAAAGAAATTTATTTTTTTATTATTTATTTTATTTTATTAATTGTCTTTCAGGCTCTTCCATATTTTACAATGGCTATTCGTCCTATGTAAAAATAATCATATTTAAATAAAAAGATAATTATATTCTATGAAAAAAATATTCTGTAGAAACAAAACACACAAAAAAAAAAAACAACTCAAGAATACTGACAGAGCTCACAAAATTGCAGATTGTAAAACCGTAAAACTGTAGAAACAAAACACAAAACAAAACTCAAGGATACTGACAGAGCTCGCAAAATTGCAGAAAAAAAACAGAAAGTATAGCTTGTTAGTGTTGTAGTGGTTAATTAGGAGTTGTAATAGTATTGAAGTGGCTAATCCTGCGAAAATTTCAGTGTTGATCAGACCACCAGACTAAAATAAATATTGTAAGGTAAATATTAATAATATAATCACTAGACCTCATGATCATAGAATCTACAATATATTGGCTTGAAATAGGAAAAATTTTGAAAGTGGTATGCCAAGAAAAAAAAAAAAAAAAAAAAAAAAAAAAAAAAACTGGCACGGCCCGAAAAACGTTGCTAAGACTTGAACATGATGAGAAATTGTAGAGTTGAATACTGCTAACTCGAACGAAGAAAACTATAAGATTAAGTAATGTATAGATTGCTGTGAGGTTACCGAATGTAGAAAAAAAAAAAAAAAAAAAAATTAGATATAACGTGTATAAAATATTGCCAGACTACGATCTAATAAATACTTTTTTAAAATATTGCGAAATTTTTTGTGATCAGGTTCTTCCCTGATCGCTTTTGGAATATCATTCAAAAGGCGACTTGCCTTGCCAACAAATAATTTTTCCGATACATTAGTCTCGTATTTAGATTCAACTTCCTCAACATTACGAGTATTACGTCCAGCGACTCTTAATTTAAAACCTTTTAAGTACGATGGAAACTCATCCTGGTGAATCGATTTGTGTGCGAGTTTCAAAAGTTCAAAATTAATTTGCTGCTGGATCGGTAACCAACCAAGCTGTACTACATCCTCGATTGTAGAATATCTCCGCGTCACAAAAGCTGCAATTCTGCATAGCAGTTTATCAAGTTTTTTCAACTGGATTTGTGGCAGGTTCCAGAACAATGAACAACAGTAGTGTAACTTCGATATAAGAAGGGCTTCGGCCAGTTGCTTCCGCAGACGAAAAGTTGCTGTACGACGAAGATAGCGTAGCACGTATAATTTTGCGTAAACTGATTGACAGAGTTTATCGATATGAGTTTGCCAATTTAGATTTTGATCGAATTGGATGCCAAGAAGTTTATAAACGGTAACTCGTTCTATCAGTTGGTCTGTGTGATAGATATGAAAGATTGCGTGATCGAGGTTCATGAAATCGTGAAGGTTTGACATTCTCAGTGTTGACAGTAGCATGATTTTGTTTTTTTTGTTATTAAACGCCAGATTATTAGTGCTTGACCATTCTCTAAGTTGGTTTAAACGATGTGTTAAGTTGACGATTGAAGCTGGGAGGTTTACTGTCTTACAGTGTTCATAGATAGTAGTGTCGTCTGCATACTGGTTTTTACTCCCACCATCAACGTTATCTTGTAGGTCGACGGTATAAAGGTTGAATAGAATTGGTCCAAGTATAGAGCCTTGAGGTACCCCAAACGATACAGTTCCGTAGTCAGATTTTTTGTCGTCAATCTGGACGAATTGGCGACGATTACATAAGTACGAAAGCATAAGCATGGCAGCACTGTTCGAAAAGCCTATCTTTCGTAGTTTTACCAGTAGCGTTTTGTAATCGACGGTATAGAAGGCTTTGGAATAATCAAGAAAGGCGGCTAGTGTGACTTCGCTTTTGTTCATCGCACCAATGATGTCGTCTCGTATCTTCATTAGGAGCGTTTCGGTAGAATGACGCTTGCGGAAACCAGACATGGTTTGTTGATATATCTGGTTTCTTTCGATGTACTCAACGATCTGCTTTGCCATTAAACGTTCGTAAAGTTTTGATAAGATAGGCAAAACAGTGACGGGTCTGAATCGGTCAGGAGTGACGGACTGTTCAGTTTTTGGAATCGGTGTTACTTTACCGATTTTCCATTGCTGATGGAAAGTGGTTTGAGCGATCCCTGTGTTTATGATGTGAGTTAGTGGTGACGCTAGATGGTCGGCGATAGGTTTGATCAGCGATACGGGTAGATTGTCATACCCGGCAGAGCAGTCACTTCGAAGATTCTTTATCTCTTTGACAACTTGATCATAAGTGACGGGTTGAAACTCAAATTCCTGATCAACCTCAGTGACGAAATTTCGAAGAAGATGTTGGATTTCTTCAGTGGAAGTTGGTTCCGATCCAAGGATTCTTGGTGCCTTAAAGATATCATAGATCTGACCGATGTCTCTGAAGCTCACGAAAAAGAACTAAAAGATTCCAGTAATGAAGAAAATGAAAGAAAATTAAAGGCGTACACGAAAATTGAGATAGCTGCCAGTGTTGGATTAGAGAGAGATCGAATGATATTCGTTAATAACTTTATTTCAAAGCACAGCGATGTGCTTGAGAGGAAATTAAACATCTCATGTCTAACGACAGTCAACGGCATAATTGATACATCTTGGTTACAAACGAAAACAAGATTGTTGCTTCGAAAAGTAGCAGATGAATCCCAATCTAAAGTGGTTTGAAAATGGGTCAATGAAATGAAATTCTCAACTTTTCATATTGAGAGATGTTATGAAAAGATTCAGGAATGTTTTCACGATAAAGACCAATCAAAAATGTTGAAATATGAAGAAGAGATTGCCGAATTGTTCAAAAAGCTGAAATTATCACAGGCTAATTTTTGTAAATCATTTGACACTTGTAGAACTAAGAAAGAAGAAGTAGAAACAGTGGTGGCATGTGAGCATCTTGAAAAAACTGAAGTTGAAGGGATAGTGAAAGAACTAAAAACAGACTTTGGACTGTATGATGGTCCTGCTTCTTTCCCACGTTGTAAATATTTTTTGTCTTTTTAAAAACGTAAATAAAAGACTTTGTGTTTTTACAAAAATTTACTACTACATATAATCCCATTTTCCTTTTTGCGGAAAGGTGATAAAATTTCTCAAACAACTTTTATTTCTTTTAGATAATACAAAAACAGTAAAACTTTTAAACCCTCCAATCTATCTGCAAGCAATCAAGAGAACGAATGGATTCCAGCAGTGATATTGATTCAGGGCAATACCCCTTCTTTTTGTTATCAGATGGTTTTTTCTTTAACCGAGGAAGGCTTTGTGCTACAAATAAGAAACGTGATTCGGCAAGGCAGAGCAAACAGAGCAAGCGGACCCAGGATGATAACATTGTATTCACACTTGAAACATCGAATCCGGAAATCTCCAGTACCTTTGAGGCTGCAATTACTCATTTGGATAAAATTTCAATTTCGGCTGATGATAAGAAGAGTAGATCAATTGTTGGGTGCAAAGCTGTTTTGGAACACATTCAAAAGACAAGCCCCGTTATTTCCGTTCGTGAGCTCATTAAAGTGTATCAGAAAGAAGTTGGAAACTTTACAAACACCGAAACCTCCGATAAAGTTATGAAGCCAGCTGAATTACAAGAGCGTTTTCGTTCAAATGACATTAGCGACCTTAAGCATCTAGGACGGCGACTTGAATGAGGACGTGAAGTAAATCTTATAAGCAAATGGCAAATTTTATCCGATTTTATCTAAATTTAATATCACATGGACAGATTTTAAATGCAGGAAAGTCTTTGTAAAAAATAACGTTATAATTCTCGAGGGTTCATATCATTCAAAACTATTGTACTCTTTCTTAACCGTCTTCGTCCCGAAGACGACGTCAAAACAGAATTTTCAAGTTGTCTTGAGATTTGAAAACGTCGATTACCCTATTAAAATTAACTATTCTCGTGAGAAAATTGATATGAAAAGAAAAGAATCTAGCTGCGATCCAGATATCAATCCCAAAGGATTTTCTTTTTGTTCAATCCTGCCGTACTCTTTCAAAGTCACCGTTCTAGATGCTTAAGGTCCCTATTATCTTTGTTCTTTTGTACGTGAACGGAGAAGCGTTTACCGTATTTCCGCATTCAAGAGATGTCGACACGGTCTTAAAACAAGTCAAGAAGCTCTTTAATGTCGATGCTCTAATCAATCAGTCACTTTATGAGAAACTTGGCGAAATTTTCAATGATTCCTTACAAATGTTAAGCACCAAACAAGATAAGGATATTGTCCGGTCTCTATTCACGATTGCAACAAGTGCGAAGTTTACGGCAAAACTGCAAGGTAAGTAGTCGTAATAAGTCGTTTGCATTTGCGAGTGGTTGTTATCTTTTACGTTTAATTTGTTGTTACTAGGATCTTATTAACAGGTCTATCAAACCTCAAAAAAAAATACTATGTTCTCCACTTATTCCACTCCCCCGCCAATTGAAGACTAGTGAATACCGGAAAAGGACGAGATTGGGAGACTCTTTTTTTCTGGATTTGCAGGCCTATAATATTCTCTTTTTTATCTTATTTGGGATACTTTTGCTGCATTATAGAATTGAAACTTTCAGCATCCAATTTTAACTTACAGGTCTTCAAAACACATCTGCAATAACAATTAATGCCAATCAGCTTATTCACCGTATAAACCAATTTAAAACGCTAAGATTTACTTCACAGACCGTTCGAAATGATCTTACTAATCATGCCCAAACCATACTTGCTAAACGCATACTGAACAAAAGAAGAGTTAATATGTACCGACAAAAATATGAAAGTCGTGGTCGCGAATTAAAAGTTGACCAATATCCAGAGCTGACATCAATATTGGAGACTTTCTTTGATGAAGGTGGAATGGAAGCTCATCCCCGTTTGACTACAACCACAATATTTAGACACCAACAAAACAACCTATTCATGTGGCAAGCCCGAGAACGAATATTGTTACATTCTCCAGATTTTTTCAAAATAAGTCTATCGTCTTGCTACAACTACACGATGAATTGTCGCGAAAGAAGTCGAGCAGCTGCCCAACATCATCACGGCAAAAATATCAACGCTGATATTTCTCTAAAACGACCTCCACGCTCAGAAACGAAGAAGGTAAGAAATATTTTGGAATTTAGATGCGTCTGCTAGTTTTCAATATTTTGTTGCTCACTTTTCCAGATTATTCTTTACTTTTGAACAACAGAAACAACAAAATATAAAATTCAAAAACCGTTTTTAGAGCTAACATTTTTTAAACTGATGTAAATCTTCAGGTATTGAATGTTCACTGGACAGCTTCAAATGTCAATTTATTTCTTGGAAACCATGACCACAACGACACAGCCGCAAAAGATATCGTCATCGACTCTAAGGATACCAAAAAAAAACAGTTATCGGTAAGAATTTTAGATTTGAATTTGTAATTTTTAATTCCGCAAAAAAATTCGAGAAAAAAGCTTCTGTTACGAATCTTCAACACATTCTCACACTTATTTCTACCATATGTGTAGATATGTAAACATCCGTAAATCTACCATATGTGTAGATATTAGAATCCGTAAATCTACCATATGTGTAGATATCGTAAATCTACCATATGTGTAGATACGGTAAATGCTTAACATAAAGACTTATGCGCATGCGTAATAGGGGTGGTACAGTCACTTTTTGGTCGGGGTTGTGGAGGGCAAAATATGTCGTTTCGTTCTTTGATAGTTAGGGTTAGGGTTTGAAATATGTCGTTCTTTGGATAGTTAGGGTTAAGGTTTGTCATCGTTCTTTTTGTTTCGTTCTTTGATAGTTAGGTTTAGGGTTTGAAATATGTCGTTCTTTGATAATTAGGGTTAAGGTTTGTCGTTCTTTTTGTCGCTTTTTAATAGTTATTTGTCGTTCTTTTTAGATTGTCTGGATAGTATTTACCGTAACTACCAATATGGTAGATTTATGGATTTTTACATATCTACACATATGGTAGATTTACGATATCTACGCATATGGTAGATTTACGGATTCTAATATCTACACATATGGTAGATTTACGGATGTTTACATATCTACACATATGGTAGAAATAAGTGCGAGATTGGCCTGGAATCTTTCATGATAGAGACAAAATTTAGACCCTATCTTTTTTTAGCTGAAATCACTCCCGTTCAAAAACCTGGGAAGAGCTGGAAAAAGACCAACGCTCCAGATCGCGATTGGGATCAAAGCCGAACGTATGATGTGACACCGATGACACATCTATTTCTAGAAACACGGAAGGTACCAAAAGCTTTTTAATGCAATGATAAACCCAATGATAAATCATAAAAGAATACAGTAAATCGAGGGCTAATTTCTTTGCAAAAAAACAACGAATGCAGTGTAAATCTAAATCCAGCGGGGATCTGATGAAGAAGCTCAAGACCAATAAAGTAATCTTATGCTTGATTGGCTAACATTTCAATCTTTTTGTTAACAGAGCGAAATATCAAAACAGCTCGTAAAGTTTAGTGCTTGGAGATAAGATGACCTTTATTATATTTCAGGAATTTAATTTGACAATTTTCTTTTTTTTTTTCAGCATAAAATTAACAAGCTAGTAATCGGTCAAGAAAAGAAGGAGACAGCTACCATCACGCGTGGAGGAAAAGGCTTAACTTTGCTCAACCCCAGTTACTTCGAAGCTGATACGACCTTCCGAAGATTCAATGAAATATTTCTTATTTTAAAAGATCCTGCACTAGAACATATATTTCAAAAGGGTACAGCAGCAACAAGAAGACTTATACCGAAACTTGGATTTCTCGTTGATAATGGTCCAGGAGAAGCGCCCAGTAGTCCTCTTGTCCAAATTCTTCTTGTTAGACTTCTGACTATCTTGATCTCGATGTTGTTGCTCAATTGTCATACGCTTAATATCACAGTAAATTAAATCCTGTTGAGCGTGTCCATGCAGTGGAAAACGAACGCATAGGACGACATGGTCCTTTCAACTCCAGGTAAAAGTGTATTTTAATTCAAAAGAAATATACAAAGCTTTTCTAATATTTAACAAGAAAGCCTAAGTGGCGTCAAGGCCCAGCAGTGTTAGTAGTGTCACCATATTTTCCATAGTTGCCGAATATTTTATCTGGGATGTACAGTAGGTTCATTTTGTTTTTGAGGAAGGAAAAGTTTTAAAAGTTTTTTATACACTGTCTATCTGTTCAATTGTAGACAAATCCATTCTGACGCGGAGATTGGAGATGAAAAACATTGTGCGAACATAAAAGCAATGACTAATGATCTCATTTCGATCTCTTTCTGAAGATGCAAAGCAAGAGTGTGAATGGACCTACGAAACCAAGGACAATGCCCTTCATAAAGAAATGAAAATCTTATGGAATGCCAAATCTTTATCAAGAAGGTGAGCAAATTAATGGAACTCGATTTACTTCAATGCTGAAAAGTTATCGATTTTGATTTTTGTCATGTAGGTTTTCTTTCCAGTCAATCAAACTTTCTTTAAATACCACTCAGTGTCATTCGTCTACTTCCAGCTAAATAAGAATGGTTAGTAGACGGGTTCTCAATGTAAGAGCAGCATTTCCTTCTACTAGGTTTTTCTTGCTTCTTATTGGGATTTTGTATCATTTGCCTATGATAATAGGTACATTGATGATTACAATCTCGCATTTCGATTAAAACAAATTGGTCAAACAAATACATATGTGTCATTTACAGTATTTCGATGTAGAAATGTGGATGTTTTCAAGCCGAAGAAATGGGAACGTTATAAAATATTGATACTGTGACAGTAATTTAATAATTCCAAAATATTTTCATTTCATTGGGACGCATTAGGAAAATACAAACTTTAACAATTTGAGTTATTGTTTTTCCTTGTAAAGTACAAGAGGTTGAACGTTCATTTTCCTTTTAAAATACAAGAAATTTAGCTAGTCAATTTTCCTTTCAAAATACAAAAAGTTGGAGTTTTTAAAATACAACAGGCTGAGAAGTTAATTTTCCTTTAAAAGACAAGAATTTGAGCAAATGGCTTTTCCTTTTAAATAAAAGTACTTGGAGCTGTTTATTTCCCTTTTCAACCACAAAAAGATGAGCTGATGATTTTTCCTTTTGAAATACAAGAACTTGAATTAATTATTTTTCCTTTTAAAATACAACAGATTTAGTTGTCGATTTTCCTTTTAAAATACAAGAAGTTGAGCAGATATTTTTCCTCTCTCAAATTCACTTAGAGCTTTTGACTCTCCTTGGAGAATGCATAAAATCAAGCTATCAACTAACGCCAAACTTGTTATTTTTCTTAACGAGTACAAAAATGAACCGATTAGGTTTCCTTGGAAACAACTAGAACTAATAAAAAACAACTAAGTAATTGATATTTATTCTCACTAAATGATCGCTTTTTGATTTGTTTTACGTTTTAGAGAGGATGGCGAGTTTCGAGGAAACATTGTGCCAAGATATGAATTGCAACCTATTCCTGATTTCTTGCGTTGGTTCGAGACAGAAGAGCTGCATTATCTTTCTCATATACGAGCTAAAGAAGTAGTGGATGCAATTCAAGATCTCTCCTTGAAAAGCGATCTTTTCCTTCCATCAAGACTTTTAAACACGATGCTATGCATAACCGAAGAAGTAAGTGTTTGATAAATGAATAGTACAAATAGTCATATGATAGTATTCAAAATCTTTATAAATTCGGTTCCAAGACGAAATTTCATTATTTTATTGCCACCGCAGGGAGGAATCACTCCCTTGACACATTTGTTAGCATTAAAAAGAATTTTGTCTCAGATGAGAGGTCACTCTTAACAAAAATTACTGTAGGGCTAAGATCATTCCTTTTGAACGCAAATTCAACTCTATGTGTTCGTTTTGCTGCGGTGACACCTTAATGAAAGTTATGGCTAGTTACTAGCTTTATTGGAGACAGTACCTTTTAGATGCAAGTTTAGTTCACATGGAGTGTGGAGGTTAGTGAACTTTCACAAGCTCAACTAGCTTTGTCTGATAAAATGAATGTAGTCAAAATTTGATGTGGTTTGTTTTAACGTCGTTGTTTTGATTTTATCTAGATCCCTGATGATGTGTTACATTCACTGGCAATTCTATGTTGCACACCGATAGAAGATGTTAAACTCAAAATCCAAGAGGCAAAGGCTAAACAAGACAAAATCATTGAGGAAGGTAAAGAAAATGAAAGATACCGGGCTCACTGTCTATACAAGAAGAAGAAGATTGAGCTAGAGGAGGAATGTAAGAAGCAAAACCTAGACTTCAAAAACAAAAAGAAACGCGAACTAGTGAAACTCCTATTGAAAGGCCAAGAACTACCAGAATATGTAACCAAGAAAATTTCCAACATACCCTCAACTCTCTCAGCAATTTCCAGCCTACCAGTCGCAGACCTCCGATGCATTTTGGCTGAAAATGGTTCGCCGACTATTGGAGTAAAGGATGAGCTTGCGTTGCGTGTCTACTTAAAGAAATCACATAAAGAAGATTTCATCTACCGAACAGAGGCTACCCACATCCTTGAAATCATCAAACTAGCCCAAAATGTTATTCAACAGCAAGAGAAGATCCTTCTTTTAGGTGGTAGTCTTGACACAGTCACTAAGAGAAAATATGACACAACAACAAGACGAGCCATCTTAAAAAAACAAAAAGATGTCGCTCTAGAAGCGGTTTTCAAACCATTGGAAATCTTTACAAAGTTGTTTTTAGATCCCCGTCTACGAACTGAACCAATGGACGTAGAAAATCAAGAACTTTCTCCTGACGGGGATGGAAATACGTACGAAAGATTTTTTAATATTGGTGCGAAAATCAAAGTTTTTTGGGAAAAAGAAGCTGTTAAAGAATTGGGATGGCGTCATAGACTAAAGAAAAATTCCATAGACGGGAAACGAACAATAGGCTTTTGTTTTAACTTATTCAATTTGAAAACGCTCGTACCCAGACCTGATGGAGGGGAAGCGACTTTCAAAATGGCGGATACGTAAGCTGAAAACTTGTTGGAAAAATGAAACTGAGCTTGAAAACATTGGGTTTCTACTTAAAATAATGAGGATTTTTTAATGAATCATTTAATTTAAATTATTTTACAGCTGAAATAAAAAAATAAATGAAATATTTACGTAATGACTGGGTCAAATTGTTCTATTGTGGGTTGTACCACTAACAGGAACACTCACAAGGACCTCTCAATATTTCGTTTACCAAGTTTGAAGACTGAAAATCCAAGACGATTGAGTTGGAGAAAAGAGTGGTTACATATCATCTTAAAGGACCGTGTTTTAGATAATAAACTCCAAAAACAGATTGATAAAAACAATGTTTATGTTTGTGAAAAGCACTTCAAAGTGGAAGACTTGTTACAATGTAAGTAAAAAATACAATTCTATTTTCTTACTTTACAATTATAATGACAATGCTAAGAATATAAGAATTGCTTTTGGCCAATTATGGAACAGTTCCACTTTCTATATTTCCTAGGGTCAAGTTAAACAGGGTTCGAATTGTTAAACATTTTAAGATAAAACCAGCTATAACAGCCTATAATAATGAATAAAATTATATTTACTTTATCAATTACACGTACTCTTGGATAGAGCTGATTTCACTAAACCTTTGCCCATCAAAATGAGAAAAAAGTGTCATTTCGGTGGTTTGATTATAAAGCTTTTAATCAATCTTTCAGATGCAGCCAAAAAAGAAGTACGAGAATTCTGCTTGCCGACTGAAAATCTTCCGAAGAAGCACCTTGATCTACATGAAGTATCAAGACCAACATCAAGCATCGAAAAAAGAGAAATTTTTCAACAAAAGAAAGCAAAACACGATATTCCAAAACCAAATTGCTACAAAGGCTTCAAAGACTTTTTAGATAGAATTCAGAGGCTAAGTCTCAAAGGATGGACTATTGTTAACAATCATCTTGGATTTGTGGAAATCAGAAAGAATTTACCTGAATACCTTGGTCCAAAATTTCAAATTTTTGTGAAAGAAGATCTGACTTTCAGACTTCGAATCCATGGCTGGATGTTGTCTTTGGAATCTGAGTTTATGAAAACCTACAATTCAATGCAGAGCGTAACTTTGAGTTATTTGATCACTATTTTGGAAAAATACCAACTTTGTCAAGGTAAATAAATCAGCATTTTTTGTTTTGCATAAATTTGCTCTCATCAGCCAACAGTGTTTACATTTTTTTTGTAAAATCAGAAATGAACATTCTGATGATAGTTATTTTGAATCATCTTTTTAATTTGAGGTACAGTTTTATTTTACCCTCCAATGGCTTACATTTGCTGTCAATTTGAACAGTAATATTTCATTTTGTATTGCATATGTCGGATTTAGAACCTGGGGGTCGATATTAGAGCATCTTACGGTATAGACAATTCTATGATGTTGAGGTGATGAAAGTTTTCCTCAGTCATATTTCATGTCACATTGACTTCATTCACTGGGACGTACACGTGCCAAATTGGTTAATGCAAATATGTTTTTAATTTTTTTTCAATAGCTGTAGATCTGGTTGAATTCAAAGAGGCAGTCAACTTGCAACATCACATGGTACAAAAAGCATTTGATTTCAGAGATAATCCACCAGAGAATTTAGAAACTCCTCTTCACCAAGAAGAATATTTGCGTTCAATGCAATGTCAGATCCTTATCGAAAACGCTGGTAAATGTACACAGTGTCATAAAATGGAAATCAAACTTCGTAGTCAACTTAACACCAAGAAAAATTCTTTAAAATCACCGTTGCATCCAAATGCACCTTTGTCATTTGTTTCTCCAGACAAACTCGTTGAAACTGTCAAACTTCAAAGAGTTGAAAACAAAGCTTTAATGAAAGAAACAAAAATACTCAGAGAACGATTAGAAGCAGCAATTGAAAAAAACTCTATGGATGTCACTGATGATTTGAACAATGACTTGATAGATATTTTTAAAGGCATCCCCGAAGATAAAGTGCCACCATTTATGCGTCTTTTCTGGGAGGAGCAGCAAAAGTACATTCGAGCAAAAACTAAATCACAGATTCGTTACCACCCTGCCATCATTAAGTTTTGTCTCTCAATCGCATCTAAATCACCAGCTGCCTATGAGCAACTCCGCTTAAATGACAAGGATGGGACAGGTGTCATGGTGCTTCCAAGTCAAAGAACTTTGAGGGATTACAGAAATTATAGCCGAAGCAAGGTATGCTCTTCTTTTCTTTCACCTTTTTAAGAAATCCTCTTGTTTTGCAAATTTCGGTAAAAGCTGGAATAATTTTTTAATTTTTTAATTTTCTTTTGAAGACTTTTGATATGAAAATGCAGTGATAAATCTGAATCCAGAATTTGTTTTTTCAAAATACGATGATGACAGACTTGCTTTTGAATCATCCATGTCTATGCAGTGAAGGGGGAAGAGGGTCTATTGTTTTAAATAACTTACTATTATTCTTTGTGTACAAGGGGGGGGGGTCAATTATTTGGAAAATTTTTGTGTTGCTATGTGGATGATCCCTTTAAGAAAAGGCATATGAAAATATCTTTAAAATTTGGATATGACGGACAGCATAGTTTATCAAGACATGTTTAAAAATTTTGAATTTTTCAAAATCAATTAAGATTTTTAACTTTTGTTTTATAGGATTCAATCCTGAAGTTATTCAAGACTTGATAGATAGGACCAAAGAATTCAGTGATCGAGAGAGATATGTTAATATTCTGATAGATGAGATGAAAATACAAGAGGATTTGGTCTGGAACAAACATACTGGAGAGTTGATTGGCTTTATTGATCTTGGTGATGATGAGCTCAATGAGGGTCTGCTTGAAGACAAAACTAAACTAGCAACACACATCATGGTATTCATGGCCAAGAGCCTTATGAACCCCCTTTCGTTTGCCTTTGCTAACTTTGCTACTGATGGAGCATCCAGTGAACAAATTTTCTCTTTATTTTGGAAGGCAGTGAGTATCTTGGAGATCACATGTAACCTAAAAGTTGTTTCCACTGTTGCTGATGGGGCTTCAATTAACAGAAAATTCATGCAGATGAATAGGGTAAGATATTTAAAGTTAAAAAGTAGCACACTTTCTACCCTGATGATGGGTGGACTTTTAGTGAGGATTTTTAATTTTTTTTTAGAAAAATTAGATTTTGAATTTTTTTAAAGAATTCAAGTTTTTCTTATTATAAATAAAAGAGCCTAGAAATTTATTGGAAAAAAAGAATATGAAAGTGGGAAATCTTTTAACATTATCTCCTACTTTTGTGTCTATTTTTTTAAGAGAGTACTTATGAGCATAATTAGCCAGTAATTGAGGCATTTTTGAAATAAGAATTATTTTTAGCCAGGATTTGATCGTTACTCAATTCTGATATATTGATGGTGAGAGAGTCAAGTATCACCTACACACTTGTATCTTAAAAGGTTATGAAGTGATATGCAATATTAACAAGCATTCAGTTGAAAAATGTCTGTTTAGGTATTCAACCCTCAAAAAATATTTAGTCATTTGTGTACTAGAGGTTAACTACCAAGTGTCGGATAATTACCCTTTCGAGATTTATCAGTCATTGAAATTAATGCAAATTGGTTGGATTTATTGAATTGTCTTTCAATTTGCCTATGAACTTTTGAAAGCTTTGGAAAATTTATATTTTCCAGGTTGCAAATTCATAAAGTTATATTTCAAAAATCACCATGTAAAATACATGTAATTTACATGGTGATTTTTTTAATATAACTTTTAATACCGTAGTAATATAATATAACTGAAACTTTTAATTCATCTATTCAGGATTCAGACGGTAAAAATGGTTCAGAGTTGATTTACAAGGTCAAGAACATGTATTCAGAAGAAGAACGTTACATATTCTTTTTTGCCGATGTACCTCATCTCATCAAGACAGCACGAAACTGCCTTTGGTCATCAGGCTCTGATTTTTCTCCAAGATTCATGTGGAACAATGGTAATTTAAGTTTTTATGTCATTAAGTTATTGGGGGATTTTTGCAACATCACATGGTGCAAAGTTATACGGGGATTCTTTTTGGAAAAAGGAAAGGTATTCAATAAGGGATGGGTAAATTTTAAAAGGGAGGGGGTACAGATCTCTCTGCACACTATGAGGCTAACCTGGGTAAACCTGGATTTTTTCTTGCCAAGTGAACTAACAATCTAATCTAGTTGCTTGGTCTTTGCAAACCAACTTGGACAGTAGGAATTGTCCTTTAGAAATTGAAAAACTAAAAGTGTTAGTTATCCCTTACTCTTGATCTTTCCCTGATCAAATTGATGGTTCTGGAATACTGGCATAGTCAAACATTTGCTTTGGTACGTTTATATTTTTACCTCTTTTAACTTTTCTTTCAGGTTCTTACTTGCTTTGGCAGCACATTAAAACTATGTTTTATGAAGACATGGACAATGGATTGAAGTTAATGCCAAAACTTACCACAGACCACATTCTTCTCAACTCCTACTCTAAAATGAGAGTTTACTTAGCTGCTGAAATTCTCAGTAATACAGTTGGAAACATGTTGTTGAAATTCGGTCCAGAAGAGGCTAAAGGAACTGCTGGATTCTGCTTACAAATGGATCAGTTTTTTGATTGTTTTAACGTGCGAAATACCAAAGAACACAAAAAGACTGGAAAACCTTTTTTAGCTCCATATACCACAGTTGATCCTAAAAAGGATGAACGGTTTAGCTTTCTTGACAAATTTTTGAAATATCTAGATGATTGGAAAAAGAGTACAATGGAACGCCCTGGGGAATTTTCCCAAACCAACCGAAACAATATGTTTTTATCTTTACCAACATATAATGGTATCAAAATTAGCATCAGTTCCCTCAAAGAAATCATACCATTTTTACTTGACCAATGTGGATTTGACTATGTTCTAACAGAAAAGTTTTGCCAGGATGACATTGAAAATTACTTTGGGAAACAGAGGGCAATTGGTCGTTTTAAGGACAATCCAACTGCAAAAGATTCTATCTACAATGACAATATAATAAAATCACAGTTTGACACACGACCGATTGCTGGTAATGTTAGAAAGGCTGAGTTTGATCCCAAAGATATACCAGACACTCCAATCAAAAAACGTAAATGTTAAAAATGCTGTATGTAGTACAGTATCGAAGATAAGAGATATTTAATTAAGACTTTGGTTATAGAGGATCCTAATAGATAAAATCTACTACTCTTTTGTGCTTAATTGTAGGGGTAGGTGGGACAAGTGGGGAGGGGTTAGTGGGTACTCCAGGTGAAAATCAACAAAATGGGGGGGATAATAAATCATATAAATTTTTTCCATATTTTCATCCCCAAAATCACTTTATATTGCAATGACCCCCATTTTATGACTTTTTTTCTAGGGAAAATCACTAAAATCCCCCTGCTTATTCAAAAGAGAAGGAAAATTTGAAAAATTGCAAGTTGACGCTCCCTAAAAAAAGAGTACTCTTAGGTGCCATGCCAAATAAACGCCCCCTCCCCCCGCTTGTTAATTTTTTGATTTTTTTCCAACCCCCTGGACGTTATTAGGACCCCCCCCCCCGTTTATTAATTTTTTTAAAAATTCCCAGCTCCCAAAAGGAAAGTTTCTTGTTTTACTCTAAAAAGCCTAAATTTAGTCTATTTTGACCCTTTTTAGGATTTTTAATAGTCCATTTCCAACCCCCCGGTAATTAGGCCCCCCCCGTTTATTTAATTTAAAACCCCCCCCCCCCCGTTTATTCAGCACCTACGCTAAGAGTACTGTAGCTATTTAAAATTCATTTTAGAGTTTTAGCTAAAAGTCTTCAAATATTTTTCTGAATTTTGATTGGACTGGATTTAGGTCAGAAGGCCTCATAAGCTTTTCTTGTTCAAATTTTAAACCACTTTTTCATTACATAGCTAGATATTCAATTGTTACAGGCTATTCTCTAACTCAAAAGATCTGGAGCAACTTTTAGAGTCTACATTTATTATCCTTTTTTTTAAACTCACATTTTATAAAATATTACGTTGTAATCAGAAATGAAAAAAACTGTAATAGTATTTCATATCTTTTGAGATTACTTTATTGTGTAACATTTTTGTAAATTATTATCTTACCTGATGTAGTTTCAGTGAAAAAAAGAAAATTGAGATCATAAATTATCATGATACTTTTGTCTTAATTTCCTCCACATACGAAAAAGTGAAAAGTGCATAATTCTCATAAAATTTTGAAATGTCTAAAATTCTCAACATCTAAGGTGTCTTTTATTTTACAGACGAAATTGAAACTAAAATACCTCGGCTAGAATTTTATTTAGTTGAATTTTTGGATCAATTTTCACGAACTTGATCAATAAAAATTAAATTTCGAAGAAACGCTTTAAATCTGATAAAAGATCCTGATATCGGAAATGCGGTCATTTTCAAAACGTTGACTCTCGAAATTTAATCGGGTTCAAGTATACTATTTTTGGCAGTCAGACATTTGTATTTTCGTCTAATCCCACAGGGTTTCTTTCGGAGTAAAGTTACTAGGAGGAAAAAAATATAGTTTGTTCATTTTTATTCAAAAGAATGATAAAATCATGACTAGAAACAAAGCATAAAATTTTTGAATAAAATGAAATGAATAAATCATCAATAATAACACAACCGATAAATCAGTGATAACACAATAATTCAAAAATTCTTGACCAAAATATTTGCCTAAAAAACGCTTTATAAATTAACATAATATAAAGAATATGGGGAATTTAGGCATTTGAAAGAAATAAAAATTGTACAACTTTCACAGTAAAGCCATAGAATTTGGTTTTTACTTTGAAGACTAATGGTATCAAGTTTTCCCCATTGTGTACTTTGGCATCTGCTTAGTACTCAAAATACCAAACATATGACGAAGAACTACTTAACTTTCCAGAAAGCTGTTTATCATTTGAGTTGATTTGACCAATCAGACAGTTGGATTTTACAATTTCAAAATAAAAAATAACAAATCGACCAATCAGATCAATCAGAATGATAAACGGCTTTCTGGAAAGTTAGGCAGTTCTAAGATTCCTTCAGTGAAAATTTTAAAAGGAAACATATGGAAAATACATTGGCAGCATAAAATAAATTACTTTAAATATAATAAATTCATGTAATTACAACTTTTGTTTTTTGTGGTAAATAAAAAAATATACAAGAAACTATAAAAACAGAAAAAGCTTTTGAATCAGAATGAAAAATTCAAGTTATAAAAACCTTGGTGAAAAGCATAATAAACAGCAACAGTAACTCTGTAAAAAGAAATTTGGCTTGTCCAAATTGTAAAATCATTTCATACAATATAATGCAAATGAAAAAGTCCAACATTATTATCAAAAATGCAGATACATTATTATAGTATAGACCTCAAGACAAGTTAAAACAAACCAATACAAAATGAAATATATGTATATTATTATATAATTATTGTTATAAATATATTTATGGCTCCTCTTTCTCTGATTTTTTCAAATTTGCTCTCAAAGAGTGTTTTTGAGTTGACTTGCTTTTACACTTGTGTTTTTCCCTTATGCTTTTTGCATATGAAAATCCTCTGATTTTGAGGTAAAGAGAGAGTAGTTGATCAAGTAAGTCTTTCCCAAGATCTGTATCTATTTCTGGTGAATCACTTAAAAGCTGTTCCCAATACTTTTTAACCAATAAGTTTTTCATTAAATTTCTGACCATTGCTTTATAGTCAACCCTTGTGACATGTCTACATGTTTCACTTGTGAACAAAAGTTCAGCTTGTTCAAAAACTTGTACCGTTAATTTGGAGACACACCACAATCCACCTCTATTTTTTGCTTTAATCAAAGCATGCTCTTCCATGTCAGTTGGTTCAATTTTGAATTTCTTCAAAAGATTAAATGATTTTTGAAAAATATCTGTTCGCCAATGTTTACTGGTGCGTAGTTTTGCATAGATTTTGTGGACTGCATGTCCGGCTATGTAATTGAGGGCTGCCTTCTCCTTTGTCCCCAGTGCAGTTCTAATATCAACATTTGCATCACTTTGATTTGGCTTTAGATGCTTTACACAACTGCTAGCAAATTCCAACATTAGAAGGTTATGAACTCGTTTGTCAGTAAATAATAGATCAAGTTTTGATGAAGTTATTCGCCGAAAAGCAGCAAGGAATTCGTCATTTTTATTTTCCTTGTATTTGAAGATGATCTCCTCCAATTGTTTAAAGATTACATCACCTTGATTTTGCGTAATTTCAAAATCAATAAACTGGGATCGAAACTCCTCTGGATAGCACTGGTCATGTGATAATCTTTCAGCAGATTCTTTGATTAGTCTCATAATATCCATCGATCCCAATTTGTCACTTGCAATCTTTGTTTTTTCCTCCTTCTCTTTAACTTTTTCCAAATACACTTCGTGTGGATGTTTTGCTGCTTTATGTCTCTTTATTCCACCCTTTGTCTTGCAAATCTTTCCGCATATTTCACAATCAAATGTTGCCACTTGTGATGTTTCTGTAAGCTGTAGACAAAGAAAACAAAAGTTGAATTATTAACTTTCAATTAGTTAATTTTCCAAGTATTTTCCATCATTGAAACTGAAAGAATCAAGAAAACTTGATTGTTAAAGTGATTGAAAGAAAAGATTTTTGAAAGGTCTGGATTATGTTGCTCTATGCTTGATTTGGGTGTCCTACATCATAACCAAACATAAGTATAGAAACTATTGCATGCACCCTTACACTTTAAAAGCAGTCAAAAGTAAAGCAAATATTATTGGTATAAAGGGAAGGTTTACGTGTGAAAAAAGAACAAAGATTTGCATTGGAACTTACATCTGACTCCATAGAGTTAATCTGCTCCGATACTTCTTCCTCACAGTCGAAAAAACCAGCATCAAGCAAGGAAAGGATATCTTCAATTGGGTAATCACTGCCTGAATTACTTGAGCTGGCCGCCATTTTGAATTTTTCTTCCCATTCAGAAGGTCTGGGCACGAATATCTCAAGTTCCTCTCGCTAAACAATGCGCCTATTGTTCGTTTCCCGTCTATGGAATTTTTCTTTAGTCTATGATGGCGTGGTGGTTGGTACGTTGTCCACGTCACATCGTATTGTCGTGAGGATGATCGCATCTCCGTTCAGTTTGTAAGTGAACGTAAATCCATTTATGACATCGAGGTGGCATCTTCATTGGCAAACAACACGTTAACGCTTGCTTAGTTTTTCAATTTTTAAAGCAAAAATCGTTACAATATGTCACAGTTTGACTATTTGCACTTGATAAAATCCTCGATCAGATTTATAAAATCTTATTCATATCGCGTACCACAGTTATTAGTAGGACAGCTTTTTTCAAAGACTAAAAACAGCCATCAGTTTTTTTCAATTAACATTAACATTTTGATTTTATTTCTTGAAAACACTAAGAACATAGTGCATAGTTTTTCATCCACCCTAACCCATACAATTTTTCCTCGACTCCTATTATATTGAGATGAAAGGCTTATCTCTAATCTTAAATCAATCAATTCTTATCTCTGTGTTGAGTCCGTGTTCTTAGCTACATTTTCCTTGTAGACAACACATTATTTTTTCATACATACATCATTTATTTTCATTTGTAATAGTTTTTGCACTTGATTTTTCAAAACTTACCGATTTACCGAATGAAACTCCTACACAAATCGTCATTGTTTTTAATCAATTGTCCCTTCAACAAAGTTCCTGTAGGAGGTAGCTTCTGCGATTTCGATCATTTATTGGTTTAGTAAACACTAGTTTGATTTACCCACAACACCGTAGCATTCTTTGAACAATTTCTATTGAAGATCTTTGAGCATAATGAGGCATGCTTTTCGGCTTTCAAAAACTAAAAGTACCCTGCGTACTGTAATTCCCTGTTGTTTGATTGATTTTCCGATAAACGTATTGGCGGCCCCCCACGCCAGGGTTTGCCCACGCTAATAATCCCCCTAATCGGGTTAAAGTGCCTATTATGCGCTAAAGCGGCAAAGGCAAAATGAACGATCAGATCCGACCAGTACTGATCCAACTAATTCTCAAAATGACGGTCTAAACTTAATCAGTTGGTTTACTGCGTAACAAAAAACTGTGACATCTAGTTAGGCTAATCAACTAATCGAGTATGGGTTTCTGAGGGGTAGAGATGATTGTTAGGTGCGGATTTCCGAGGGGTCGGATGATTGTTAGGTGCGGATTTCCGAGGGGTCGGATGATTTTTAGCTGCGGATTTCCGAGGGGTCGGATGATTGTCGGATGCGGATTTCCGAGGGGTCGGATGATTGTTAGGTGCGGGTTTCCGAGGCGTCGGATGATTTTTAGCTGCGGATTTCCGAGGGGTCGGATGATTGTTAGGTGCGGATTTCCGAGGGGTCGGATGATTGTTAGGTGCGGGTTTCCGAGGCGTCGGATGATTTTTAGCTGCGGATTTCCGAGGGGTCGGATGATTGTCGGATGCGGATTTCCGAGGCGTCGGATGATTTTTAGCTGCGGGTTTCCGAGGCGTCGGATGATTGTTGGATGCGGATTTCCGATACTATTTTCTTGAATCACATTTCCATCGTCAACCATGACATTTTTTAGAACCGGATTTCCGAGGGGCGAGTTAAAAATTGGCAGCGGATTTCCGAGGGCGAGTTAAAAATTGGCAGCGGATTTCCGTAACTTGTGAAAAAAAAAATTTCCGAGACAATTTTGATGTATAAGATTTTTGTCGTCCACCCCCTGGTAACTATGGCGTACGAAAACAACAATAATAATAGAAACGTAGATTAAGATGCATAATCCAGGTTTAAGCATCATAAAAACCGAAAGCCGGAGCCCGCATTTTCGGAACGTGGTCAGCGTCATTCTAGGCTTTTTACTCAATTTTTCTTGTTTGATGAAGTTTTTTTCACATTTAATTTCGTAAATGTATTCGTTAAGCTTTCTTGCTTTCATTTTCAAGGTTGCATCCGGTAAATATACAAAAACAAGAAGTTACAGGACTTTTTAGAAATGGGATTATTAATCGTTTTTCAAAATCAGGGACCTTCGAGCCGCCATGACAGTTGTCCTTTGCGGACAAACCTAGAACATCAATTGTTTTCTAAAACAATGGAAATATAATACTTCGCTCTCCACCGTTTTATTTGATGTTTATCCAGAGTTCTATGATAAATCCATGGTGACATGCACTTAAAACGAAATATCCAAAATTTTTCAAAGTGAGCAATTCATCTCAATCTTGAAGCCAGGGGGGCAATTCAATTCAAAAACGACCGTATATGAGGTCAAAAATTAGGTCTTTGAAATCGGACCCTTACAGTGTAGAGAAAATTTAGCCGAATTTGAGTAAATTTGGGCGAAACTTTATTTAAGTTGGAACGAAGTTGTAAACGGAATATTAAAGATTGATTTAATTGATTTAACCTCTTCCTTGTAGAATATGCTTTAGTCTAAGACAAATCACTATCTAAGAAATAAACCCAAAGCTGAAGAGTCTCTTCATTTTTTCCAGAATAAAATTCTGGGTCAAATCTCCTTTATTAAAAAAAGTCCAGGAACAGATGTTTTTCCAGTATCTCGACACTCTATATCATGGTATAAGAACAGATAAATATTTCCAGGGAAAGTTACCCTTCCGGAACAGATATTCTGTAATTTCTAGCTTTTGGTTTCTCTTGTTTATTGTTTATTCATTCGAAAAGGAGAAACAGCCGAAAAGTTAGTCAGGAAGTTTAGAAAAGCATCTATTAGGGCCAAGAGAACTCAAGAACGGAGTCAAATAGAGAACCACTTCAAAGTAGATATATCTCAACTTGAATAGCCAGTGAGAGGAAATCGTTAGTTAAAAAAAAAACAGCAGACAAAAACAGTGAATTTAATACACTCTCAGACAGGTGCCTAAAAAACAACCCCCTCGTTAGTTTATTTTTCTATTTTTCCAGCCAAACCCTTCCCCCGTTTATTAATTTTTGAAGATATTTTATTTTGCTCTAAATCACCCGATTTTTGCCCAAATTTACCCTATTTCGGGTTTTTCAGAAGTAGAATTTCCAACCCCCTCGGCGATTTGCCTCCGTTATCAAATTTTGAAAAGTTTTCAAAACCCCTCTGTTTATTCAAACTGTTATTAGGCACCTGAGAATACAGTCTTGTTTGATCAAGCATATAGATCGTCTTCTGAAAGTACTGGTTAATGCATTAAACAAAAACGTCTTGTACAAACAGTGGATCATTTACTGATTATACATTCAAAATTAAAAGGGAATGAAATAGAATAGCATTCATTTGAAGCATCAAGCATATAGATCGTCTTCTGAAAGTACTGGTTAAAGCATTTAGCAAAAACGTCTTGTACAAACAGTGGATCATTTACTGATTATACAATCAAAATTAAAAGGGAATGAAATAGAATTCGTTTGAAACATCAAGCATATAGATCGTTTTCTGAAAGTACTGGTTAAAGCATCAAGCAAAAAAACAAATAGTGGATCATTTACTTTTTTTGCTTCGAAATATAAGATTAAAAGGGATTAAAACTTTAAAGTAAAAGTAACAGGAAAGAAAAGAAAGACCCTGCAGCTCTCAAAGCTTGCTCAAAATCAACAAAAATAACTTGAGCTGATGGTTAAGTATGTTCTTCAAGGTTGTTCTACGGGGCAGACCAACCCTGTTTTTACCGAAATTGAAACAAATAAAAAAGCTGAGAAAACGGATTTTCCAAAATAATTAGTAATCTGAAAATAAGTTCAAAATAACATGTATATTTTTTATACGACGGGTACAAAATGCATAAAACATAATGCATATTGCATAATGCATAATGCATAATATTTGAAAAATTTGAATTTTAGAGGCTATAATAAGGATAATTGGAGAGATAATACTTTCAACAAAACAAATATACCATTTTCTACCAGAAAATAAAAGGTAGAAAGCTGTAAATTTGAATTTTGGATGATGAAGAAAATCCACGATCCACTGAAAATGCTTGTTGCCATTTTGATTTTCATAGGGGCATAGTTGTATTTTACAGAGCGTAGTATAGTGTAGAAAAAACACAAAAATATCTCCTCCGTATATTACTTTTCTTACTCGAAAACGTAAATTTTATTGCAAGATCTTTATTCTGGGTTTTATCAGAGATCTTTTCGAACAATTCCTAATATAATCAACTGGTTTTCCCTATCTTACAAATCATTAGGGTCATTAACCATGTGAATGCTTTTTGTTAGATAAGTCAATATAAATTAAAGAGCTTCATGCAAAAGCTAGATCAAAGAAAATAAACTTAGAATCTTTTTACATTCGAATGTTTATGTGTTTACCTTTGTTTGAGAAAGAAAAAGGGGGAAACCTTTCTGATCAATCTGATCTTTTGCATCTTCTTATTATTTATGCTGACGGAAAACCCTTTGTTATTGATTCGAATTTTCTTATTCGTTCGGATTCGAAAAGTAAATATCATGTCTGGGGAAATCCTTCTGATTGGAATGTTTACTTAAGAAACTCTTCTAAAGAGGTTTTCGAGGTTTTAGCCTCTACAAAGGAGAGTTTTAGAAAATATAAAATCGTTCTATAAATTACACAATACTATTATGTTTTATGCATTATGTACCCGTCGATTTTTTATATGTTTTAAAAAAAGTCTTGGACATGGATCCAAAGATTAAATTGTTCTCTCATAGCCATACAAATGCTAATAGTCTCAGCAATGTCTCTCGACAAACAAGAGTCTTTTGAAACGTAGCGATTGAATGTCCTTAAAAGCAAACCAAAACTAAATTTATCTGACACTGTAGAAGGTGGTTGTAAGCCTTTTCGCACCACCTCCGGTAAATGGTTCCATTCATTCATGTTCTTCTGTTTGAAAGTCAATTCTTTGACTGATACGATTCGACAAGCCCAGGAAAAATTTGTTATTATTGGAATCGCGTTATAGTTTACATGGACAGTTGACGTGTTTATGAGGTTGTGAATGACACCTTCTTGATGTATGTGGGTCAAACCATCTGCGAGTCCAACAATAAAACTACGAACGAAGTTTGAAGTTAGGGACGACTTTTTTTTCAAAAACGACGACAAGGGTACATTTGAGCTGAACCGAAACACAGAATGAAAAAATGCATCATCCGTGCATGTTATCCCCAAAGGGCTTATAATATTTTTATGTTTGTCAATTGTTCGCAGCAATTTCAGTTCATGGCTCAAAATAACGAGCGACTGTTCTTTGGAAACCTTTTTTTTCAAGTTCTTTAAATTGATCATCTCCCCATCTTTTATTGACAATTTAAAGTATTCAAACTCACCATCGCTATAAACAAACAACTTATCTTTCAAATTTTCAACTTCAACGAAGTCAATATCAGTATCAAGCAAGACTTCATCACAATAGCCTATATGGTCTGAGAACAATGCCGAATCACTAATACGGATGGTTCGTTGTTTCAGAGATTTTTCCAGCTTTAATCTACCTAACTCAAAGCTTCGAGTTGTAAGGTAGTGGTTTTTGACAAGTAGTTTCGCATTATCTATTCTGAGTTCTTCCTTTTCCTTATCCACTTTAACAGCATGACGAGAATCATAAGCGACCCCTTTTTGCCTTAATGAACCCCATCTTGCTGCAACTGAATTATCCTGTTTGTCAAGGTTTTCCTGAAAACAAAACAAAAAAATAAATAAAGTTACATAAAAGTACACAAAAATTCACCGTATACACACAACGTAAGAGTATTACAAACCAATTTATTAGTCTACAGTCCTTAAAAAGTGGAAAATGGTAAACAAAAAGCCCCCATAAATTATTTCATATGGGATGTATTTAATGTGTGTTCATAAACTTGAAAGCCATTCACAAAGCCGTTAAATTTGATGTTTTGGTGTTTCTCTTTTTATGTTCTTTATTCTTTTTATTCTCTTTATATGTTCACATAAATTATATAATATAATTTATGAGGATTTTTTAGGGGGTCAGTACAAAAATCCAAGACATAAATGAGTACTAAAAGGTAATACCCCAACCTGTTTTGAAATTGTATCTCTAATTTATGTCATACAAGATAATTAATCTTATTTAAATTAAAAATCCAGTAAAGAAGTTAATTCTTTGCTAAAAAACACAAACCTTTCTATTATTTTTGAAGGAATACTTTTCAATGATTTCCAAGGATTTGATTTCAACAACTTCAGCTTCGCTTTTTTCTTTCAGCAATTCAACTATCTGTTTCTATAAATTGATAGATAAAAATCATATTTATAATTTTTAAAGTCCGTTTCAAAATATTTGGCGGTCCGCACATTTTCTTAGTACACAAATTTTGTTTTTATCTAAATACCACCTGCTTTTCACTTAGTACACTTGGTGAATAACTGCATTATCCAAATTTGACAAGTGGACCACTGCAGTACTAAATGTCATTAGTGGGGCCCCCCCAGCGGTTTGCGTGAATGCGTGAATGGGCTTTTTTGGTTGCGTGAATGCGTGAAGATTGAAAAAAAATTGCGTGAATGCGTGAATTAAAAAAACTTGCGTGAACGTGAAAATCCATTTTCTATTGCGTGAATGCGTGAATCTGCCCTGTTTTTTACGTGAACTCGGGGAATTTCCCTTTTCACCCAGTTTGCAGAACGTGGCACGTTTGTTCGAGATTTTGAGTGCAGCACCCGCCAAAAGTCGAGTGCAAGTACATATTTTTTCTTTTATAAGCATAACGTTTATAAGCATATGCAGGCTCAGTTTTTGGTCACTAAACAATGGCTCTATTATTTGAGAACAATAGAATGCTAAGCATAATGTGAGCCTGATGTAGGGGCAGACACTTGCTTATAAAAAAAAAACATGTATAGTTTAGTCAGCCCTCACCACAAATCTTTAATTCAAAGAAATATTTAATACCCACGATGCAGACTTTTGAGAACCTCATTTCTTGGCAAAATCAGTCTGAAATGGAGTCGTATTTAAGCACATCAGAGTGTGAAAATAGAAACTTTCCCCTGTCGGCGCAAACCATGGTTGCGCCTCCCTTAGTCGCTATGTTTTCGGCCCCTCCACGTTAGGAAATCAAGACGCGACCCCTGATGAACAAATGTTCATCCTTTTACCTCATTTTGCACTCTATCAAGCGATCGTACCTCGCCTCTTAATGAATTTAGACTACATTCTTTTTCAATGGTGTTAAAGATAGCATTTTTAGCCAACCGCGAGGTGACAGAAATGCAAAAAATTTCCTCTCTGCGCAAACCATGGTTGCGCCTCCTTACCCCTTAGCTAAGCATTATGGTGTCACCCTGGAGTTTGTTTGACCTATTTTTGATAATGATTAAGATATTTTTTGTACAAAAATCACCTTTTCTAAACGACAGTGACATGTTAGAAGAATAAAATATTTTGCGTGATGGCATGTGATTAAAGTTAAAAACTTACGTAGCACTTTATTAAGCTAATGTGCTTATAGTCAGGTGTACAGGAAAAAATCACTACTGAGTTAAGTTTTTCTCAAGTGCATGACCAGATCCGGTCGAAAAATCTCGAGTGTAGCAGCCTTGCCATTTTGGTTCCGCTGGGGCGCCTCGTATACGAGGGCATTCTACCATTTATATTAGATTGCAATGTCTAACGTCTGCCCCACTCTCGAATACTTAACAAAAACAAACGACTTCTCTGATAATTCAGACTCTGCAAACTGGCTTTTCACCCAAATGTGTAGAAATGTTTGACAATTTCCCCGATTTTTCCGAAAATTTCCCCGATTTCCCAAAAAATCGGGTTTGTGTGAATTTCGAGAAAAACTTGCGTGAATGCGTGAATTGCGAAAAAACTTTGCGTGAATGCGTGAATTTAGGGTCCGCTGGGGGGGCCCCATTAGTGTCATGTGCTAACTGCCTGTCCCCCTGAACACAACAAACTCCAACCAAAAATAATTCCATTAAGGTAAAAATGGTGAAATAGAAGACTTACTGGTAACGTTTTCTTCAAGCGATTAATTGTTTTTTTTTTGTATCTGCCTGGCAGGGCATCCAATACTACTTTTGACTTTTCGAATATTTCATCAATAATCATTCTTATAATTTTACTTTACACTGAAATGAAAAAAAAAACATTGCTGGAAAACAGGAACCTAAAAATACCATTTGCTTGCGGTACATATCAAGTGGATTTTTGTTATTTTGATACATACACTCAGATATTGTCTCAAAATTGCTGACATATACATAAATAATTTTAACTTCCAGCGTCTTTGGCCATCATCGACGCGTCCAAACAAGCAATGCTATGGGTGACTTTAAACCTTTTAAAAGCACCCAGGTCTAAATTTAGCTTCCGATTAATTATTGTCAGTATTTCCATTTAAATTGAGAAAAATACGATTGAATAATTTTATGAGCTTTCAGAAGATGTATAAATTCAAATTCAAAAAAAAAAAACACAAAACATCTAGATAAACCTATGAGCTTTAAAAAAATGTTATGTTCTACATGAAAATTTCTAGTAATGGTACAATTTAGACCCATATTACATAATTTAAAATTCTTGTCCTGAAATTCAACAAATGTAATTGATGGTTCATTTAGCAAGTCTCTCAAAAACAAATTGCATTACTTCGCCATAAATATCTAAACCATCATTTGGACTTTCCCTCAAAACATCAATAGAGTCATCCAACTCTTGTATATCCTGGTCAGTGAGAGGTAGCTCAAAACGTGGCAACACCACTTTAATGGAATCAGGTTCAGTTAAGGATTTAGTGCTTCTATATTTTTGAATGATGTTATTGTAATCTTCAGGATCTCTTCTAAATATATTGTTCATGGCTGTTAAAGATCTATTTGAATTAATAAGTGAGGCATTAAACCACATTTGTTTGGGAGTTTGGCTTCCTTCTGACCGGACTGCGTGAATATTATGAGCTTCTTTCCAGAATGTGAGGGATTTTTGTATACGTCGCCCATAAACATGATGCAAACATGCCAAGTGAATTTCATTATTGATATCTAAGATATGCCATCCTTCCATTAAGGTGAACAAATTGTAAAACTTTTCCAACACTTTTATAAAAACATCTCTCCAGAGACGCTCTATACGAATATTATGGACTGATTTTCCTGTTATAAAACTACCGCGATCTACTCCATTGATTTCTTCCATCAATTTGTTGATATGGACGAATTCACTTCCTTTGTCAGCTCTAACACGACTAGGAATTTCGTATTGATTTATACCACTTAAAAAGTCAGACAGCATAGATGCAGCAAGATTATTAGTGTGAAGTTGAAGAACAACTATGAGTCTACTATAGCCATCAATACATCCATTGACCACAAAGTTCCACCTGCAATCAAATAAAGAAATTGGTACAGGAGGCACCCGGGGAGGCAATTAGCCTACATAATCTTCTAAAAAATAGCGTTAATCTAGGTAAGTAGACGGATGAGATAAACTAAAAAATATTATCAACAATTCTTGATAGAAATCAATGAACACCATTAAATGAGCAGGAAAATTACTTTAAATTATTGGTCAGTTATTTTCTTAAAATCAGAAAATCTATCGCTCGGTGATTTCTTATTTCTGGTCGGTTTTAACCGATAACCGACCACTATTTCGATCACTGTAATCCCCACTGAAATCCAAAAAATCCAAAGTTCCACCTAAAGATTTGGGACCGAAATCAATAAATCCTAGTTAGGGGGAGTGCACACTATGTTTAAGTTATTACCTGATGAGTTTGTGATGGGTGTCAATATGCCAAAGAGAATTTGGGCTTGCAACTCTGTAAAATAATAATTTGAAAAAAAAATTAACTTGCATATTAAAGTGGTAAAAATTTAGAGGAGTCCTTTTTTTAAGCGGTGGCAAAATGGATGACATTATCAGGTGCTAAAAACGTTTAAAATTCTCTAAATCATTACAAAGTGTGTCAGATGTTATTACAAAGTGGGTCATCTTTTGGTATTACAAAGCGCGTTAATTTTTATTACAAAGTGCATAAATTTTTATTACAAAGTGCATTAGTTTGTTTATTACAAAGTGCGTCAGTTTTTATTACAAAGTGAGTCAGGTATTACAAAGTGCGTCAAGGTGTATTACAAAGTGCATCAGGTATTACAAAGTGTGGCGTTATTACAAAGTGTGTTAGTACAGAAGTCGTTATTATAATGCAATTGTTGTCTTTTTGTGTCTGAAAAATCTGAGCCTGACTTTAAAATATTTCGGAATACTGGAATTGTTTCGGTATCAGAAATCCATGAATTTTTGCTTTGGGATTTCGTTAGTATATAGTTTTTATCCCCCTATTTTCGGAATTCGTCCATAAAAAATGGAAATTGAAAAAATATTAGTCAAAACAAGGAAAGATTTCCCCAAAAATTGGTATCGGAATTTCAAATATTTTTAGCAAAATTGTTTGGTATTTCGGAATGCAAACCCTGTACGCCCCCTTTTGATGATGATTTCAATGATTGGCCAAAAAATACCTCTCATGGGTATATAGTGAAGATATGTAATATATACCGTGAAGTTGGGTAACTTGCATCAGTGGAGGCTAACATGCATAGCCCTCAAATGGATGACCTGGCTGGTCCTTAAAATACAAAGTTAAATCAAAACAAAAATGGTAGAGCTGCGAGCGAGCGGAGCTCCGTAGTTCATTTGTTTTGAAATTTTGCTGCTTTGATTGGGCAGTCATTTGAGGGCTATGCATGTTAGCCTCCACTGATGCAAGTTACCCGACTCCACGGTATCTGTCATTATTGTAGTAAAAAAAAATTAATTCAAAAACTAAATCTGTATATAAAAAGATGAAACCTATAAACACGTCTTGGGATGATTTTGGCCCATCTTCTTGTTGTACCAACAGGGTCTACCTCAGCAAGTAACTTTGCAACTCGGTCCCTTTGAACTTTAATAGGTGGATCTAAATTCATTAGCATGGCCTTGACCTCCCTTATTCCAGAGTTTGGATACTTCAAGTTAATTGATTTGATTTGAAGGGTAAGGTCATCGTCTGCGATAATAGTGTATCGTTTCCTTACTCCAATCATATTATTCCTTCTTATGAAGTTGTGTATTGTATTTGGATGGACCTTTGCCCCTAGCAAACCATCAGTGGCTATCTTGACCACAGAGGTACCTAGTGAGAGTAGCTGCTCTAAAAGGTCTTTATTGATAATATAAGCATCATTTCCTCTTTTTCCATTTCTTTTCTTGGCCAATTTAACATCTAACAGTTGATTTTCGCAGTCATCAATTACTAGACTGCTAATCGAGTCAATCTGACTTTTAACTCGTGCATATTGCTCATCAGTGATTACATCTTTTAATCTATCAAGATTTCGAAGGGATAGATTTACACGTTTATAAAAGCTTTCATCTCGTGAATTTACATCTGACCTACTAAGTCCTTCAACAAGGTTTTTGATATCATCATACAATTCATCTGTACCTTTGGTTCGACTTCGAACATCAGCCATTTTGTGATCATCTTCATGCTTCTTTCATCGCGCATCATCACATGTCTATTTTAAACATGGTTTAAGCTAGACTAATTCGGGAAATTTCATGTTTTGATGTACTAGATGAACAAAATATACACTGAAACCTGGTTTAAGCAGCAAAACCAAGTTTATGCTTTTTGATGTTCATCTCGTACGCCATAGGTAACGGATTTTAACTGGAAGAGCCCTATAATATCGAGATATGACCAAGAAGAAAAATCAGCTCCGATCAGAAAACTAGATTTCACTTGAAGAAAGGGTCTTTGTATTTTTTATTTACTAAAAGGGTTGGGGTGGTTCAGCTGAACCATTTGAACCCCCTCAGATCCGCCGCTGAGAAATGTAACATTATTCTTAGAAAGGCTTCTCTAGTTTTATTTAATTTTTTTTGAATGAATGAGATTTCTTTTCTCTAAACTTTAACTAGAAAAATTTACAAAATCAACCTGATGAAACAACCTTTAATAGGTTTACAAAGCCATCAGGCAGTTAAAGTACTGTGGTAAATAAAGGAACGTTATGTACATTTAAAAATAGCTATATGTTTAGCTACAAGAATGGCGTGGGTTTGGCGCGAAAATGGAGAATATATACATATGATTACTACTAAATAATAAGAAATGGTTATAAGATAACTATGAAATAATTTTTTGTTTCAAAGATGATAGAAAGCTACTGAATGGATTCAGATCTTTTATTTGGACACCGTAAGCATTCCAGAAATGAGGACCGTAAAACATAATTGGATGGGCAGCAACGTCGAAGTGTATCACCTCCATACCTCCGTTATTTACGAGTCTGGTTTTATGTTCATGATCAGGTTCATTAAACAAAGATTTAAGTGAAGATGGAATATTATTAAGTTTAATGTAACTATATATTAATTTACAACATTGTAATTTATATAATTGGTTTAGAGTTAGCGGTGCAAAAATTTCTTCATCATGGTGTTTGTATTTATTGATTTTGTTGATTATTTTATTAGTTACGTCATTTATCCTTGATAATCCCTTAGTTAAAGGAGATCCCCAGGATGTAATGGAATATTGAACATGAGATTGAATGAAACTATAGTATAGCGAACGACTGACATAGTTGGGGACTAGATAACTTACCTTCCTCATTATACCTGACCCTTGTTTGATTTTCGATAGGACACTGTTTACCTGTTCTTTCCACTTTAACCTGTCATCAATCATTACTCCTAAGTATTTTGCTGCGTTAAGCCTGGTAAGAGCATCATTACCCATGATAATATTGAAGTCCTCTGTATTCTTTTTCCCTGTAAAAAGAAGATAGCAAGATTTTTTCACATTCAAAGATAACCTATTATTTTTCAACCAAGTTTCTATTTCTTTGATTTCGTGGTTTACAAGAGTTTCTAAGTCTTTTAAACTCTCATGTTCTGCTAGAAGACACGTATCGTCAGCAAAAAGGGTAAACGAGAAGATTTTAGAAGCATCAGGAATGTCATTGATGTAAATAAGGAACAGAAGTGGGCCTAGGACAGAGCCTTGTGGTACTCCATATTTCATATGGACAGGACTAGATAACTTACCATGTACACTGACACACTGTTGTCGATGACTGAGATAGCTCTCAAGCCATCCTAGCATAGGACCTCTGATACCAACCTTAGAAAGCTTTCCTAGTAAAATGGAGTGGTTGACAGTGTCGAAGGCTTTTGCCAGGTCTAAGAAAATTGCACAGCAAGATTTATTGTTTTTTAGTGCAGAACTGATTTTCGATGTTAAGTCGAGTACTGCATGAGAGGTGGATTTAGATTTTTGAAAACCATATTGGTTTGGAGCTAATATTTCGAAATCAGTGAAAAATTTCATTAAACGTTTGTGAACAATCTTTTCGAAAATCTTGTCAAAAATTGGCAATATGGATATTGGTCTGTAGTTTTTGATGTCATTCTTAGCACCGTTTTTGAAAAGAGGAATTACTTTTGAAAGTTTTAACTTACTTGGAAAATTTGAAGTGGTAATCGAATGGTTGATGATATGACTCAAAACTGGAGAGATCAGGTCACTTACTTGTTTGACAGAGATCGGAAAGTTATAAATGTCTTCAGACTTTTTCTCGTCTAACAAGTTAATGAGATCCATTACTTCAAACTGATTAGAAGAGTTAAAGTAAAAAGTTTTATTAATAAAGTTTAAATGTGTAAGTGGATTTTGAGGTGGTTTCATTTTCTCAATGAGATTTTCAGCAACCTTTGAGTAGTGAAAATTGAATTTGTTTGAGATTTCTCTGCTAGATGAGATTTTTTTGTCGTTGTAGAACATTGATGATGGGATGCTGTTGCTTTTGGATCTACCAGTAATGATGTTGATTTCTTTCCATAATTTTTTAATGTCTGTTTTTAATTTTGATATTCTGGCTTTTTGGTAAATGAATTTTTTCTTTCGAATAAGATGATTAATTTTTTTTCTAAGGGATTCATACATTTGTGAGATTTCTAAGTCACCAGTTTTTAGAAGTTCTGAGTGTAAGATTTCTTTTTCACTCATTTTGTCTAAGATTTCTTTGTCAATCCAAGGGTTTCGTTTGTTTTTGAGTTCTTTTTTGGACATTGTTTTAAGTGGACAGTGCATTTCAAATAATAAGTCCATACCGTTATGAAAAAAAGAATACATTTGATCACTGTCGTTCATAGTTTTGATTTTTTTCAGGAAATTAATGGAATTAAAGTTATCTCTAAGTTTGTCTATTTTGAAATTTTTGAAATCACGTACTTTTGGTCTATTGTTGTTAGTTTTCTTATTCTTCTTGAAAGGAAAGAGAACAAAGTTAGGTAAATGATCTGAAATTAAGGACATAAGATTGCCACTGACACATTCAGCATTCATAGTGTTTAGAAATATGTTGTCAATCAAAGTACAATTCATGTTTTTATCAAATCTGGTAGGTTGAGAGATGCAGGGTAAGATGAAGTTATCTAGCATAGTGTCTAGAAATCTCTCAGATTCTTTATGGTCATGTACTCGTAGTAAATTTATGTTAAAATCTCCCATCAGTAAAATTGTTTTGTTTTCTCTTGTCAATTTTGAAATAGTATTTTTAAGAGTATCTATGAAGTCGTGAACTTTAGTACTAGGGTGTCTGTAGATTACACCAGCCAAGATATTTCTATCTGTATTTTCAATTTCAACAAAGAGTATTTCAGAATGAGTTTGCTTACCTGATAGGTCATCTCTTCTTGAGAAGGATAGATCTTTCTTGATGTACATTACAACACCACCATTCTGTGAAGAACCTTCAACCCTCTCTGCCTTGTGGTAACCTTGAAGATCTTGAAGATTTGCAGGGCTATCCAGTGTGTCCCAGGTTTCTGATAAACCTATAATGTCAGGACTAGTTGGAAGATTAGTTATTAGTGCAGATAATTCATTAAAGTTCTTGTTGTAGGATCTAATGTTTGTATGGAATGCAGAAAATAAGTTAGAAAGGTCAGAAATCCTTAACAAATCATGAAAATCTTTAACATTATAATATTTGAAATTTAGATTTTCGTTATTTCCCTCGTTGTCAGTTGGCATTGACAGAGAAGGTAGTTGTTTATTGAATATTGTTAGTTTATTGTTAATATCAATTTTAAGTTTACGGTTAGGGTTTTTAGTACATGTTACTGACTCAGCTATTAATTCATCAATACAAAGATCAGGAAAAGGAAATTTATAACATTGATTACAGCACCATATGCTTTTAACTGGGTCATTTTTAGTGAAATTATTGCATGTTTTATGAATATGATGTTTGTTTGTGATACAATACACCATGTCATCTTTAGAAGAGGATTTATTGCATTTAACACAGAGTTTTAGCTTCTTAGTGGTGATGGACAGATGGTTAAGTAGTTGGAAGTTAGTTATGTAAGTGAGAGGTAAGGCATTTGATATACACTTTTGGCAGAAAAAAGGGATTGAAGAAGCTCCTTGTTTCCTAAATTGAGATTGAGTCATTTTGATACATTTAGGATGCAACCAGGTTTTACAAAGGTCACAAAAGATACAGTTATCAAGACACAGTTTCAGACAAGTGTGACAAGTCGAGCTTTCATAATCCTCTATTATAATGTCAACCATTAAAGAGTTCTATTAGGGTCTACCTCTTGATCTGTATCAGCTATATTGTTATTATTAGAATTTGTAACATATCCTACAACATCTGTCATTGATTTCAACATGATTTTATCAGATCGATCATCTTTTTTCATAAAAGTAATTCCATGATGTGTCCAAATATATTTGTTATTTCTTCCAAACTTATTCTTTGCCGCTTTGAAAATATCAACATTTTGTGTTGTTAAACTTTCATTGACGTAAATCTTATGTCCACAATCTCCAAAATGGTCACCAAGGTCTCTGACTCTAATATTTCTCAAATTTTTTCTTTTATCAAAAAATGCGTTTCTAGTACCACGGGATAAGAACTTGACAATGATCGGTGCATTAGCTCCTGGATGTGTCCGGTGACTGATTTCAATGTCAGACTTCAGCAGAGTTAAACCCATTTTCCCAGCAAGAACCGTAACTAGTTTGTCAGTATCCTCTCTATTCAACCGAGGGATACCATGAATGTCTACCATATTCCTACGACTGTATTGCTGCAGATCATTTAGAGCAGATTTTTCTTTCTCCAGTTCTGTACGTAGGTCAGTACAAGTTTTTGCAAGGTTCTTGTTGACAAGCTTAGTTTCAGCACAGCCTTTCTTAATATCGGTTATTTGGGTTTGCAAGCCAGTTATAAGTAGATTCTGTTTATCATATTCCTTGCTAATGAAGTCTTGAGACTTGATAACATTGTCTAGATCAATTTTCATCTTGTTAAAATTGTTTGCAAGGTTTGCCACATTAGTAGAGATCGATTGGATTTCAGACTTTGTAGATTTGTAGTTTGTTTCCATATCTGTGAGCTTTTTCATCATTTCTTTTTGATTTTTGGTCATAAATTCTTTTATACCTTTTTCCTTTTTCCATTTTTTCCAATCATCATCATCTAAAACATTTATCGGATTTGTCGTTTTATTTTGACATTTTTAGTTTGAAAATTGTGAATGTCTCTTATTAGAAAGTCTAGTGGTTGGTAGCGCTCCACTTGTTTGCAGGATATGTGAATTAGCGACTCACCTTAGTAAAAATTAGGTTAAAGAAGTTCACACGTATTGATATAAATTTGTGTGTTTTTTGTTTGAAGTCCTTATTTCCTTCTTCTTTTTCTAACGTACGGCCGCTCGGATACGGCACGCCGAACCGGGCTCTGGGCCAACTTTTCAAACTTTTCGATTATGCGTCTTTCTTTCTAAATCTTTTCTAGATATAATAATGATAATAATGATATATCTTTCTTTTTCAGGTCTATGTACATTTAAAAATCTCCTAAACGAAAAATAACCCTAAGGGCTTTCGAGCTCGAAAGGACATGAAATGTAATACTATGTAGAGTAAAAGGAAGTTTACAATGTGTCATAATGAATAAACAACAATAACATTACAACAACAACAACAACAGATTTAATTAATCTGTATCTAAATTGAATTGGGTGTGTAGAGAAGGAATAATACTATATTAAGTGACGAACAGTCTTGATTTAAGTTTTTTGGTGAAATTCGAAAAGCTACTGGTGGATAAATCCAGGCAAAAATGGTTCCAACAATGAGGGCCATAAAAACGAATGGGAGAAGGAGAGTCAGCAAAAACTACTAAAGTTGTCAGTGAATTGGATGCAGGTTGACGCGTGCCAAGATTATGTATTGGTTTACTGAATAACATGTTTAGACTTTTAGGTGATATTTTATGGATGAATTTATAGATGAGTTTATTGCATTCTAGTTTATAGAGGGAATTGATGTTAAATGCATTTAGTGGTTTCTGAATTGGATGCAGGTTGACGCGTGCCAAGATTATGTATTGGTTTACTGAATAACATGTTTAGACTTTTAGGTGATATTTTATGGATGAATTTATAGATGAGTTTATTGCATTCTAGTTTATAGAGGGAATTGATGTTAAATGCATTTAGTGGTTTCGTATTATTTTTATAGTAGATTTTTTCTATCTTGTATGATATACTGTTTATCAGAGAATTTAACTTACCTAGACCCTTGGTGCTAGGTGAGCCCCAAGATGTAATACAATATTGTAAGTGACATTGTATAAAAGCATGATAAAGAGAAGATAAACAATGAGGAGAAATTAAATGACTTAATTTACGTACAAGACCAGAGCCTTGTTTTACTTTGTTAGCTACATGATGGATATGAGCTTGCCAATCTAGTTTTTCATCAATAATTACTCCAAGATATTTGGTTGAACTTGGTTACCTGATATCAGAACATTGAAATTTTCAACTTGCTTTTTACCTGTGAAGAGAAGAAAGCAAGATTTTTTAATATTTAATGATAGCCTATTGTTCACCAACCAATTATTTACAAGTTCTAATTCTTCATTTACCAAATTCTCTAGGGTTTGAGGGTCGTCATTGCATGAAAAGAGAGATGTATCGTCAGCAAATAGGGTAAATGAAAATTTAGCTGATGACAAGGGAAGATCATTGATATAAATAAGGAAAAGTGTGGGACATAGGACTGAGCCTTGGGGAACTTCGTATTCCATTTCAAGAGGGGTTGATGTTTCTGAATCAATACTTACAACTTGTTTTCGGTTGGATAAGTAACTTTGAAACCACTTGTTCAGTGGACCCCTTATTCCAATTGCATTTAGCTTACTTATGAGAATGTCATGGTTGACTGTATCAAATGCCTTAGCTAGATCAAGCAGAATAGTACAGCAGATCTTTTTCTTTTTGATTTGTGAATATATTTCATCAGTCAACTTTAACACAGCATCTGAGGTAGACTTACCTGTCTGAAAACCAAATTGGTCTTGGTAGAGTATGTTATTATCTATGAGAAACTTTTTCATTCTATGGTTTATGGCTTTTTCAAAGATTTTATCAAAAATAGGAAGAACTGAAATGGGTCGGTAATTTGAAATATCAGTGCCGTAGCAACTGGGGGGGGGGGCAAGGGGGGCTATGCCCCCCAATATTTTTGTCAAAAATGGTTATTTTGCAAGATGCAAAGTTTTTTTTTAAATTTGTCATAATTGTCGTTATGTGCATGTTTTGAGTGTATTTTTAAGCAATCTAGAGCTCAAATTTTCAAAATTTTCCCCCTCGGCCCAAACCATGGTTGGCCCTCGCGGTGTCACTAAACTTCAGCCCCCCCCAATATGAAAATGCTTCCTACGGCACCGAAATATCATGCTTATTACCATTATTTTTAAAAACTGGTGTAACTTTGGCAGTCTTGAGTTTTTCAGGAAATACGCCCTTTTTTACAGATTTATTGATGATAATAGCTAATTCTGGACTGATTAGTATGGTGGCCCATGAGTGTCATGACTACTTTTGAAAATAAAACATTAAAATGTTAAAAAATGTTGAAAAATAATTAAATAATAATAAAAGAAAAAAATTGATTTTTAACAAAAGAAAAAAAATATATATATATTTATAAATTTAAAGAAATAAAGAAAATAAAGAAAATATAAAAGAAATTAAAAAAGTTTAAAATGAAAAAGTTTTTTATTTATCGTGTTTAACGTGGCCCATCGATATCATAGCCCAAGGATGTCATACGGTGCCGTCAACTATAATTTGTCGTTGCCGTAATGTAATCGTTCGATAGGCCGGCTACCGTAAAGTTTGTTTGTTTACATCCTGCGCCATATTGAACTTGAAACACGCGGGAAGCAGTGAAGCAGTCCAAAAGCAGCAGAAAAAATCCAAAATGTCTGGAAAAAAGCGAGGACAAGATCAATACAAAGCTTTTCTTGAAGGTTTGAAAGACAAAAAGAGCAGCAAAGGAGGGAAATTTGAATCCTTCGAAAATTTGACCGTCCAGAGAATGTCCACTGGAGTATCAGGCAAATTACAAACCTACGACCGGATTGGACCCCTCACCTATGTTAATTTCAATGGTATGCAGCTTACACTTGACAATATTAAGAAGGCATGTAAAAATCACTTTCATCTTGAGATGAAACAGAACCAAGAGATCGATATTTTGGCTGGAGAACGTGGCCCTTCCTGGACCCAAATCTCAGAAATCAAGAAGTTTGTTCCTCTTCACATTAGATTCGTTCCTGGGAAAGCAAATAATGAAACATCTACATTTAAGTCTTCATTGCCACCAGCCCGCAAAAGATCAGCAAATGCATCTGGTATTTCTAGTAATAATTCAACTCAAATACAAAAATCACACTTTCCAACAAGCAAGCTTCCAGTGGCAAACATCAATGGGCCACTTGTATCATTACCCCCATCAAAATACATGAAAATGGGACAACTGATTGAGCCACAAAATTCAAAATTGAAAGTGTTTACATTGGAGGAATTCAATGTCAACACACAGAGATGGTTACCCCCCTTTGAGGTGAAAATGACAATGGAGGAACAACCATTTGGACATGGTGGCTTCCGAGATGTGTTTAAAGCATTCAGCTGCAATAAACTCTATGGTGATTATGTTGTAAAAACATTTCAAAAAGAAAAAATTGATGTTCTTAAAGAAAGGTTATTCACAGAGGAAGAGCATGCCAGAAAAACAGTTCAAATGCATGCCCTAGCACAATACCTTTCAGTTAAATTCAAACAAGTGATTCCTAAGGATTTTGGTGAATCCTTTGTGTACACAACTTTGTATTTTGGTAAATTCAACGATGGTAATGGTGATCAATACGTTACTGTAGAAAGGTTTTTGGAGGGAGAATTTGAGAAATTTGTCAATAATGATGGTAATATTAACCATGCACCAGAGTTAGATAAAACTTTGTTAAAAAAGGCTGAAACATTTGCTCACTATACATACCTAGAATCAAGAAAATCTTTAATGGTCGTAGATCTGCAAGGGGTGAAATACACTTTGAGCGACCCTGAAATTGCCAGTCAAAACTCGCATGACAGTACAGACAAGATGTACTTTTGTACAGGAAATTGGGGTCATGAAGCTATCCAGAAATTTTTAAAAGTGCACAAGTGCAATAGTTGGTGCAAGCAAATTGGTAAGAGATTTGGAGAATGACTTTCAAAACGTACATATCATACATACAATCATATTTAAATTGAAACTTCTTCCATTTTCTTTTTGAGTAATTTTTGAAACTCGAACTGTTTATTGTTCTCCTGTTCCTATTTTGTTATTATTTTTTGAGTTATTTCATGAAGTGTAATTCATTTTTTTGCCCTCAGACATCACAAACATATATACAAATATTTCTGTGAGGCTTTTGTTTATTCTTCTGAAAGAGGGTGAAAAGATTGCACAGTTTATGTGGATGTAACATTTTCTAGGAATTCACCCATTGACTTGACTTTGGTGTGAATTTATTTATTGAAAAGTGATTTTGATTTTAGACTTTAAAAAGAAGTCAAAATTTTGACTAAATATTTTGTATATAGGAAAAACGAAACCTACCTATTAAGTCTTTGTATGTATTATTGTAGTATTTTTGACTAGTTAGCTTTTTATTATTACATTGAAAAAACGAAAACCCACCTTTTTAAGATCCTTACTCCAATTATCAATTGTCAGTCAGTCTCTGACAAATAACCCTAACTTGCCTCCACTCCCCTTAGATGGGCTGAAAATTTTCTCGAAATACAGAGCACTTTCTATTTCAATTTCTTGAACATGTCTGAAGAAAAAAAATTACAAAAAAAAAGGTTTTTATATAAGCATCAGCTTTTTTCGAGCTAAGCTTCGATTATGCTTATAGTGTTAATATTGTTAATAATTGTTATCTCAGCCTGGATATGCTTATAAAAAAAAGGTGTAGGAGCTAAGTTTTGACATTCAACTCAACATTCAAAGTTCTATGGTTTTCACAAAAAACAAAAGTACAGTACTCTTAGGTTCCAAATAAACGGGGGGGGCTTGGAAATTGTACTTCTGAAACCCAAAAATAAGGTAAAAATAGGCTAAAATCAGGCTATTTAGAGCAAAATAAGGGGCCTTCTCTTTGACAGCTTAAAAAAAATTAACAAGCGGAGGGGGGGGGGCATAGTGTGCAGAGGGGTCTGGACCCCCCATTAATATTTCATCCCCCCCTATAAAGGTATCCCCCTATTTTTAAAATTTTTTGATCCCGCACGCCATTTACAGGGGTCCGAGCCCCCAGCATATAATTTGTACTCCCAGTATTGGGGAAGAATTTTGATGAATAAAATATATTTTTCAGTGTGAATTCGTACCAATAGTCAATGAACTTGAAAACACTAGCAAATAAACAGTAAACTAATAATAGTAAAACTAGGAAAAATAAGAAATAAGACTTTCATCAACTATCCCCCCCCCCCAATTTTTATTTGATCCCCCTCCCTATAAGCTCAAACCCCCCATTTTAACTGGAAAATTGCCCATCCCCCCTATAAAGCCTTCCTTGAAAACTCGGACCCCCCTTTATTCATACTATGGGGGGTGTTTATTTGGCACCTAAGAGTACTTAGATTTTGGACAATGGGCTCTTCCAGAAAAATCCGTTCATAGGGGGTGGAGGATGAATTGTCCAGGGGTATTGAAAAAATACCAAAAAATTGCAATGTCCAGGGGGTAAATTCCAATGTCCAGGGGTAATTTTTTGTGTCCACGGGGTTGATTTGATGTTTGTCCAGGGGTATAACCCGTGTCCAGGGGGTTAAAAATCAAAATGTCCAGGGGTAATTCATGAAAAAAATAATATATCCTCCACCCCCCATGAACGGATTTTTTCTGGAAGAGCCCAGTGTTGAATACTTAAAATTATTTCAAAATCTCTCTAGTTTTAGAAAACTTTCTTTCAAATTATCAAAAAGTGTCAAAGATTACAGTAATCGTAAATATGATATAATACATGCACATGTTAAGGACCAATGACTTTTCTATTAATCCCCGTAGTGATCTCTTATGTAGAGAAAGGGTGCAATTATGTTAACAGAGTCTTCTTCGGGATTGATAATTTTCAGCTGCTCACAACGAATTCGCGTTTCCGGTTTGATGTAATCATCAAGATCATCATTGTTAAAAACTCCCGATAGCTGTGCCACTTCAGTCAATTCCTCTTGTGTAGTTTCAAAACCTGAGATTTGAGAAAAGGTTTACTCTCTTGATTACTCTCGGGTACCTAATAGCCGGGGGGGTTGGAATAAGCGGGGGGGTTGGAAAAAATCTCAAAACTTAATAAGCGGGGGGGGGGGTTGGAATAAAAATGTCCTGGGTGGAAAATTTTTGAAAAGGAGGCTATTACAGCTGAATTAGGACAAAAAAGGGAACTTTCAAAAATATTTTCCCAAAAATTAATAAGCGGGGGGGTTGGAATAAGTATGTCCTGGGTGGAAAATTTTCGAAAAATTAATTAGCGGGGGGGGACGGCTATTAAGTACCCGAGAGTAGTCAATAATTTATATAATGCAACGAAAATTTAAACAAATTAAAAATTTTCATCTGTTGAAAGATGTAAATCCGAACTCAATGTAATGTATTGATAAAAATAAAATTATATGGCAAAATTAACATACCACACTGTTAATTTGAGATTTAATGATGGTATTGAAACAATGAAGGTGACACATCTTAATGACTTAGTTAAAACTTTTCCTGATCATAGAAAACTCTTTGTTTGAATAAGTTTTTTATTACATACGACCAATCCACTTTTTGACAACATCTCTGTTTAATTGTGTACAATTTTTCGTCTAAATGCTTGCTTTTTTTTTTCTCCCTTTTTTTATTACATTTTGGCTCGAGGAACATTTGCAAACTTATTTTGCACACAAAAACTCTACAATGGCAAACGATGACTGCTCTGTTTGCTCGAAAAAAATAACTTCTAAAACTTTTCATTCTTGCCCCAAGTGTAAAAGACGATCCCATGCACGGTGTTTAGGCATTGAACCAAAATACGTAAAAAACATTTGGCTCTGTAAACTTTGTACGCATGATGCTCTACCTAATTTCGAATCCAATGAAAAATTACCCATTGGTAAAGATATAAGTCACTTAAAATCATATTTTAGACATCTAAATTCTATTTCAAACTCTTTTTCTAACTTCGATTCTCAAATCGATGAACAACGTGGCGATATTACTTTTGATGATCATGTTAATCATTTTGACTGCAAATATCATAGTACTCAAGAATTTGCTTCTCTACCTCTCAAAAAACAAACTTTTTCTTGCCTTCATCTCAATATCTGCTCTTTAGAAAAACATCATGATAACCTTACTACTTTACTTTCTAATCTCAATCATAATTTCAGTATACTCGGTATCACTGAAACAAGACTCAAATCTTCTATCGAAAACACTGAACTTTCTATTAGCGGCTTCAAATCTTTTGATACCCCTGCAGTCTCAACAGTTGGGGGAACTGCTCTTTTTGTCTCGAACTCTCTCAACAAAAAACCTCGTAAAGATCTTTCAAAGATAGTACACTCGGACTGTGGTAATCTCGAATCAACCTTTGTTGAAATCGTCTTAAAAAATAGGAAAAACTTCATTGTTGGATGTATCTACAAACATCCCCTTTTAGACATCGACCTTTTCAATGATAAATTCTTAAAACCTTTGCTGAGAAAATCCTGTCAAGAAAATAAAAATCTTATTTTGTTAGGCGATTTCAACATAGACCTTTTGACTTGTGACTCTGTGATTTCTCACTCCAAATTTCTTGACATTCTTGGTGCCTACCAGATTCTACCAACTATTACCTTGCCAACGCGGATCACTGATACCTCTAGTACTCTTATTGATAACATCTTTACCTCTCCCTTTCCCTGCTCTTCTTTCTCTGGAAATCTTACAGTTGCTATATCTGACCATCTTCCACAATTTCTAATTTTGAATACTGACTGTGACTCTAAGTACAAACCTGAACTTCCTTTTCGTCGAGATTGGTCTAGATTTGACGAGGCTAGTTTCAAAGAAGAATTTGATAGCGTCAATTGGAATGGTCTTCTTGAAATTGAAAAGGGAAATGTTGACTCATCTTTTGATTCTTTTTTGACTCGTTTTTCTTCTTTGTATGATAAGCATGTTCCTTTGAAACAGTTGACCAGACGTCAAGCTAACCTTCTACTCAAACCTTGGATCACCAAAGGTATTCTCGTCTCTATGAACATCAGAGATAGCCTTAAAACCGACTATTTGAAAGTTCCTGATTCTTCATCCGATCTTAAGAATTTTCTTCGTGACAGATATAAATTTTATCGAAATCGCATTGTTTCTCTTATCCGTGCGAGTAAAAAACTCCATTATTCTCGTTACTTTTTTCAAAACTCAGGCAATCTTCGAAAATTATGGCAAGGCGTCAGAGAGATTATAGCTTCTCCTTCTTCTTCAAGCTCTATTTCTCTTAACATCGATGATTCCCTATCTTCGAATCCTGAAGAAGTTTCTGAAGCTTTTAACGATTTCTTTTCAACCATTGCAGGTAAAATACGATCAAAAATTCCCTTCACACGTCATCATTTTTCAGAATGGCTGAAGAATGACAATCGAAATACCGACTACTTTCTCATTGCTCCTGCTTCTAATCTTGAACTCTCTAAAGCTCTTATTTCTCTCAGTGAAAACAAGGCTACAGGTCCGAATAGCATCCCTTATCGAATCATTTCTTCCAATTTGGACACCCTTTCTTCGATCTTTACTCGTATTGTAAATCTCTCTTTCTTTACTGGTGTCTTTCCAAGTCAGCTGAAGGAAGCGAAAGTTATTCCTGTTTTCAAAAACAAAGGTTCTCCATTCGATGCTGAGAACTACAGGCCAATTTCTCTTCTTTCTAATATTGACAAAATCTTCCAAAAACTTATGCATAAACGACTGATGAACTTTCTCGACCAATCAAATTCAATCTACCCATTACAATTCGGATTCCGATCAAATCATTCAACTGAAACAGCCCTCCTTTACTCCATCAACCAAATTTCAAGTGCTCTAGATGAAGGTAAGTATGGATGCTCAATTTTTATCGATTTACAAAAGGCATTTGATACCGTTGACCACTCTATTTTACTGTCAAAGCTAGATTTTTATGGGGTTCGTGGGAAAGCTCTTGAATGGTTTCGATCATTTCTTTTTGAAAGATCACAGTTTGTTTCAGTCTCTGGTAAAAACTCTTCTTCTAAACACATGCAACATGGTGTCCCCCAAGGTTCTGTTTTAGGCCCTCTACTCTTTCTCCTTTATGTTAATGATCTTCATATTGCTCTTCGCTATTTTCTTGTCAGTTTGTTTGCTGATGATACTATGCTCTTTTTTGCGAATGAATCTTTGAAACCGATCGCCAAACAAGCTAATATTGATCTGAAGCTTCTTATGAATTGGCTCAAAGCTAATAAAATTTCTATAAACGCTAGTAAAACAGAGCTCTTATTATTTCGTCCAATACGTAAGAAGATCGATTACGACTTGAAAATTAAAATCAACGGGCATCGGCTCAGACCAAGCAAAGTTGTAAAATACCTTGGTGTGTATATTGATGAACATCTGAACTGGAAACACCACATCGATTTTGTCTGCAATAAACTAAAGAGAGCTAATGGAGCTCTGAGTAAACTTCGGCATTATGTCGACAAGAAAATATTAACTTCATTGTATTTTTCTCTTTTTCAATGTCACATATCTTATGCAGCGCAAATCTGGGGGCAACGCCAAACCATCCACGCCCGCCGAATTCTTATTCTTCAAAAACAAGCTCTCAGAATCATGTCTTTTTCTGACTTCCGTGCTCATTCTTTTCCTCTCTTTTTGCAGTTTAAACTTCTTTCATTTTTTGATTTTGTTAAATACCTTAACATTCTCTTTATTTTTAAACTTTTGAATCGAAAATTACCTCTTCCTCTCATACAAACTCTTGAGTACAAACGTTTAAATGATACAGACCGTCATGAAGTAATCCGTTGTAAGTCTGGACTTTTAAAAATACCTGAAGTAAAAACAGTGACTTATGGTAACTATTCAATTTTATACCAATCCATCTTGGTTTGGAATGAAATTCAAGATTTTGTTACTTTCGATGATTCGTCTACACTAGCATTGGATCGTCTTAAAGATTTAAGTAAATTATATTTTCTTTCCTCGTACACTTGATTTGTTTTTGTTTTTTTTAATTTTTTATATTTTTTTTTTCCCCCTCTCTTTTTCGAGTTTGATTTTAAATTTCAATAGTTTCTTCTTTTTTTATTTTAGTTTTTCTTTTATTTATTTTTCTAAATTTTTTCCAATTTTTCGAAAATTATTTTATAAAAAATTTTATTTCACTTTGTTACTAGTAAGACCTTAGTAACTTTATTTTTCTTAGCTTTTCTTGTAATTATATCGTGCGGCCACCTCCTTAGTTTAGCATTATGTCTATGAGTGTGGTCGCTAGTCTCGCTTTTTAGGACAAATAAATTACTTACTTACTTACTTACTTACTTACTTACTGAAGACCCCAATTCTCTGGAAAACTGTAAATATGAGAGGGTTTTCCGGTAGGCAAATACGTTTCTTTTTGTTTACGAATCCGATGATTATTCCACAACTCAACAAATACATCCACTTGATGTTGAATTATTGGTACCATAACATACGCAAGAATTTCCCTGAAAAAAGAAAACATGTTCCTTAGAGAAAGAAATTCTGATTTTACGTTTTGAATGTCATTTTAAATTTTAGTTTTGAATGTTATGGACATAATTTCAACAAAAACTACATATATAAATTCTTCATATAGTGAATAAAATGATAAAATATATCAAAATGAGGCGACTGCCAGTTTTCTTTCTTTTTTGAAATACTGTAATACCTTACTTACCTGTGTAATTCGTTTTTTGGATCGTACATAAGGTTGTCTTTCATGGTTCTTAATTGGTCTTTATAATATTCTTCTAGTTTCTCATGCAACTCCTTCCACCAGCGTTCAATCTGATAAAAAAAGGATCTGAGATTATAGACGGATTTTTTTGATGCTTTAGGGGAGGGGGTAGATGGTTAGATATTTGAAATGTTGATTGAAATGGAGTTTTAAATTTTTACAATTTTTCTTGATTTTCACTTTTATCCTAGTCCAAAAAAGAATTGGTTGGAAGACCTGTACAAAGTTTGACAGAATATAGAATCACCAAAATGAATTTAATATTTACCTGGTTTGAGGTTGATGGTCCAAATATGATGTTTTTTGTTGGATCGTCCACTTTATCCTTCAGTAAATAACAATGTACACCAGCCATCTGGACAGTTTCTGTTCCTTTATCTATTCGAAGGTTTTGAGCAACGACTTTGCTTTTGTATAGGTATTCAATGTAAAACCTTCCGATCAGATCTGGATTACTGTTGCTACTCCATACTTTCAACCACAAAATTTTTCGGCTACATGTATCGATAGATCCATAAATTGCTATCGGGAAAGTACTGTTTTGGTATCCCATCAACTTATCGTGTCCATCAAGTGAGTGGACAAAATTAGGACCAGGGGAAGAAAAGTGTCCTTTCTCTTTCTTTTTTGCTCCTGGTCTTCTTGCTTCTAGAAGCTCTGGATTTTCATTAAACATGGCACCATGTACCACAGCTCTTGGAACGTTTAATTTGTATTCTTGTCTGATTTTCTGATGCATAGCTCTATAGCCTAGAAGGGCTCCAGGTCCACCCATCTCATTGCTAACTATCCCCTGAATAACATCAACAGGGACATTGTAGTCAGTATATTGGATTCTGAAGTGGTTCAGTCGACGTGATAGTGATGATGGACTCCAAGCATATTGAGGGAAATCTCTTTTGACAAAATCCAGAATTTCACATTTCTTGAAAGTCTTAGAGACATAGTCGGTTAACACTTCTTTTAGGTTTTCATCATCCTTCCAACTATCATTTCTGATTCTTGCGATACTCATTTTTCTTTTTATTCTCTTCCTCAAAATGTGAAAAAGTTGCTTAGAGACAAATACAAAAGCTTGAGGCTTTAAATGTATAACATCAATATTGGCAAGATATGCACACAAAAAGCTGTTGAAAATAAGAATTATCTCCCTCTACAAGATAACACCAACCTATAGTATTCTCATAAAAAGTGTGCAGGTACTTAAGCTTGCTTAGAAATTTGGTTACAGTATCGTGAGATTGGTTAATTTGCATCAGTGGAGGCTAACATGCATAGCCCTCAATTAAAAGACCTGGCTGGTCATTAAAATACAAGAGCAGCCGCAGATTTCTTTGAAATATCTGTTCTCTTTTTCCAGGAGAGTAAATTTTATGGATAAATCTAGGAGATTTCAGATTTATAAGATTAATGATCATTACAGTAAAGTTGCTGCTATTTAGTTAGACCAAAGATGTATAAAAGCGTACAAGAAAGTGCTCGAATTAATTAAACTAACTGATAAACACAATTATGAGGTAAAATTAACTAGTTTGATAAAGCAAAACCACAACCACAAACAGACAAAACAACAAACATTGAAATCCATTATCTGTTTCATGTTGTTTAGAAACATACTTTCGATTTCGATCGGTAAACTTTTACGGCTGACGAACAATGTTTATACACTATCACGGTTGCCGAATTCTCGGTCACTCAAGGATACGGCACCGTATGACACCGAAAGGCTATGAGATCGATGGGCCACGCGGGTGTTATGAGTTTTTTTTTGTTTTTTTTGTTATTGTTCACACTTTTATTTTTATTTTTATTTTTTTATGTGTTTTAGATTTTTTTTATTCACTTTACATCTTTTTTTTCTTTTTTTTTTTTTCTTAATTTTTTGAAAGATTTTGTGAGAAATCATCGATTTTTTTTCCTTTTTTGTGATTTTTCCTTAATAATTGTTATGACATTTATAGGCCACCATAGATTAGATCGCTGATTTCTTTAATGACGTTAACTGGAAATTTGTATATATCGAGGGCTTTTTCTGGATTTAGTTCTTTAATCAGACTTGAACTTCGTACTCATTAACAGGTTCAAAGAACATGCTTTGCTTTGTGTGTTTGATGCCTGCTAAAGGGTTATTGCCTGTTTTCATGTTTTTGAGAAGGTTTGGTGCTACTTGTGAAAAGTGTTCATTGAAGTTTTTGGTAATTTCTTGCTTATTTTGTAGTTGTTTCTTGCCTCGATTCATAGTTTGTGGAAGAGATTTGGAAGAATTTCTTGAAAGAAGATGGTTTATTTCTTTCCATAGTTTTTTTGAGTTTGATCTAAACAATTCAAATCTTCGTTTTTGGTAGTGAAATTTACTGTTTCTAATTTCTTTGTTGATGGTGTGTTTAAGTAATTGATAGTCTTTGAAAATCTCTCGGTTGCCTGTTCTTAAATAGATTTTATTAAGTTCTTCTTTCCTGGTAATGTTTTTTAGAATGGAATCAGTGATCCAGGGTTTACGTAGACGCTTTTGTTCTTTACGTGTGATAGGTTTTATTGGGCAATGCATTTCAAATAAAATTGATAATGTATTGTGAAGAAAATCATACATTTTTGATGGATCGTGTGTCTGCTCAATCTTATTTTTTATGCCTGCACTCAGGAGGTCTGAGCGGAATTCAGCTATGTCAAAGTTTTTGAAATCACGTTTCAGGATTTTCTTTTTGATAGGTTTGGTTTTGACAGAAGACAGAATTAAAAAATTAGGTAAGTGATCTGAGACACTTGAGATGAGATTTCCACTTATAAATTCACCGGAAACATTGTCGTGGTAGATGTTGTCTATAAGAGTAGGGGAGGGACTATGACATAATTTTTTTGTGGACCATATACAAAAGTTGCTAAATATCCTAAAAACAGGTAAGAAAGTGAAATTTTTTATGGGGGACCCTTTTTAAGGGTCCCTCGGACCCCACTTTTGCGGGGCCCATAGCCCAAACCCGCCTACAAAATAGGCTTGTAGCAACTTTTTCAAAACATAGGCATGTGACACACCAAATTGTCAGAAATTTCATGTAGATTCCAAAAAACATCACAACTAGGGGTCAAAAATCAAGCTAGAAAAAGTTATAGCTATTTTTTGACAGTTTTTTTACGAAAAATAATGTAAAATTATAAAATTTTACCATAAAGAACACAATATGCTTTGAGCTTGAAAATATATTTACATACAACACATTGAATATCACTAAATGTACTGTTATAATGGTGTAACTGGTTAAAAAAAATCATTTATTGTTTGAAAATGTTCAATTTTGTTGTAATATCATCTGCAAGTTGTTTTGGTATGAGGCATCTAATTCTAACGGTGCACTGGTAAGCAACCTTTTCCACCTTTTTAATGATTTGTTCATATTTTGTATCTTGAATATCTGCTTCCTCTGGGAATGTCCATTGGCTGCCAGCTTTGTCCTTTCTTGAGAAATATGAAACTTTCAAGCAATCCTTGTCAACTGAATCTATCACACCTATGAATGAAAAGAGAACAGTTAGCATGGTTCTAAACTAAACTGGAAAAAGGATGGAAAAATGTTCCATTGCAACCCAACTCACCTAAATACCATGTATATTCTGTGCTATCCTCCTTTAGCCATGCAGCTGCTACATGCATTCCAGGAGTGTATTCGTTTTTCCCACGTTCAGCATCTTTAGATGGTTCTTCAATAGCGGCTACCTGATCTTCAGGTTGATCGATCTGTATTGAACCAAATGCTGTCTCTGAAAATATGAACAAGTTATTTTGATTACCCATGGCAGAGTAAACAAGCTTAGTCCAGTACACTCCTGACTTTCTTACTTATTATTTTTTTCTTTGAAACTGATATGATAATTATGATTTTCAGAATAGATAGATATTCTTTCTCTTACCTTCTAGGGCACACAAAATGTTTTTAAGATCAGCCATGGATATGCTTTTTGCTGCCTTCGCTCCTTCAAAGTATCTTTCTAAGCCATCCTGATAATCATCTGAGCTGAGCTTCTTTCCATTTTTCTTCAATCTGAACATTGCCTTGTTATCACCAAATCCTGAACAAGCCTTGGCATATCTAACTTCTCTATACATACGATCAACCTTCTCTTTACATTCTTCAAACGATTCCATGAATTTGATGACATCTTCTTTGCATGTGAATGGTCCAGGAATATCTTGACTTTTTAAAAACTGCAAATCTTTCAACCTTTTCTCTTCATTCTTTGCATTCAGTAAATCCTTTTCTTTGTAACCTTTTTCCTGGAGCTTTCTCATCTTCTCATTCCAATTTACTTTGATGGACTCAATTGCTTTAGATTGTGCCTTGTATTTCCTAAATTCTCCTGGTGAAACTTTTGCCAAAACATCTGCTGAAGACTTTATGACTACCTTACGTGATGCTGACTCTAAATTTCTGGATCCAACTCTAACAGTGCAAGCATAGTTGAAGCTACCAACATTTCTTTCTTCTCCTATATTGTGCACATCAACATATGCGTCAAGCTTCTCCAATTCATCAGAGGTTGCTGTCGAGATTTTGAATACATTTGTTTCGTCATCTGCATTCTTACCAAACCCAAATATTGCTCCTTTCTGATGATGAAATCCTTCTGCAAACTTCTCCAGTGCAATGCGAATGATTTTCTCAATCTCTTTGGGATATTTGTTGATGTTTTCCTGCAGCGATTCTAATAGAAATTTCTTCTTTGGAAGGGAATTTTGGAATGTGTCTTCAGAAACAAAGGTAAAGACTCTGTCCAATGTGAGGAGACGGGAAGCTTGTATCTCTGTCAGCTCTTTGTAAAGTTGAGAAAAGCTTTTCAAGATCAGTGAATAATTTGTCTCTGTGTTCATCAACAATGCGTGATACGGTATTGTCACATGGATGCCTAGAAATGAATAGTGAAAGTTATGATATACTGCCTAAAGGACTTCACATTACATAATTAACAACCAGTGGCCATAGTGAAGCAAATACAATTGTTAAAACACATCATTACAAAATGAGCTTCCAATGGTTAAACTTGATTAAAACTACCAACAGTACTAACCAAGTAAAGAGATGGCAGCAAAAATTGGTTTAAGGATTTCCATCTGTACAAAACTTCTGTCGATGATGGCAATGTTGTTTAGGATGTCAGAATACTTTTCAAGGTAGGCAGCAATGTCATCAATCAGATAGATCAAGCTGATGCAGCACACAGGCAGTCTGTTGAATCTGGAATCTTTCAATGAAAGTGAGACATTCTCCTTTGGTTGGATAAATTCCCCAAAGTGAGTGCTGTAGTTCCAAGGCTTTGCTGAGAAATCTTTGCAAATGAAATTTGAGAGGCATTTCACTGCCTTGATGGGAAAAGATTCTCTCCGAAAGTCAACATCAACATAGAAACAATCTGCCAATTTCTTCCCGCCAAGATGATTGTGAATCTCCTGACAAAGCTCTCTTATCTTCCTATCAAACATCATCAGCGGGTGGACATTGCAAAGCAAGGTTTTTGGAACATCATCAATAGCCAGTTCTTCACAAACAGACTCAATAACACCAATGTTATGTGCAGTGCTATCTGACATCACAAAGGAAATTTTCTTCAATATATCTTTGTTGCTGTACTTCCTATTGCTTGACGCAGACAGGATATCAAATGTTGTTATTTGCAGATCTTTTAATGTCTCTTTTGTTTCAGAAAAAACACCAAAGGTTGGAAGTGATCTTCGGACTCCATTTATGGACAGTGACTGCACAACATAGCTTCCAACTTGATTCATCCCTGAACCATCATTTGAGTAGACAATACATGTACTGTTTGTTTTATCCTCCATAATGTCCTCAACAAGAAGACCCAAAGCCATAGCCTCAAATAGTTTTGAATTTACTCTTGAATTTTTTCTCATTGGTAGAGTGTTGTCATCTATTTCTACATCACGACTGTATGACTTCCATTTCCCAAACTCATTTCTTCCAAATAAGTCATTTGCAGTTTCTCTCACAGCAGCTTCTGCCTGCTCATACGACATGTGGTAGACAGAAATGAATTTTTCAATCAGAACATAGTATTCTGGACGAACGCTTTGAAGACCGGAACGAATATGCCTGTATTCTAATGGGAGTGGATCATTGCTGATATTGCTGAAGACTGGTACATATTGAAATTTTGGTCTCTTCTTCAGAGGCTCTTCAGGTTGAAAATCATCATCCATGATGTCCTCCTCTCCTTCGGATTCAGATATTTCCTGATGGGAGTTGTTTTGAAAGAACTCTTCAGAGTAGGATTGGTTCGTTGATCGATTTAGTCTTTCAAGTTTCCGGTTGTGGCTAAAATGAATAAAGTGTTGGACTCATATCATAGAACCTCATTCAGAATAATAAGTATGAAAGCCTGTTGTTTTACACTTTTGAGCCCTTCTTGGAAATGACTCGTTTTACAAAGTGATATCCTTGGGATATAAACCTACCTTATTTCCCACTTTCTATCAGTGTAAGTTGAACAGAAGTCTTTCCGGGGGGTTTGGTTCTGATTACTGTAAAAAATCCAGTCTCTTTCACACATCTTGACATCCCATAGGCTTTCTTGCACCTTTATTCTTTCTCTTGAACCTAAAAATAACCAAAAATTAGTTTAATCACCCAAAATAGGTTAGTGCAGAAACAGTTATAATAAGATTTATCGACTATACACATGCTATACTATTGTAACAAAGATGAAAAACTCACCAATAATGTCGAACAAATGCCTTTGTTTGTTGACAAATCGCTCATATCTTTTCCAATATTCGCTCGATTTACTTGAATTGCTTCTTTTCTTCAATGTTGTAAAGTTATCAAATAACAAAATAATATCTTTTTCCACTGATCTTACGTCTTTGGGGTATACATTGCAGAAAATCCATTGCAGGACAACATCTTTTGCAACTTTACGTTCAAAGTTATCTCTTGCGCCAGGGTTTGACATTTTGACAGTGAGCAAATATTCCAAAACTTCAAGCCCATTTGGCAAAACACCCAGAGGAAGACACTCAAGAATTTCAATTTTCAAACAATTTTCGCATTTATTGCATTCCTCTTTCCACACCTGAGGTAATGTGTGATGTTCTTTGCAAAGAAAATAGTTCTTATTTCTTGATGTTCTTTTCAGCTTTGGTTTTGACTGTTCCTCATTATCAAGCTTGATATACTCCCTTGCTCTTGTCTTTAACACCTCTACTTCATTAAATCCTGTATCATTCATTCTCAATTTTTGTTTTCTCTTTTGTATTACTATCTATATAAACAAAAAAGATTCAATTTACACTCAAAACTGGAAAGCATAAACTCAACATGCTCTTCTCTGCTTCTTCTTCCTTACTTTGTTTTGAAGCTACCATTTCCTTTTTCAAAATTTGCATTGTCATTCTTTTTGGCATTTTACTGACCAAAACACAATAGTACATAATACTTATTTATTAGTTTAAACTTTATTATTCCTAATTAAGTTATAATTACAAAACAATACAGTACTATTTAACAAAATATTACTTGAATAAAACTTAGAAATTTGTCATTGAACCATCATGTCTAGGTCCGGAGTTTGTTAAATTTTTGGCAAGTTTTTGTAAATTTTCATCAAAAAGCTGAAAAAGACACAATGAAAACTTTTAAATGCTTGATTTTTGACCCCTAGTTGTGATGTTTTTTGGAATCTACATGAAATTTCTGACAATTTGGTATGTCACATGCCTATGTTTTGAAAAAGTTGCTACAAGCCTATTTTGTAGGCGGGTTTGCGCTGTGGGCCCCGCAAAAGTGGGGTCCGGGGGACCCTTAAAAAGGGTCCCCCATCAAAAATTTCACTTTCTTACCTGTTTTTAGGATATTTAGCAACTTTTGTACATGGTCCACTAATTATAATCAAAATTTTTTTCTCACAGTCCCTCCCCTAATAAGAGTTGCATTAAGCTCTTTGTCAAATTTTGTAGGATGAGTAATATAGGGGAAAGTTTTTGAACATTAAATCTACATGATCATTGGTTTCTCTGCGTTTGTTAGCTTTGAGAAGATCAATGTTGAAGTCACCCATTAAGATTATCTGTTTATTTTCTCGGCCAATCTTATTCAAAAAACTTTCAAGTTTTTCATTAAAGAGTTTGATTTTATTGCTTGGGTGACGATACACAACTCCAACAATGTAGTTACTTAGAGCACTTCCTAATTTTAGCTCTATAAATAAGGATTCACACTCAAAGTTCTCACCTGATTTCAATTCTTTCTCGAGGTCTCTTCTTCTATGATAGTTCAATTCCTCCTTGATGTACACAATCACTCCACCGTTTTGAGACTTACCTCCAACACTTTCTAATGGTTGATAGCCAAGATGCTCTTGAAGGTCAATTGGTTTGGATGGAGAGTCCCATGTTTCAGATAGACCTATAACATAAAACTTGTAATTTTTGTCATATGAACGGATGTTAGTATGAAAAAAGCTAATGTTTTCATCCTCATTTGTAAGTGTTAAGAGTTCTGATTTGTTCATAATAGTTAAAATTAATGTTTATGTCAGTTTCAGGAGCAGATGGATCACAGAAAGATATTTTTGGTAGTGTTAGTTTTAATTCTGATATTTTTTGACTGAGTTTTAACTGTGTTAAACGTTTATGTCTGTGTTTTATGAGATGTTTGGACCAAAATAGCAAAACATCATTTTGGCCCAAACAAACATTGATGTTCGGTTCAAGTTTGGGCTATATACAAAAGAATTTTTGCCTTTGATATTGAAAGCCTGGCCTAAAAAGTTTGGGCTATACCATGGACCATGTTAAAAAATCTTTCTTGTCAACCTCTTTTTTTTTTCTTGTACAGTTTTCTACCATCAGTCAGTCCTGTCAAAAACTTTGCTACTTACCCCAGATAAAAGGCATGTTGATAAAGCTTTCAAGTATAAGTTTTAATCGATAAAATAGCAAGGCAAGCAACAAGTAAATAAAAATTTGCTTCCTTCAAATCTGAATATTACATGAATCTGTGTCTTTTTAAACCTATGCTAGATAGGTTTTTCTTTGGTTTTAGGGTAAATATTGACATCTAGATACTTCCATATCAGATGATTACATATAACAGCATTTAAATCTTGTCAAGCAGGCAGTAGTAATGAAAAAGCGAATAAAAAAATCATCTAACATAAAATCAAATCAAATCTCTCTCGGCAGTCAAGAAAATTATCAGCTGATTTTCAAAATAACCGTCTGTTTACAATCCCGTCGTATTACTTTGAATAAACCCGGGGGGGAGGGGTACTTAGGCAAAAATGGATGATGGGTATGTGCGGACGGTAAGGGTCGGTTTTTCACCTTTCAAAGTCTCTATAAGGGTCGGAAAAATCAGAAAGTTTTAAATTAGTCTCTCTAAGGGTCGGAAAATTCAAGATTTTTAGGAAATTTTTTGATTTCCAGAACAATTTTTGTTCAGAAATGAGTTGGTTAGGTTAGTATTAAGATTTTGGAATGGGAATGTGAGGCAATCACTGCATGACCATGTGGCTCGATTAATCTCATTTAATGAATTAATGTTTGTGCATTTTATACGAAGGGAGTGTTTACGTAGTTTACATTCAATCTTATCATTATGGTTAATGGTTTAAAGGCATTTAGTGCAGTTATGACATGGTTGCTGTCTATGGTCCATGGATGAGTTAAATTGGTCAATATGGGCATTCGTTACATTACTGAATGGAATGGAACAAGATATGCAGATTGGACAAAAGAATGGGTGTTCACTATTGGCAAAAAGAGTGAGCTGACGTTTAGAAATTTTGAAACATTTAGCATGTATCCAGGTGTTACATAGGTCACAAAAAATACAGTCATTCAGACAAATAAGTTTGCACTTGTGGCAAATAACCGATTCTATAGTGGTACCCATCATATGAATTTACTAATGTGTGCTATTGCTTTTACAGGTTTGATATCAGAGTTTTCATTTTTTCTTACCATGGTTACTCCATGGACTGTCCAAATAAACTTGTAACCCTTCTCTTTAAGTTGATTTCTTGTGGTTTTAAATATGTTCCCGTTGATCCTTGTTAAACTCTCGTTGATGTAAATGTTGTTGTTTTTATCGAAACCAATGTCTCTGGTTGTTTTTCCTTTCAATTTGTGCTTGATTGTGCTTGATCAACACTTTTTAACATTTGGTTAGATGACGGGTGACTCTAGAGTAGCAGGACAAGCTTACTCATGGCCACACCTGATGCCAGACTTTGGTCTTCATCTATCCGCACTCCATTTATTTCTCAACTTTCTTGAAATTCACTTACCGGTTTTCTCTACGCTAAATTTGTAGATTTATATTTATTGTTTGTCTATTGTAAGATTGTTTATTTGTGGGTTGTTACTTTTTGGTTCTTTGGTTTTATTTTGTTGTTGTTGTTGGTTTTAAGGTTTGTTGCTGTTTTGTTTTGTTGGTTTTCAACTTTTGTCCTTGTCGCGTTAAGTTGTGAAAATATTTCTCGCTCAGTTTGAATGTTTTTGATTTTTAGTTTGACACGCGCTTTCTGAATTTTGATTAGCTTTTTCAGATAATAACCCTAACATTTTGCACAAGTACTGCATAAGATTTTGTTAAAAGTCAGAAAGTTTCAGATATCTCTGAGATATACACAAAAGAACTCCAGTGTGGTAGATTCTACCCCCCCCCCCGGGCTTATAGGGTGAAAATAGAAATCTAAGAAATCTAATTTTTTCTTCAACCTACTTATGCTCAGGAAGATACACCCTCAGCTGATGGAAATTGCTAAGATTCCCTCTATACACCCCTGTCTAACAGCCCCGATGAAACTTTTTTCTTCAGCGGTGATAAAAATTCCTTTTGAAATCCCAATGTATACTAAAAAGTTTTCATTTTTCATATAATATTCTTTATCTTAAATTTGGCGGGTGATCTGTTTTTGAATTTTTTTGGCGGGGATTAAATTTATCCACTTAAGGTAAATGTATTTTCTTTTGCACTCTTTTCCCGTGCGGACGGCTGCACGGCATTTCGGACTTTAGGTGTCGAACCGGGCTCTGGGCCTACTTTTTGAAAATTTGTGTTTTTTGATAGTTATCTTTTGTCGTTTGTCTTGTTCTCGTCTCTTTGAACTTGTTTGTTTTGTCTGTTGTTTAACCCCTTTTTTGTTTCTTTGTATTTGTGTGCGAGTTTTTGCAATTTTTCTATGTTTGTTAGTTTGTTTGCACTGCGGCACAAGTGTTTCAAGCGTCATTCCGAAGTAACCATATTTTGCTTTGTACAGAGCCGCTCTGCGCAAAAATAAAAACAAAAGCTGGTCAAGCGTACTAAGATAAATTATTGCGTGACATGTTTGACCATGCACATTTTTGGGGTTTCCCTTGTAAACTACATTGCGTGACGTCATTTATTTTCTTTTTTTCTTACAAAATGGCGGATGGCCGCGGCAATCTGTTCCATTCGTTCTAATTCTAATTTTGCTAATTTCTTATGGAATTTTCTTTCATTTCAGGTTTCAATTATAGTGGTAGATTTTTACGATGAAAGTGGTCACTATCTGGCATCGTATTTCATCGAAGTTTTATTTTCTAAATCTACTTCAGGAGTTACCTTGTTCATCATGATCTGACTGAAAACTGTTGTATAATTAAACCAGATTTCACGAATTGGCCTTTTAGTTTACGAGCTACATTTCCCATCCCCTTGAAAAAAGAAGTTACTAAGTTATTTTTCATTAAAAAACTTTTCCATCTTCCCTGGCAGAAACATGTTTTTTATAAACATATTGAGGAGACCTGGTTGGTAAAACAATAAGTGCGTAAGTGGGCCAGTCATTAATCAGATCCACACGAAAGTCAACCTCAGATTGATCTGGAACAAAAGACTTTACATTTCTTTTGATATAACTTTTGTCAAGCAATACATGAAGAATATCTTGATTCAAACGGTTCACCCTGATGTTTGCCGTGTAGGTAAAACTATGGGATATGTTAACCCCGGACGACAAGCTATATGAATGGCCCCTTTGCTGGAATTTGATACCTTCAATGTACTTCAACTTCACTAAAATAAGTAAATATCTGGGATAAAATCGAATCAAATTCCGAATTTTTCTCGTGAAATATTTCGAAAAATTCTACTTTAGGCGTACAAATTTCGCGCTTTTCGCGAAAGTAAATGTCTTTAAAAATTCTAGGAAGGGTCATTCGTGAAAGTCTATGCTCGCAAAAAATTCTTGACAAGATAGAAAATTTTTAAAACTGCAAACTTTGAATAAAATGTAACTTTTATGGCACTTTTTAGCCTGCTAAAAGACTAGTAAGTCAAAGGATAATTGTTTCAAGCCAATACTTGAAGTATTTGTCCCTCTGAGCCATTTTTTTCATGTGAAAATTCCCAATTTTACGTCTTGATTCGCGAAAGTAAATGTTGTGAATTTCGCGATTTTTCGTCGTCGTGAAAGTTTGTACGCCTCAAGTATTCGAAATGAAAAATTTCACGAGTTTGCTCACTCACTAAAGTTTCTCCTTTTAAGTTATTGATAATCGAAAAATCGATTCAAAAGTCAAAACAGAATTATTTTCGATCTTGTGATTATCGGTACAACCACAGCTCACAGCTTTTACTTACAAAACCGGACTCAGGATTAGAAAATAATTTTTATTAATCTCAACTATAAACCCCAGGCGTTCACATATTTATCATCACAAATAGCTTTCGGAGCAGACAAAAAGCGAATTTATTCATAACGGTTCTAGAAAAATCTGACTTTTTTAAGAAAAGGACAAGACGACAAAGGTGGTTTGATGTTCATCATTAAATATGGTGATATTATTATATAGTAAAAACTACAAGATATAGAATTCGTTTTCAAAATTGATAAATAAACAAGTGTCTCATCATAAAGTTTTACAAACTTCATAAAGAATCTAAAGATTTCCATGTCGAGTTTTTGGTGGGCTGTGATGCGTCGCTGTTCAGTGGTGACTCACATTTTTATGATGATTCGATTAAGATTCCATCCATATCCTGAGGGTTGGTCTAAAAAGCAGGGTAGCCAATTGGGGTAGCCAATTGGGCTAGGTTGTGGGGTACCTAAATATTTTACAGACCAGAATAGAAATACCGAAAATGAATGCATAGAACCACATTTTACTGACCAGGGAGCATGAATCTGATTGATACTTAGATTGATCAAGTATGATTCCAAAGATAAACAAAGATATAAATTACCACGTGTTAATGCACGAGGAGTAAGAGAGCTTCATTATAATAGAGCTATTTCAAAAGACCTTTTGTACCTATTATAAGCTGCCATATTTAAAAATTTTGAAAGGAATTAATTGTTTGAAACATCTAAACATGATTTAAATTAAACAATGGATTCAATAACAAAGGATTGTTAAGATATGACAAGATTTGAGATCATATGGCCTAAAGGCGATTCCAAAGCTATTATCATCGAATTACATCTTCACGGAAATAACAATTAAAAACATAAATAAAATCTAAATCTAAAATATTGAAAACTGTTTTGTATATATTTTTTATTCGGGTCTGTAAATTTTCAATCCAAGCCAAGAAGGAAGACAAAATGGCGCCAGGTCTCTTGAGAAGCAACAAAGTTCAGTACATTTGGCAAAAAGGCTATTGTGGCTGAAGTTCGAAAGGAATCTTAAATTTTATTACATGGAATCATTAACAAGATATTGTAATAATTACTTCCACATTAAACAGGTTTCAGATTTCAAAAGTTTAGGCAAAAAGAGGTACCCCATAACCTAGCCCAATTGGCTACCCCATTGGCTACCCTGCTTTTTAGACCAACCCATATCCTGAAGACAGTAAAAAATAAGAAGGTCAAGTTTATTTTTACATATATCAATTGTGGTAATAGTGAAAATTCCTTGAAAGCTCGTGTTTTGGCGAAGACGAAGTCTTTGAAGTAAATGCGGTTGACACATATATTTATTTGACACAAACATTTCTGTGTTAATAAATTCGAGAACGATTTTCTCTGACACGTCTCATCTCAACAAGTTTCTCAACTGAAGTGCAAAAAAAGGCGATGGAAAAAACCTATACAGTAAAAAACTAATTAAAAATAGACAAAAGACGCACGATACAATACACATGACGATACGCACAACACATAACACTAAAATGCTATTTACCCAACGCAACATCATTAATTAGCCAAAACACTCCCCGGCAGAATTTGGGACCGTTCTTAATCGGCACCTTCCAATAAGTAACATTTAGCCGCCGGGCGTGTGTGGACGCCGTTTTTTGTTTTTAAAACTACTTTTCTCACGATACCATCGTTTCCTGGAAATGTTTTCATTATTCTTCCAATCGGCCATTTCTGTCTCTCGACCGTATCATCAATATAAACAACGACTTCATTTACGCGTAACGTACGGGTGTTTTCGAACCACTTGAGACGTTTCGTAAGTTGAGGTAGATAATTACTCAACCAAAGCTGCCAAAATTTCGAGGTTGCAGCCTGCACTTTTCGCCACTTTTTTCTAACTCTTAACTCATATTCCGGTACAATCTCTTCAGTAACGGATACCTGACCGGTTAAAAAATGACTTGGTGTGATGACGTCAATATCATCTGGGTCATCAGTTGTTGAGGTGAGTGGGCGACTGTTCATGAAAGATTCGACCTCCACAAGGAATGTTCTTAAGCATTCTTCGTCGAACAATTTCTCAGTGATAACCATTTTCAAACACTTTTTGGCAATTTTAACCATGGATTCGTATATGCCTCCCATCCATGGAGAAGCAGGTGGTAATAATTTCCATTCGATCGACCAATTCGAGAGGGAATTCAAAAGCTTGTGATCATTCAAAACGTTGATCGCTCCAACGAAATTCGTACCATTATCGCTGATCATCTTCTTTGGTTTGCCTCTTCTAGCTATGAAACGTCGAAAAGCTAGGAGGAAGCAATCAGTGGTTAGATCGTGTACAAGCTCAAGGTGGACAGCCCTTGTCGTCAGGCATGTCATTAGGGATACCCATCGCTTGGCGGTTGCTGCGTTCGAACGTGTAGCGTAGCGATTGAGTTTGATGATCATCGGGCCAAAGTAGTCGACACCACAATACGTAAATGGATGTCCGTTCGTTGCCAGACGTTCTTTTGGAATATCGCTCATCATTGGGAATTTTGTCGTCGCTCGGATGATCTTACACGCACTGCAGTTTCTAATTATAGTTCTTACAAAGTTTTTGCCTGATATCAACCAAAATTGATTTCGAAGGATTGCAAGTGTTGCTTCACGTCCACAGTGAAAGTTTGATTCGTGGAAATGCAGTGTAAGGATTCTCGCGATGGGATGTTTGCTGCAGATGACGATTTGATGTTTACGAGTGTAGTCGACTTTTGCATGCTTGATACGACCACCAACACGAAGGATGCCATCATCATCTACGAACGGTTTGAGTTGAAGAAGTTTTTTGCTCTTCATAGCAGTTGTTTCGTCTGTGAATGATTCTCTTTGTGCGATTTGGATGATGACCTTCTCAGCTTCTTCTAATTCGTTTGATGTAAGAATCTTCCAATTGATTGGTTGCGTCTTTGATTTTCGAAAATTGCGTTTGATCTTCAACAGCCATGCGACCTGACGTTTGAGCTTCGACCAAGATGAATAGTGATCCCACTTGATAATGTCGATTCTTTCGTTCGTCGTGTCGTTGATTGTGACTTCATTGGTTGTTGTCATCTTGTTTGTGATGATGTCATTCGACGTAGCTGAAACAGTAGAAGACAGAAGGGCCAGAACATCGTTGGCTCTAATGTCTCCTTTTTCATGAAGAATTGGAGGTCCATTGAACCAGCGATGTCCAGCAGAGGTAAGTTTAAATGGTGATACGTACCTCGTGCAGTCATCTGCTGGATTGTCGTCTCCAGAGATGAACTGCCAATCTTTAAGGTCGCTGTTGGTTCTAACTTCATCCAATCTGTTCATCACGTACTTGGAGAAGGTTGTTGATTCGTTCTTGATGCATTTAAGAGTGCATTCAGAGTCTGCCCAGAATGTTGTTGATACGATCTCGAACTTGGTTTCTTTCAGAATGGTTGTTTTCATGCGACTTCCAATAACTGCACCTTGTAACCCCAATGCTGGCGTAGTAGTTGATTCCGTTTTGGTCTTTTTGAGTGGAGCAAGTCTTGATTTCGACATAACCAATGAACACTGAACTGACTCTGGAGTTACGAAACGTAAGTAGGCTACTGCACCATAAGCGTCATCAGAACCGTCAACGAATACATGTAATTCTGGTGCGTTATGAACTTCTGGCTGATAACCACACCATCTTGGCACTGTAACACCATCAAGCTGTTTGATCTTGGCTTTCCAGTCAAACCATCTCTTTTTCAAGTCGAGTGGTAATGGCTCATCCCAATCGAATTTACGTTTCCAAAGCTGTTGGATGATAAGCTTTGATTCTAGGACGACTGGTGTGAGAAATCCAAGTGGATCGAAGATGGTTCCAATGTGGGAGAGGATTCGTCTCTTTGTTGGCTCACAATCAATCAGGTTCACGGTGAAGATAAATGAGTCTTGATTCGGATCCCAGAGGAGACCAAGTGTTTTCTGTCGAGGAACTTGCTTGTTGATGTCGATAATTTTAGGAGATATCTTTTCGGCTGGCAGATGTCTTATCAGTTCAATCTCGTTTGATGACCATTTCGTAAGGTTGAAACCACGTGTTGATAAAACACAGTTGAGTTGTGTGGCTTCTGAGATGAGTTGCTCAATGGTGTAGAACGAACCAAGGTAATCGTCAACGTAGAAATTACGGAGGATTTCATCACGGATGCTTTCGATGTCTGTCTCCTCAGCACACGACCTGAGAGCGAAATTTGAGATACAGGGTGAATCTTTCTTTCCGAACACGTGAAACAACAATATACAATCTTTAACCTCCCCACCAGGATCAAAGCGATAGAGGAATCTCAAGGTGTCACTGTCTTTCGGTGATACCTTGACTTGGTTGAACATTTTCTCAATATCTGCTGATGCTGCAAAGCGACCAGCTCGAAAACGATGCAGCACGGCCACTAAGCTGTTCAGCAGGTCTGGTCCAGCAAGAAGTTTGTCATTCAGAGATGTCCCTTTGAATTTTGCAGCAGCATCGAATACGACACGAACTTTTCCAGGTTTGTTGGGATGTGTCACTCCATGATGTGGTATGTAATTGGTAACATCAGATCGAGATTTGACTTCAGAATCGGTTAGAATACGAGCATGACCAAGATCGATGAATTCACGAATAGCAGTGTCGTACATACGAGCGAGTGTTGTGTCCTTGGCAAGGCTTTTTTCTAACGAGTCGAGTCTCTGCATTGCGTAATCTCTATTGAAAGGCATTGTTGGATGGTCTTCTTTCCAAAGTAGATCAACTTCCATACGATTGTCGATGATTTTGGATGTCTGTTCCAGCTTCTCGAGGGCTCGCTGGTCGATAGGTGCAAGATTGCTCTTGTGCCAGTCTGGTAGAGTACCGTAAGATTCCATCTGCCAAAAACGTTCGAGTTTGTCGGAAATCTCGTCTTTCGATCTCTTCAAAAAATTGCTGGTGACGATTAGCGAAGTGAAAGCTTTTCCACCGAACAACATCCAGCCGAGCTTTGTCTTGACTGCCGATGGTTGATTTCTTGTACCAGTAGTGACTGATTGTTCTTGCACGAGAAGATATGATAAGTCAGCGCCAATGAGGATTGTGACGTCTGAATCATGAGGTGTTGGAAATGTAATGTCTTTCAGGTGTTGAAATTCTGTTTTCACTTTATTGATGTCGTACCTATTTACTGGTACGTCAAGGTTCTCAATTACCCAAACGTTGTCGAGTTTCCCTTTGGTTTTGTTGTCGTGTGATTCAAGATTGAAGCAGACTCTCTTTGATTGCAGACTTGTCTCCTTTGATAATACGTTCGACATTCGAAGAGTTTCTTTCTTACCGGATAGGTGTAGAGCCTCGGCGGTATCAGCACGAATCAAGGTACTATCAGATCCAGAGTCGAGGACTGCATTGGTTTTGATGCTGTATTTACCATTTGATAATACGACAGGGACAATTTGAAGGAAGGTCTGGTTGGTAGTAGAACATTGCATACTTTTTGCTGATCCAGGAGTATCAGTGGTAGTGCCTGTATCTCTGTGAAGCAAAGTGTGATGTTTTTTACCACATCCGTCCTTGGTACATGTAAATTTGGATGGACACTCTTTAATGATATGATTGTTAGAGAGACAGTTGAAACAAAGTCCTTTTTCTCTCACGATTTTCTGTCGATCGTCTGTAGATGCATTGAGGATCTTTGGACATTTTGATATTTTGTGGTCTTTGGAGCACAACCAGCATTTGAATTGCCTACCGACGAAATTGTTTCGAAATTTTGGGTTTCTACTTTCTTTGTCTTTCGGTGACTTCGACGTTTTTTCATCACTGATGATCATGGCAATGGGATTGAACAACTCTTTGACGATACATTCGAGCCAGTTGACAAATACGTAGAGGTCAGTCAATTTGGGTTGATCGTTACCATATCTATTAAAGAATCGGAACTTGTGTTGTATTGGAATGATAGATACTGCTTTGGCGACGGTTTCTGGATTGTTGTAGCTACTGTTGCCAATGGATTCGAACCATGCCATTGCTGTCTTCAACTGTTGGTAGAAGTTTCTCAATCCTTCATGGTCGGTTATGGTGATTTGAGGTCTGTCAAACATTTCTTTCAGCTTGAGATGAGCGATGACGTAAGGGTTGCCATAATCACGTTTTAAGGCCTTCAGTGCTGTCGCGTAGAAGATAGAATTGGTTCCGATCGATTCAATAGAAGATCTTGCTGGTCCGTCCAGTACACTAAGTAGTCTTTCCATTCTAATAGTGTCATTAAAACTACTTTTCAAATGAATCCTGGACTTGAAATTCTGTATGAATTCTGGCCATTGCAACGAACTACCATCAAATCGTTTCAACTCAATAGGTGGCAGGTGTCTTGACTCGCACTCTACTTGGATCACCCTAGATGCCAACGTATTGTCTACTGGAATCTCAGTCTCTTTATATTCAATCAATTCATCAATAAATGCATCACAAGGCTCGACCTGTCTGTGACTTGCCTTTAACTGTGTCGATGGTTGTTGATGAGACAATGGCTGACTATTTGTAGCTTTGATGGATGGTTGTTCCAATGGCTGACTGTCTGGTTGCTTCTGATGACAACTTTTGGCAGTGGCTGTGTGATGAATCTTGGTTTCAGGAGAGCGTTTCTTGGGTAAGAGTAAGTGGCGAAAGGATGAAACTGAAGATGCACGAGATGAAGCATAACGAGTGTGAAGTTCCTTTGATTGATTGTGGTTGATGGGAAAGTGGTGAGAAATGACTGACTTCCTATCCTCCTCTTCGTTCTCTATCTGGTCTCTCTCGAGTTTGGCATTCGACTTGATTATTTGAAGATCGAGTTTAAATTTGTCTTCTAAAAACTGATGTTTTAGTTTGGCGATCTCACTGGCCTTCTTCATGGTAACATCTCTCAGCTTGTCTGACTTTGTTGACGAAGTCTTTCCTGATGAACTGACTGAACTTTGGCTGCTATGTTGTGATGATGCCAGAGGGGTGTCTCGAAATAAGGTTTCATATTGAGGGAAAAGCTGAGATGGGCGTGGTTTCTTTTCAAGTTGTGAAGCAGTAGAAAAAGGTTTGGCAGATGTCTCTTGAGGCAGTAGAGGTGTTTCTAGGTGTGATGGAATCGGAGGTGTCTGGTGGAATTCAGGACTTGGATCAATTGTGTCGATGAAAGACGGGGCTGTTACGAAGCGACTCAAGGATGGTGGGGCTGAAAGTGCGACTGGAAGTACAAATTGGGTGTCTGGTAGATCTGGTAATGATAAAGTTTCTCGTTTGTTGGCCCAATTCCTTTGAGTAATATGTGTGGCCATTCCATCTAGTCTATTTTCAACCCTTTCTTGATACTCTTCAAGTAACTTGCCATCAGTAGCCCCTGCCTCAATCAAGAGCTCCTCCTGGGCTGCAAACTTTCTAAATGTGTCACTCAACTGTCTTCCGGTCTTAAGGATTTCTTCACGTGTAGCCTGGACACTTATAAGATGATCTAATCGACTGAGATACTTGTTGATGAACGAGAGCTGTTGTTGACGGTTAAACGAGAGATCCATACTTGGATCACGACTAGGATTCGATAAATCACGTGTCTACGTAGGATTCGGTAAATTACGACTGAGGATTCGATAAATCACGACTAAGGATTCGATAAATCACGGTAGGATACGATAAGCGAAATTTCTTAAAAGTTTGTTTTGGCGAAGACGAAGTCTTTGAAATAAATGCGGTTGACACATATATTTTAAGCTAGAAAAGGAAAAACACAAACTAATTTAGAACTATATACAAACTCGAAAGCTTAAGCTAAGATAAATCTCGATAAATCTCGATAGATCAAAAATATACAAATGTACAATACAAAACTATACTTACAAATTTCGTCACATATATTCACGATTGAATGCCAAAACAAATGCACGATATGCAAAAATCCCAAAGAATATCTCAAAGTTCGAACGAAACTCAAAACATTTCTGTGTTAATAAATTCGAGAACGATTTTCTCTGACACGTCTCATCTCAACAAGTTTCTCAACTGAAGTGCAAAAAAAGGCGATGGAAAAAACCTATACAGTAAAAAACTAATTAAAAATAGACAAAAGACGCACGATACAATACACATGACGATACGCACAACACATAACACTAAAATGCTATTTACCCAACGCAACATCATTAATTAGCCAAAACAGCTCGAAGAATCAAAACTGCAGGAAAATTAAAAATACAAGCCAAAAGTTTGTTCATTAAGTGTACTAAATTCTAGCCTAAACTAGCCATTTTTCAAGTTTTTAACGTTTAAATTCTCTCTGACAAAAAAAAACAAAAAAAAATTAGTACATTACTTTAACTACTTTGAGTCAACTTGCTTGGCAATACAATATGGTTATAGTGTAAAATTCTTACATTTTAAATTTCTTCGTTCCGATGCTCGAAATTAGTAATTTATTCTTCCGTTAATTTGTCAATGATCCAAATATGCTGGGTGCGTGGGCGACGGTGATGTCCTAAAAGATAATTGCCAAAGATTAGCAACATATTGAAAAGAGTATCGAAGGTTTAGATCGCTGTTACAAGTAGTCCAAGAAAATATTTCAAACACAATAGTATGACTACAAATATACTCACTAGAATAGATTGTCAAACGTAGTCGGTACAGTTGGTCGTTAAAATCGTCATTACATTCAATATTATGCTGAAATGAAAATAAGAGAACATAAATTTAAGAACATATAAAGTAAATAGTAAATAGATAAAACTGTGTCAGTCAGGAAAAATTTCAAAAATGTTCTTTCTTCAATTTGTAGACAGCTTGGAAAGGTTTGAGAAAAAATTAATTAAAAAAAGATGGTTTGGTAAAAAGTTGCCTAAATGTATTTTAATGCCATTCTAATAAGCAAATGTAAATGGTATTAGAAGAATAAACTAAACTAATTTTCGGTACGAATTTTCTTGTCATTTAAAAAATTAAAAATTATAAAATATAGTAAATAGTTTTTCCAAAACAAATACAAAAAGGAGCAAATAAAAAAAGTCAGTTTTCTTTTCTACAGACTCAGAAAAAACCACAATAGTGAGCAAATACTCAATTTACATGTAAAGACACTGAAGGATATTTTGGAGCACTTAATTTCACCTAAAATCGTAACAAATAAGGCAATAAGTTAAAAAGAAAATGAGATACTTTGAAGGAAGAAATTTTAGCGGGAATTTATTTCCAGGATGACAGATGTGAGATATTTTTGGCAAAAATTGTTATTAAATGACCAAAAACACTTAAAATGGCAAAAATTTGGGGGAAACTCATCAATTTGGTGGATTTAATTTAGCAGAAAAAATAGGGAACTTAATTTTGCAGACTTTTGTTCAACCTGCTGAAATTTCTTCCTTTAAGGTAAACACTCATGCCAAAGCCAATATCAAGATAAGACGAGTTTCTAATATTTTAACTTGAGTTAGACTTTACTTTCAGTGGCTTTTTATGATGCAAAAGTTCATGTTCAGAACTATTGCATCATAAAGTCCATATGGCTTTGGCACAAACGAAGATGCCAAATCTCAATGTCTCGACGTGCCCTTGCATTGGCACGCCGAATAGATTGGCGCCCTGGTGGGTTGTTATGCTGCCTTGATGGTTGGTTGTTATGCTGCCGTCTTGGTGGTGGGTTGTTATGCTGCCTTTGTGGTGGGTTGTTATGCTGCCGTCTTGGTGGTGAGTTGTTATGCTGCCGTCTTGGTGGTGGGTTGTTATGCTGCCTTGGTGGTGGGTTGTTATGCCGTCTTGGTGGTGGGTTGTTATGCTGCCTTGGTGGTGGGTTGTTATGCTGCCTTGGTGGTGGGTTGTTATGCTGCCTTGGTGGTGGGTTGTTATGCTGCCGTCTTGGTGGTGGGTTGTTATGCCGTCTTGGTGGTGGGTTGTTATGCTGCCTTGGTGGTGGGTTGTTATGCTGCCGTCTTGGTGATGGGTTGTTATGCTGCCTTGGTGGTGGGTTGTTATGCTGCCGTCTTGGTGGTGGCTGCTGCTGCCATACACCAGTCTGACGGACAGGCACAAGTGCACTGCTTGACTCACAGGCACGAGCGCACCTGCTTGCCTCACAGGCACAAGTGCACCTGCCTGATTGACTGGTGCATGGCTGTAAGGAACAAGAGCCATCGTGCCTACCTCCTCCTCCTCCCACTGCTCCACCACCAGTTCCGCAGTCACCCCCCAATCTTCACCTTCAAGCTGTAAATTAAAATTTTACTCATGGGCTAAATTTTTCTAGTTTCTTGCCTAAATATTTCACTGTTTACTCTAGTTCCTATACTTGATTCTAGTTGACAACAAAGTATCTGATTTCCGAAAATTTGTGACTGAAAAGAATTTCTGAGTATTGACTCAACATTTCAAATTCACTAAAGGCTTTCAGAACTAATGTTACTTAAGACAAAGACTGCAATTTCAAGGAAAGACCAGAAAATGAAATGTTTTAAAAGGCATTTGGCGTGATAATGTTCTTAGAGACTACGTAGAATTAACAAAACATTTAATTGCTCTCTACTTTGACAAATAATAGAAGCAAACGATAATCAATAGTGCTGGCATCAGACGGTGGCGGTGGAGGGACAACCATATCCATCCAAGCCTCTATATCTGACCAAATACTCATTACTGTTTTATTATCTAAAAAAACAACACTGAATTTCTTGCCAAATATTCTTATCTACATTTCCTGTTTTTTCACTCTCTCGAAAATAATCTAAGTGGAGTAATTTATGTGAGTATTATATTTCCTGAGTTTCACGAGTTTTTTTAGAAAATTCGAAATTTAATGATAGGGGCCATCCATAATAGTACGTACGCAGTGAAGGGGGGAGTGGGGGTTAGCAAAAGCGTACATCTATTGTTTAAATGACATCACTTCTATTGTTCTCTGCGTACAAGGGGGAGGGAGTATCAAAGTTTTGGAAAATCTTTGCGTACGTACTATATGGGCAGCCTCATAGTGTAAGTTTAGAAAACCTGAAGATTTGCAAAATCTAATCCTTGCGAAAAAATTTACATATATTTTTTGTATTTATTCATCTTATTTTTTTATATATTCTTTTGTAAAACAGGTTCACTTATGCTTAACTATATTTTGAAATGAAGCTCAAATTATGCTCATTTTTTCACCAAATGCAGGTCTCAGTATGCCTATAAAGGTTTTGCTTATAAAAAGAAAAACATCAAAATCATGAATTTTGCCAAAACCCCTAGGAAGCTGAATGAAATTTTCATTTCCAGTGCTCGTGAAAATAGGTCCCACAAAAATTAAATTATTTTGAAGAAAAAAATGCTTGCAAAAATTAATCACTAAGGTAAAACTCAAAACATCTTCTTGAACCTGACAAGTCTGACAAACCAAAAAATATTTAGAAGAGATATAACTGGCAGGAATTATACAGTATCAACTCGAATTGCAACTGCTTGATCTGTATTACCAGAGCTATGAAAATCAGAAATTTTAAAGATAATCTCGAGCTATGAAAATCAAAAATTTTAAAGATAATCTCAAATACAACTGGAAAAATTAATCACTAAGGTAAAACTTAAAACATCTTCTTGAACCTGATAAGTCTGATAAAGCTATAAATATTGAGAAGAGAGATAACTTGCAGGAATTCTAAAGTATCAACTCGAATTGCAACTGCTTGATCTGTATTACCAGAGCTATGAATAATCAGGAATTCTAAAGATAATCTCGAATTCAACTGACTTTGTATTATTCTACTTATATTAACTAGTAATTTAGTTTTAGGGAAATGATGAAAGGTGCCCCTCCTCGCACCTGACAAGTCCGCCACAACCAATAATTTTGGCGGTCCATGAGATAATATCAAATTTGACTGATTCAGAGAATAATTGTGCCTTTAAATATTCAGGTGTTTTGCATTCAATCCATGCTGCAGTTTTCACAACTACCATTTACCAAAAATGTTCTTTTTTGAGCTGAACGCCCGTGGTCTGAACATTTACACAAGTGCTTAGGTGGGCTAAGTAAATCTTTATCACATTTGCTTCTCAGTGTATGTCTTTTGAGCCCTAAAAACATTTTCTAACACTCCATTTCTAACACTGTAAAGTTGCCGATTCTCCATGTTGAAAGCAGCATGGAGGGAGTCTCCTTCTTCTTCAGAGAGAAGACCTAAAGTTTTATGTGTTTTAATAAAATTGGGCACATCAAATGAGTAAAAATGCATTTTTGGCTTTATATTTTTATCTGGAAATAAAACTGGATATTTTTTACAAAATTCTTCACACATAAAAATAATATTTTCAATCTCTTTGTCTGATAAAAATCGTTTTGCGAACAAAAGATTCCTTGGTTCCGAAAAGAGCTTGAATATTTCTTTGAATTTGACCTTTTCTACTGGATAACCATCAAGTACATTACACAACACCTCATAATCTGCGAGAATTATTTTACAATGATTGCCTACAAAGACATTACCATGATAGGCTTCTCTAACATGCAATTCGTCCAAGGCACTCAAAAGTTTTTTCTCCAAAGGTCCCATGAGTTTTGTTTCTTGATACTTTTTGGAATTCAATTCACTTAAAACCTCTTGTTCTTTTGAAGAATGAGCGGTTGTGAAAAAATACTCTTTTATTTTCAATGAAAGTGTTTAGCTTGTCAAATGAATCTATTTTTTCACAGTTGAGGCATTGATAACCTTTTTTATCATCGAGTTCCTTTTCACAAAGGCACTCACAAATGATGTGTGCCCACTGATTGCAAGTATCACACTGAATCATATTACGATTGATATCATATTGAGAAGTAATACATTTTGGAGAATGACAGTCATCAGCTGGTTTAATTTTATTATTTTTGGTAGACTTAATGACATGCTCATCCAATTTTTCCTTTGTTGTATCACATTTTACCAATTCAAATCTGTCAGATAAATTTTTTAAATCAATTACACAAGAGGATACTTTTATCATGTTCTTTGAATTGTTATTAAATTTTTAGTCAATTTTTTTATCTCAAGTTTAATTTTAGCTTTTTCTTTTTTTTTGCACTTTATATGTGCTCGTTCTTTATTGTCTATGTCGACACACTTTTGCTCTAGTGATTCATATAGCTCGAGAACAATACCTAAATGAATGTGCAATATTGCAGGTACTAAATTTCTTAAATCTTCTAGTGGAAATATCATTGACCCAACAACAGAATTATGATCATGACCGTTTTTACGTCTGTTTTCAGAATTTCGGTCATCTTGTAAGTTTTCAGAAAAGTTAAGCACGTAGTCATTTTCATCTCTCTTCTCGATATTGCAACTATCATTACTGTGTGGGGTACCCCCATGGCTTCGCAAGTGGTCTAGTGTTACCAAGTCAGTTAGAGATGGGAAAGTGGAGCTCTGGCCTTGATGGCCAAGTGATTTGTTAAGAAAATCATAATCACCACCAAGAAAAACTTCCACTCTTTTACCATACAAAGTAAACTCAGAATTTTGCAGTTTACGTATCTCTTCTCTGTAAGTGAACATTTTTGAAATATTTTCTGGATTGTCTGGTGCTTCAAAGAGACAGTATGTATGTACTGTATCGCGAGAGCCCGATGCCTGATCATTGATAATATCAAAATGAAATAGAACCACCACCTTTATCCCCTGAAAAATTAATCCAAATTTTATCATTGAATTCTTTATCTACACGAAAGTGTTTTATAAGAAGATATTCTGATTCAATAAATGGGATTAGCTTTTTAACTTTGACATATGGTTTATTCTTGAAAATATTTTCATCGCATTTCCCAAATTTAAAACTAGTGGTGCCAAATTCAACTTGATCCTCTCCTAAGTGGGCTAATCTCTTGTTTTGCTCTGCACGTATTCTTTTTTCACTAGGTATGAAATTCCCAATATTGGTATTTTTAAGAATAATACGGATCTCTCTCATTTTCCTATTGGAGAAGCGTAGCAAAGACACCATTTCAGTAGCCTCTGATACTGACATTTTGTTTTGAATGTTCAATCCAGCTATTTTAGCAGCCTTTATGAAGTTGTTTTTTCGAAACATTATTATACTTCAAGAAATTTCTCAACTTCACTCTCTTGGTCAGAACCGACAAGTTGTTTGATTACATCCCAACTAACAAGAGCACGATTTTTACGTTGTCTCGTTTTAACAACCCTGTCTTTGCGGTTGAAGATTGGTAACGTGGCAAAATTGATTACCCGTCTTTTGGGGAACCTCTTTGAAAAAAGTGTACCAGACTTGACTGTTTTTTTTACTTCAGTAGCTGGTTTAACAGTAATCAAATCATTAGAGATGTCTGAAATTTTGGTCATTGTTTGCATATCATTTGAGCCCTTCGACTTATACTTGTTCCTCAGTTTTTTTAGTTGATTAACAGTGCCAGCATATCTTTTATTTAACACGTTCTTTTTTTCTTTGAGAGCCTTGAATCGCCTCTCAAGTTTTTCAATCTTTCTTTTTAAATTCATGTTTTCTTTTTTAAACCCTCCCACTAAAACATCAGATTGTATCTTTTCTGTTTTGAAACCTTCAATTTTAGTAGAAAGTTGATAATTTCTAGCACAAACTTCACGATAAAGGTCTCTCATATGTATTGATTCATCTTCGGTAGTAAACATTGTATCTAACAGGGTTTTTCTGATTTTGGGACCCGTTTTAGAGCTTTGAATAGAATTAACTTTACGTCGTATTTTTTGTTCTTCATTTGGGCCAAGAATAAAGATTCCCCGAGTAATACTTCTAAGTATAACAAAGAGTTTTTCGAAAGACTTTGCCTGTTGTCTTTTCCCTCCCAATTTCTTATACAACTCATAAATTACATTTACAGAGATTTCAGATAAACCTACTAATGGAAAATCAGTGAAACCATCTTCAAGCCAACCTTCATGGAAACCTATTGCTCCCAGCGACATGTTGGTGAAGCTGAAGGCTAGCTTTACAATGCGAAAAACATACAAAAAACGAAAATATTATACTTCCCTCTCCTTTGACATTTTGAGTTTTGAAAATTCAAGGTCGAATATTGACCGCGTTGCTCAACATATTGGGCTGTCAGAGGAGCACCATTTTTAGTCAGGAGCCAATCAATAGCGATTTTCATTTTCAAAAGCCAATTAAAACGCTTGAAATTTTTGTTCCGAACTCTGCGCCAATCGGATTTGTTCTTGATGGGAAACCCCTCTCACACTTTACCTCGGAGTTTACCATGTTGAATTTTTGTTGCAATTCCCGGGGGTTTGATTTAAGTATAAATATGACCTTGCGGGAAACTAGAAGAGCTTAAAACGTGTATAATTCAACTGAGAACACTTTCATGGGTACACTTATTCTAAATTTTAATGTCACTCTTGAGTTTGAGTCATGATAAACATAAATCTCTAATTTGTTTTCAAAACAAGACCCCCGTGTGACACAAATAGTAACATTTTGGGCTATTACTATTAAATGAATGGAATAATAAGCATATCTCACTTGGGTTTTCCTAGAGCAACTTGTTTCTGAGCTAGGATAGAAATTTCTTAGCTCAACTTTTAGTCTGGGCAGCCGCAGAGCAACTTGATGTTCGTTATTTACAAGGTGTGTGGTGGTTGGGAGATTGTCTTGTTTCCAAACCTTAAGACTGGCATATGTGGATATTTTACTTTAATTGGACAGTTGAATGGTTCATGGTTCACCACCTTTTTATTCTACCCCTTTATCTTTTCTCATTTGGCTATAATAGCCTTTTAAAAACCGGGTACTTTTTACTTTGGCCATAGATCGTTTGGCCGCCATCTTGAATTTTCGTGTTTTTTTCTTCTGTACTCCGCGATTTTGTGGACCTTCGCATTACCCGATTTCGCTATTTGAAACACTTGTGGATTGTGCCAATTTCATCAAGCTACCTCCAAAGGATCATAATGACTACGTATTCAACAAGCGACTCTGTTATTGCTGCTTGAAGCCAACAAGCAGTAAACACACAGCAAAGACATGCAAGCGAAAGAAGAAGTGCACATCTTGTGAAGAGCTGCACCCAACAAGTCTACATGACTACTATGTCCCGCCAACGAAAACAGGACGTATTACTTCTAATCTCGACGACTCAATTGGATTATGTGTCGTATCAGTCAGACTGTTTCACAAAGACAGTCCAAATTTCGTAAAAACCTTTGATCTTTTTGATAATGGGAGTCAAGGGACGTTGTGAATGTAGGGTATTTTGGCAGAAAGTTATTTTATTCATAGATGCTATGTGTTTAGTTTTATAAAACCCTTTCTGTATAAAATAGTTTTACATATAAAAATTAGTTTCAAAGGTTTTTCCAAAAAAAAGTCATAATAATATCGGTCGGTTAAAATTTTCCCAAAAATTTCCTCCAAATTTTATGCTCTTTCAAACGGTAATAATGAGAGTAGGCATTTCGTCCCTACAATTTTTCTTGCTAAAGTTTTATATGAAGCTCGTAATCTTTTGTGTCTAACTGTAGGGGTGGGTGATTTTTCACCCCCAAATATCACCTTATTTTGACACCCGCATTTCATGATGGTTATCTCGAAAAGTGCCCCAAACCTTTTTCCTAGGTACTCTACGGAAATAAGGCGCCGAGATATCATTAGTAACTCCGCATTTTTGCATTCGCGCCCGCCCGCCGTGAAGCGTACCCGTTAATTAATTCAATAGCCAAAAACCATTAGGTCGACCCAGACTACCCGGGCGAAATGTGTAAATATTGATTTGGTCTGTAGAATTTCTTTTCCTTGACGGGTCTGAAGAGAAGAGAAAATGGCCGCCATCAGAAAGTAAACTGGTGTTGGGGAAATCCTTTCTAATCTTGGAAATCTGGACAAATGCAAGTGGAAAAGGAATATGGAAAACTTCTTGGATGCACAGATTAAAGGTTAGTGACTCTATATTTACTTACCCTTTCTGTTAAATGTTAAAACTTTCCCTATAAATAAGTACTAAGAGAAGGGAAATTTCTGTAATCTCCTTTAATCTTTTAGCATCGGATCAGACATTTAGAGTGGTGTCTTGCTATTGTAGGGTGTGTGCCTGATAATCTGATTAGACAAACCACCACAATCATATCAAAATATCTTCTTTTAAACAAGTCAAGACTCACTTGATACAATCAATAAGTTAAATTTCATTCAATCCATGAAAACCAAAACAAACAACCCAGTGTTCATGTCTGAGGATTCTCTTTGGTAGTCTCAAATTTTTGCAGACAGGCAACATTGTTGTACGCCATATGTATGTACACTGTGGGGGATAATTATATTCCAGACGGTGTCAATAATTGAACAAAAAAAAAAAATTGTCAATCGAACGGTCGATTCCTGGATATGGGTAATATGTATAAATATGGGACGATTCAAAACAAAAAGTACGTACGCTCGAGAGGGGGAAGGGGTACTCCCAAAAGCGTACGAGGGGGAGGGGGTCCTTGAGGAGAAGTACATACCGTAGAATCGTCTTCTAAAGTCGACACCGGATCTGTAAAATAATCAAAACAAACCTTGAATGAAATTCTTGGTATCATTCTTATCAAACAAGTTCATCCATCAAACTAGAAGTTCAATAAACATTGCAATCCTTTCAATTAAAAAACAGCCAAATTATAAGCAGTTTTTTACACAGCACACGAAACGCATGCAAACTTCCTCGCAACTTTCTCGTGTCCATCATTAAAATTTTACAACTTTATTACGCTTCAAGTCACGTGATAAAAATAATTCGCAGGCTTAGCCTGGTTTCCCCTTCCTTATTTATCAAAAACACACGCTTTAGGCGCTAAGAGGCCGCACGCCGTGATGGCCAGTATGGTGGTCACATTAAATTCAAAAGGAAACCGGGTTCTTTTATTATTTTCAGTTCACGGTAAAAAAGTCAACTAAAAAATTCCTTGCGTGCAAAATCGTTCCGTTGAATGAAAGCATCCTAATTAGTTTTTAGTGACTACATCGTTTAAGTTTTCTTTTCGAAAAAAACGATTCAGTGACTGATTGATAACTTTGGTATGTATTTGTTTATGTTTGATTTTTTATTTCAAAGACCAGTCTACAGCTATGTCGAAATAACAAGACGCATGTCGATATTAAACGACTCTACGGTACGCTCATAATTTTTCCTAAACTGTCTTTTTTGAGAGAAAAATGCAACATTTTCACATCATCACCTTTTAGATTCTTTTAATTTCTTGAGACTTTGTTATAAATACGATTGGATACCTAAATATTCTACTGTTACAAGAGTTTCAAGTTTCGACTATAGTTAGGGGAGTGTACTAAAAAGCGTACATACGCTGAAGGGGCGGTACACATAAAGCGTACAATGGGGAGGGGAATCAAATATTTGCCATTTTTGAGCGTACGTACTTTTTGAATGGTCCCTATTGTGTTCGATTGCGTTCGGGTAAGGTTAGATTTGTTCAATTGATAGTTCACTATGTTTGATCGGTTCAACTGATTCGACTGATTGATAATTTAATTTGATTAAAATGCAATTTAGTTCGATCACGATTATGTTTGATGAGTTTGATTGCTATTAAATTAAATTGGTTAACTCTGTTACAGCTTTTTAGCGTGGACGGCTGAGCGCTTATGTACCGTGACACTTTTGCTTCTACCGCTACAATGCAACAACATCTTTTCGTCAATTTATATTTTTACATGTAAAATACAAGATATATTGTACTCTTTTTAACCAATCAGATTGCAGATATTTTTTGGATCGCCGATAAAAATAAAATGTAATGCAATAGACGATATCGGCTTAACGAAATTCTCCCCGAATGATTAGCCATGATGCATTGCGCAAAAAAATTCAGTAAGTCAATATTGTCCGTGAATTTTTTTGCGCGATGCATCATGGGTAATCATTCGGGGAGAATTCGGAAAGCCGATATCGTCTATTGAATCAATTGAACGTAATTGCATAGAATTGAACGTAATCAAAGCAATCGAACAGCAAATTCTGGGCAATATTCGATTTCATTCGACAATTGAATTGCAATATTCAATTGCGTTCAATTAATTCTGCGTTTGTTTCGTTTGAATGACATTGTCTGGTTAATTGTAGGAAATCTGTTTAATTCTGCTACAAAATTATTGAAAAGCGCTTTGGTCTTTGGCTGTTTTTTTGACTTAGAAATAGAGTTTATGACCTTCAGACTAACCAATTGTGGATGGTCAGTACACATTTTTAGAAAATTTAAGAATTAATTAACAGACAAAATTGATTAAGGTAACAGGTTTTGATAAGATGCACACAGATTACTGAGATTTCTGTCTCAATTTTAAGAAGGAGGGGGAAAAAGTGCCTACTTCACAATATTAAAAAAGAACCTCAAATTTCACCATCCACAACCCCGATCGAAAGTGATTGTACCAGCCCTACGTTTTCATTCCTTTTTGTGTTTTGTGAATAATAACAATATAAAATAAAAATATACGCATGCGTTTTAAATTTGTTTTGAAAATGAAACAATAGATGCGAAGTAGACACTTTCTATGTCAGAGACCAAAAATTCATACTATTATTTGCTTTGCGTCTACTTTTGAACATTCTGTCCAAAGTAACTAAGGTGGTTGCACACTGTATTATACTATGGGGAATATTGCAGGAAAACATTGAGAAATTTTTTTTTGTGATCTAAGCGATCACTGAAATTTTTTTTTGTTTTTGATAAATCTTACAGAGAACACAGCAGATCTCAACGTAAAGCCAATAAATAAATATGGAGAGTATGAAAATGAAATAAAAATTGAATATAAAAGTCAAGCTAGCCATCAGAATGACCTTGCCTATTCTAGCCACCATGGTGGCCTTGAATTTGATAGATAAATATTATATACAATTTGTCCAGCTATTTCTTAAAGTTAGAAATTGAATGAGGGAAATCATTACATGCTTGAATTACATAAAAGATAACCAGAAGTAGTATCTGAGATGCTAAGCTAGCCATTGATATGACCATGCTTGTTCTAGCCACCAAGGTGACCTTGAACTTGAAAAATAGCTGAAAGAATTTTTGTCGAATTTTGTATCTCAAAGTCTCACTTCAAAGTTAAAATGCAACCAATATTAAACTATTTGGAAAGTAAAAAAAAGTGACACAGAACAAAGTATGAAATTATAAAACTAAAAGTAAATATTGAAATTCCAATATGTACATCGTGATTTATGTAAGAAACAAATGAATAAGCAAGGAAAGTTATATTTGAAGTACATGAAGAAAAAAAACGAGCTAGCCATTGAAATGGCCATGCTTGTTCTAGCCACCAAGGTGACCTTGAACTTGAAAAATAGCTGAAAGAATTTTTGTCGAATTTTGCATCTCAAAGTCTCACTTTAAAGTGAAAATGCAACCAAAATTAAACTATTTTGAAAGTAAAAATAAGTGACACAGAACAAAGTATGAAATTATAAAACTAAAAGTAAATATTGAAATTCTAATATGTACATCATGATTTATGTAAAAAACAAAGGGATAATCAAGGAAAGTTATACTTGAAGTACATGAAGAAAAAAACTGAGCTAGCCATTGAAATGGCCCTGCTTGTTCTAGCCACCAAGGTGACCTTGAACTTGAAAAGTGTTTGAAGAATTTTGCTGAATTTTGTATTTAAAGTCCCTCATAGTGAAAATATCAATCTAGTAAACTAAAAGTGAAATTTATAGATTAAAAGTAAATATTTAAATAAATAAATATAAATAATAATTATATAAGTAACTAATTTGGAACATATAAATACAAAAATAATTGATATATTTAAAAATTGATTTATTTAGAAAAATGTCTCTTTAGTGCCATTAGAGCCTTAACATTATTTTTTAATTTCACATACTCGTTGTTCAAATTTGGTGTGTATGTCTCGATGGTCCTCTCTTCAAATTTTCTTAAGCTTTTCTTTGCCTCGCCAAGCTAACAACAATTCGTACCTCCCACTGTGCTGCTACGTTCTGAAGATCTTTTTTGTAAATGTCATTGTCTTTTTCAAATTTCTTCCTTAGTTCTTCGTAACTTCTAATTTCTTTCTCCAATTTAGGAAATTCCAATCTTAACGCTTGTCCTGTTTTTGTTTCTCTTCTCACCAAGTAAACTTCAGGTTCATCTAAAAAATAATTATCATTATCAGTATGTTGTATTAAATTTTTATTGGAATTTTTTAATTTAGATGATAGTGAAACAACTAGTGTCTCAAAAAATTAACCTACCTTCTTCATCTTTTCCTGCAGGCGTGTTTGTATGGGTGGGGCGATCTACAGTTTCAGCATTGTGTGACTTTGAAGACCCAGCTAAAACAGGTAAAATTGGGAATTTTTTTCTTTGTGAAATTCACATTAAATCTAAAGCAGAATTCGTTTTGGGACCAAAACAGACTCTTGAATTTTAGGCTTTACAATTGAAAAACTCTTAGCTCTTTTTAGCTACCTTGTTCGGTACAAACTGCTTTCAGGCAACATTTGCAAACTACATCCAACTCAGTACATTTGATTTGTTCAGCAGCACCGATTTGTTCATCTAAGAAAAAATAAGTATCACATTATTGCTATTATTTTTAGGTGTAATTATCTGGACAGACAAGGATACAGTTGGTACACAGCAAATATAAGGGGAAAAGGTAAATATTTACCTTCGCATGTTATAATTGAGGTGTTCTTGATCCCCATGCCAGCCATTCCTTGTCTGAATGAATCTAATGTTGACCCTTAAAATAATTTTTATAGATAATAATTATAGCCAACTACAAAAAAAATTCAGTAGAGCGAAATTCTTTAAAATTCAAAGCTTGTACCACTTTCTACATTGATATTGGATAGCAAGTGAAAATATACTGAAACTTTTTGTTTGTAATCTCCATACCCTCTTTCAATTCTGAGTCAATGTCCATACTGTCTTGAATTTCACTTCCATTTATGTGGGATTGTTCCATGCTTATTCCGATTTGATTATCATGACCTGACAAAAAATAATGAGGAAAACCGTGCTATTTTTTAGGCTAACTATCAAATGAAATATCTTTTTAGTCCGTTCTAATAATATCAAAAACGTGCTTGCTTGTATAATGTAATAATCAGAAATTTATTTTTTATTTACCCTTTCTTGTTATTTTTTTGCTTGATTTGTTTGGTGTAGATGTTAGAGGAATCTGAAATGACAATTTTGTCATTGAATTTCATTTTTATCTTCATTTTCTAAAATTATTTGAATTATTTCCGCCAAAATTATAGTGCTCTTATCTTTCCAATGGTTGATATGTTAGGATTGGAGCATTTGTTGAAAAATGGCCAGCAAAAAAGATAAAGTGCACATTTAAATCGAATGGACTTTTAAAGTTGTTTTGAATCAATCAAGCTTTTATTTTTGACTTAGTTTTTACTGAAATGGTTGCCTCCTAAACAAATCAAACTTGCCTCTTTATGTGGGTTCTTTCGTCTTAAACTGTGAAGCAGTGTCTTTTCCCCTTCTTCATCTATAATGGCGAACGCGGGGATTCGATCCTGTCGCTGCATCTTCAACTTCTCCCGCTCACTGTGAAAGATCTGGAGAAAAAGAACAATATGACCCGTTTCTTGTTTTTGTTTTTTGTTTTCGCAATATAATCTATACAAAAAGTATACTTGGAAAGGCATCTCATTAAAATCTTGAACAGGACAGACCTACATGTTTTTGTCTATATTAAGCAAAAAAAAAACGTTTTAATTTAGCAGCTGTGTAGTATTGTTAAAAAAAGATCGTGTCTCGTATTTTGCCAAATGGAAGAAATGCCAAAAATAAAAATGAGCGGGAGGTTGGAATGAAAATGTCCCGATTGGAATTTTTTTTTTGGGGGGGGGGACTTTCATTAGGTAGCCGAGAGTAGCCTTTCTAAAAACGTCCGTAAAAAAAGTTCAATTATCTCGATACCTGAAATGATGAATCTCCTTTTCTTTGAACAAATTCACGTCTAAATCGTGAAATAAGATCCCCTTTTTAGTTTCCGACCATGAGTTTTCATTAAGTAAAAAGTCTGCAATTCCTTCAAGGTGTAATTGATATGTCCATGGCATTGACTCGATCACTTCAAATGAAACCAGGGAACCTTTGAAAGACGGTAGCATATCTTTGTTTGTGCTGACGTATTTTTCATGTTCGATGTTTTCACCATAGGTCACCTCTGCATGGAAATCACCTCTGACTTGATACCTGATGAACAAGTTCAGAAGAACATTGTCAGGATGATGATTTGACGCAATTACGGCTAATTTCTTCAACGGATGAAAAACTCGTTCTTCGTCCTCGGCATTCACAGATGGTAAAGAGACGATACGATATAGCATTGGACCATGCCCAGTTAATGAGTGAAAGTATTGACCATGAAGTTTACGAGTTGTCATCTTCTTCTTTATCTTACTTGGTTGTGGCAGAATTCTCTTGACAGCTAGTGCGTGCAAGAACGCCGTGTTGTGGTACCGAAAGATTCGCGAGCTGGTCCGATTGACCTCGTTTGAATAAATGATTTCCTGGATTTCAACCAGTTGCAAAAGTAGCTCGTAAACATCTGGATCGATCTTGTGGTAAACCAAGCCACATACATCAACAAGGCTCTTTCGATAGTCGGCTCCAGTCTTCGCGTCTTTTTTGAACGACACGTCTATTGCATCCTGCAAGAGACTCTTTTCATTTCCGCCCAGCGTGCCCGGTAGCAGTTCGTAGAGATTGGCGATATGGCCCTTAATGGCATGTAATGGCTCGATTGGAACTACCTCATACCGATCTAAATTGCATTCTTTCAGTGTTCGTTGAGGGACATGGAACATTAGGGCTGGCAAACGTTGGATTCCTGCCATCTCTTCGACCAATTTGAATAGGAGAGATGGTTTCAGTTCCCCATCTACATACTTGATATCGCGTTGAATCAACTCAGAAGCGATTTGGTCACGATCGATCCTCGCCAGAAAACTCGACTTTTGTTCGTTGACACACTTTTTAGAGTACCTATAAAATGAAAATAAATTCCAGTGTTAATTTTTTGTTTTTTCCTACACCCCTGTTAAAGACCTTTTAACGAAGTTAAGTAACTATTGTACTGATAAGCCATTGAAGTATACGTGTGAAGCCTTAAAATATGCGCCGTATTTTAAACGACGGATTGAATCTAGCAATACACTTTGTTTCGAATTAGCGCGATAATAAAAGGAGCGATATGCGCCTTATAAAGTTGATAGATTTCCTTTCGTCTCTTTTGAAAGCCAGTGTTCATTCAAAGATGTTTTTCGATTTAAATTCAATAAAGAATTAATTAAACGATTACTTTTTCTTTTAATGTTTTTTGTTTTCATAATGACCCATAAAGTGTCAAAATGGAAAAATTCTTGCTGATACACGGCCAATTTTTCTTTCGGTTTACTTGATATTTTTCTGCAAATTTACATGATCAAGTAAAGCTAAGCAAAAATTTATTTAATTTAAGTTATTCTTTTGTTTTCGAGTGATATTCTTTTCGAAATTTAGCGGTAAATTTTAGTTTCAATCTGCCATTGTGTAAAAACCGCGTTACTTTGGTAGGAGTTGTTGGCTTCAAATCCTACCAAGAAGATTCGATTCTAGCCCTTCGGGCTTATAATTCACTGTGATAAGCACATCTATGCTTAGGTCGATCTCTCGATCAAATTATGTTCGCTTTAAAACATAAGCGTTAAAAGATTCTCCATAAAAATCGAACAAACACACGAACTTTTTGTCTTCTCCCTACCATGTCAGTGTCAGTTTATCAATCCGTTCTTGTATGCTTAAATTTTTCGCTGCCATCACGTAGTTAAGATCATCGCATCTCTTCGCATACATAGCACAACCCCAGCAGAAAAAATCTCCTCCTTTCTGGTGTCCGATCTCTAATTGACATGCAGGAGCGTCACCTAAGAAGTTAAAGTTAAGACTCCGATAATATGGCATAAGTTCTCTCGGGTATTTAATAAGCGTCCTCCCCCGCTAATGAGTTTAACATTTTCCACCTAGGACATATTATTCCAACCCCCTCCTCGGCTATTCTGGAAAGAAATGGATGAACAGAGGTCGGGTTGCCAAAAATCAAAACTTATTTACCTTTGAAAAATCTCAGGTTGTCTTTGACTTTTACTCCGTTTAACACGGCCGGGTTCTTTGAAAATTCTTTGATGTCCTCTAGACGAATTTCACTATACATTAGCTGCTGATCGTTAGCAGGACATCTGGCCAAAATATATATCTCTGGAGATTCAACATTGGTCTGTACGGACGTTCTTTCGCCTTAAAAAAATTATATTATTAATTTTATTTCTATGAATCAGAAATATTATAGCCAATGATTTAAAAAGCCCGAATGGCTAGATGTCGTGCTTTAAGCCATCGCAATTTTTGCACGGATTTGCACACAACCACGATTTTGGCAATTTCTTAAGGATATTCGTAAAGCACGAAGGGCTGGATAGGCAACTTTAAACTTTCTCCAGCAAAATAAAGTGAAGCAAAAATTTGACTTTTTAAATTTTGTGTCGATGGATAGGATCTAGCATTTTAATATAATTGTTTTCGGAGCGCGAGATAAAAAAAAGTAGGCGGCAAACGCTATCTCTCAAACCAGCAAAATTGCTTGTTGTTGTCACGTAATTTCTTTGGTAGGCTTGCTTCACTTTTCTATAAAGGGCCGCAGATCTAGCCTTTTGGGCTTTACAGATCTGTGTACTTGACCCTCGTCCAAGGTAAACTACTCCTTCCTAACGTGTAGCGAAAATCGATTCGAATGTTTACGGTGTGAGCTTAACCACCCGTCATCTGCACGCCTTCCTTCTGATATGGGCATGCTCATCTTGTATGAAATCCTTGTCCGATAGAAATCTTAATCAACATATCACGCTACGAATCCGCTCTATATTTTTATTTGCAGTTTTACAATAGATACTTTAATGGGATAAATTTTCTAAGCTTCCCGGTTGAGCTCATCCACGAAATTTTAGGCTTTCGCAGATGGCACTTTTACACGATTTTGTACCTTTTTACGCCAAACTATGTATATTGGTTGTCGAAATACGCATTATTAACGCTCCTTCGATGTTAGTAAGTATTTCAAAAGTAGTTATTTTGAGTATTTTTCAAATTTCTCTCAAAAATATTTCGCGGATAAGGCCTTTCCGAATTTCCATTGGGACTTGATCTTGCGGATGACACCCAAATCCGCGAAATTTAATCCATGCGAAAATTTATCCCATTAAAAAGTTTATTAATTAGGTTTCTTTAAATGATATTTACGATCTATTCCCAAGTAGGTTAGGATATAGTAGTTTAAAAGCCCTAGAAGCAAGAAAAAATAACGCCGTTTTTTGGAATTACGGATTGAATTGTTTTCACGACGCACACTTTTCGAAATCTGATAATATAATTTACTTGTTTGAAATCCACAAAAAAAACGGTTTCAACCTTTAAAAGGAAAGTCTGGGAAATTGCAAATAAACTATTTAATTGAGAGCAAACCGTGAAATTAAACATTTTCTGTGGACATTTTTTGATCGAATAAAAGGGAGTAATTAGGTCGAAAAGGGACTGATTCACGAATCTTATATTTTCCACTAACTATTTTAATGGGATAAACTTTCGCGGGGATTAAATTTCGCGGTTGGGCCTTTCCGCGAAATTCTAAAACTTTGCGGGGGCTTAATTTCGCGGGTGGCGCTATTGGGAGGCATTATTTTCTCGATTTTGTGACTTTTACTGTCAAATCATTAATATTGGTTGTTGAAATACACATTATTTGCGCCTCTTTGATGCAAGTAACCATTCAATTAGTATTTATTTGACATATTTTAATTTTTTTTTAGAAATATTTCTCTCAAAAATATTTCGCGGATAAGGCCCTTCCGAATTTCCATTGGGACTTAATTTCGCGTATGACACCGAAATCCACGAAATTTAATCCCCGCGAAAGTTTATTCCATTAAAGTAGCAAAAAAGCCACACGAAAATTTATTCACTTAGAGTATATTTTAAACATTCTTGGGATCAGAGGGAATTAAAATTTTTTAAAGACCATTAACAATATGTCCACCCAAACCAAATTACTTCTAGAGGGAATGGCAATGAAATAAGAAACATAAGTTGTCTTTTAAATTTCATATATTTCGTTCATTATTGCTGCTCTATGACACAGATAGACTTTCGGCTGTATGTGACATAGGTGCAATAATTAATCAAAAATTCAAATGAAAAGTATTACCTGTTTTTTGAAGATACTCTTCATCTAACATGAACAGCGCTTGGTCGTAAAGACAAGAAAAGGTAACAAGAAAGTGAGAAGAGCCAGATATCGGAGAAGTGTCGTGCCAGCATACGATAAATCTTTGCCGATTGAATTTCTTAAGGCTACCAACAAGTTGCTGACGTGAGTGTGCGCTACAAAAATTCATATTCAATCTCGCCAATTCGAATTTAAGTTGTTCGTCTGTTATGTTATCGAAGAAATCATCAGGATGAATACGTAGATACTTTTCAGTCTTCTTTAAAATGCGTTGACGTATACGTTCGACCGAGAATTTACGACCTTTCAGAAAAAAAATTAACAGAATGAAACTGAGACTGTAAATAATTGCAGTTTACGATTTAAACCCAGATTGATAAGATGTTTTCCGAGGTCTGAATCGCTGCTTCAAAAACGCTGAGCTATCATAAGATTGCAGTTATTCAACCACCATTCAACCAAAACAAAAGACGTAACTTAATTGACTGTAAAGTGTCAAAAAGGACCCTGTGCTTAGGTTAGGTTACCTGCTATTTCTAAAGTAGTTTCCACGATCTCCTTATTGCCTTCATCATCTTCTTTAACAGTTAGTTTTGTGTACTCTTGGGGCACGATACACTCTCCATACGAATAAACGCCCTAAAGATAAAGTACACGTCTTGAAGGGTACGTTCTTATCGAAAATAGTTTTTTCTACAACCTCCATCCGATGTAAATTTAGCTGCTGATGTATTTGAGGATGAAAGACATTGTCAGCTTTGTTAATTTCTTCCTCCATTGTGCGTTCATCTACCGTTATATTCAAGCAGTGTCGAAACATAGTTGTTTGTAGTTGTTTACTAACAAATTTTAAAGAAGGATAATTTTCGAAAGGGGCTTTATTTACGTAAACGACAGCACATTTTTCCCCTTATAATACTTCAAATTTATATTCCTAGTGATTTTCATACAGGAGAATCTCACTCATAAGAAGGTCAATATTTTTAGATATAGTAATACCTTTTCCATAAGTTCTTTCAAAGCAGCTTTTATTTTTGGTTTATTAGCTTCAATTGGAACACTGACTTCACCATACAGACTGAAATAAATTATGTAAATTGAGGGAGTTATTTAGATCAGGCAACTTCAACCAGTTTCAACCTGTTAGAAGTGAGGAAAAATTTCAAACATCTCAAACAAATATAATCAATTGAGTTTTACGGACCTTCTATACTTTTTTCGCGTTCTTGCTCCTGTGCATTTCGTTTTGAGTTCTTGTAAGTCTTCTCCTTTCTCCTCGACCATCTTTTTCAAAACTTGACCAGCATTGCCCGGGCGTATTCCTGCAAAAATAAAATCTGAGGTGTTTCAAAATAGACCAATGTAATCAAGGTTTAAGAAAATTGAAGATGACTCAAGTATTGTTCCTGTTTTTACAGAATGAATATGATTGTCAAATAGAAACACTGTATAGAATTTGGATTGGAGGGAGAGACCAGTGATTAAATCATTTCTTTTGCTTACAAACCTTTCTTATTCACCAAGTTATGTTTCTCAGCTAATTCTTGGAAAACAACCAATTCGTTTTTGCTTTTCAGCTCTCGTACCTGTAAAAAAAAGATAAGATTTATTGACAACAGGAAATATCAAACAGCGAGCGAAAGACACCTAAATGACACAACAGGTCGTCAAAATCTACACTGATTTTTAAAGCTTGTTTGAGCGTTTACACGATCATTTAAGCTTGTTAATATTCAACACACCTTTTCCAAACAGCCGTCCAAATCATCAATTTGATAGCTGTTTGTCGGACCAACATGACAATGAGCTCTCTTTGTACCAGCAGCAATCATAGCATTTTGTTGAGCAGTTCTTTGAATAGCATTGGCCTTTGACTCCATCGACTTGATGGTTCTTTCTTTTAGACGAGCACTCATTGAAACGTCATTACCATAGGCCCTAGAAAAAGTCCAAGTATCAAACATAGAAAATACGAATCTAGATAAAATAAGAAATAAAACAGTTCCGATTTTCTGATTGATGAGTAAGCAAACGATACCACTCTTACTTATAAACAAAACATTAAAGTCTTAAGTAAAATCTAACTTTTTTACTGGATAAAAAAGGATAACACTTCACTCTTAACTCGGAAGGCTGAAAAATCTCTCTAGGCTTATGCTTAGATAAAAAATCAAACCTCAAAACTATTGTTTCCAAATCATGTTGTTCAACGGTCTTTTTAAGTTCCCGAGCCATATTCGTCTTTTCTTTCCTTTTTAAGTGACTACTTAAGTTGCCAAGTGCCTCTTCAAAACTACACCCGTGATTGGCAGAAAACTCCTCATTAAGTTCGCCGATTCTTTCTGCTGCCAACGCTCTCATTTCCTCCTTTGACGGCTTAAACAACCCCCCATCTTCCGCTTTCTTGAGAAATGGACCATCCTTGTTGATGGGAAACAGACGTAACATCGATCTCAAATTCTCATTGTTCAAGCAACCTTTGCATTCAAATAAACTATGGCGACCTCTTTGAGCTACAGACAGTTTCAGCCAAGCTGTGCTAGAAAATCCATCCATCAACTGCTTCCTGGTTGCATGCGCCCTCTTACCAAGAGTCTCCAAACAAGTTTTTATTTTCTTTGAATTGTCGTTGAACCACTTACGCTTAACATCGAAACCATTCCCTTCATTCATCAACTCTACAAAGTGCTCAAGACCAGACTTTAAAACATTACTAATATCAACAACACTAGAATTCTTATTAAATCTATTACGATCACAACACTCAATCAAAATAATCTTTCCGAAGCCACAACAGAAAGGATCCAATATGGACGGCATAACTGGTTTTCTGAATGAAGAAAAAAGATCAAACTCTATAGCATTACTTGAACTTTTCATGAAAAATCAAAAGATGCTGCCGGACTATGTACTGGGTATGTCTAAAAATGTATCTGAAATCCATGGTAAGCTTATTGTGTGTAAGAGTTTGAACATGGATGTTTGTTGGCTACAACTGTTTTATATTTATCCGGATAAAATTAAGTTTCTTCTGGTTCATCAAAAGCTGTATTCTTGAAACTAAAGTGAATTGGTGAAGGGACCATAAAACTTGTCAAGTTAAAGAAGTTCCAGTCAAAGAAGTTCGAGTTAAAGCGACTACTATAATTTGTATTTTTCTATATTATCAAAATTCAGTCAAAATTATGTGTATACCTGTTTAACAACTAACCCATATCAGCAAATCCATCGTTCAAATCATACAAAAGAAATTAAAATGTAGGCATCTTATTACTGGATTGCTCCTATAAAAAAAATGAACATAAATCTTATTATTTTAAAGCAAAGAAAGGCATGTGTCATTGAGAAAGTTTTTAGGTTTTGGTGACAACATTGGAAGACAAGGGTAATAGGTAGCAAAGATGTGATATGCTATTATGTCATTGTTTTTGAAGTCTTGTAGTAAGATAATTGCTTTTTAAAAGTCTGCACGCCACAATCTAGTAATTTGAAAAAATAGTATATGTATATACCTGTCAAGCTCAAAATAGTATAGCTTACTATCCAACCATTTCTTAAATCATCATCAAGATAAAATTCTCAATTCTATTTCATATAAATCTAATAGCTTTTCCACCTAAATATAAGAAAAACGGATGCTAAAGTTGGACTGATAGACTGCATGCATAAGAGTAAACTTTTCAAATTTCACTAAGCAAACCATCTTGAAATGGTAACTATAATTGCTATCTAAGAAGAGAAAAATGTCTTGCAAAATTCTATCTATTGCCTTTTAGATACTTTCCGACTGTGCTCTACAATCAAAATACATAGCATTTGCCTGTAAAACTCTCATTTCCAAGGGGAGGGGATGATAGAATTAAAATGAAACAAATTGACGTGGTGGAACCTCAAAGAACCAGATTAATTTTTTGGAATGTGATAACCACCTATAAATAGCTTTAATAATTAAACAATAAATATTCAATACATATCAACAACTACATTAAGTAAGACCAATTTGATTGGTTGTTTTAAAGCAGTTTAAAGTTAAATTTTGTGATACCTAAGATTTTAGATATTTTGCTGTTGATTGCCTAGCCACAAGATCAAATCCATTATTCCTAGCTAGTTCAAATCCATTATAATAAACAACAAATCAAATTTATCTTGCCTATCTGACAATTTTGATTTTGAAAATTGTTATAAGGAACTTTTCATTCAAAAAATGTAAAACCGGAAAAAAACACACTGATTTAAAATATGACAGTTATGCTCTCTAATTTAAAAATGTTATGTATTTATCAGAATTGTTAAAGACTTCTAAACAGGGAACTTTTTACCAACCTTAACAATAGTTAATGAGAGACTTTCTGAGTACTAATTGTACCTAAGTGGCTTTGTTGTTCTAGCCACTGGAGTAGCTATGAACAATAAAAAAGTTTAAAAAGGCTCTTGGACAGACAAAGAGTGTTTTATAAAAATTATTTACAATAAAGAGAGACTTTACAATACATAACACTAGCCACAAGTGGCTTTGTTGTTCTAGTCACCAGAGTATGAACTATAGAAAATGTAAGAAAGACTTTCAGGGAAAAAAGTACTTTATGAAAATTTTTTTAAGAAAGAGAGGTTTTCAAAAAATGAAAAAAACTCTTAGGCAAACAAAAAATAATTTATGAAAAATTTTTAGAAAGAGAGGGAGAGTATTATACAGAAAACTAGCCACCTAAGTGGCCCTGTTGTTCTAGCCACCAGAGTAGCCATGAACTATAAAAAGAATTTGAAAAACTCTTAGGCACACAAAAAGTGATTTATGAAAATTTTTAAGGATAGAGAGGGAAAAACTTTGAGTACCATGCAGAAAACTAGCCACCTAAATGGCCTTGTTGTTCTAGCCACAAGAGTAGCCATGAACTGTAAAAAATTTGAAAACAACTCTTAGACAAAAAGTAATTTATGAAAAAATTTCGATAGAACTGGATAGAGAGGGAAAGAATTTGAGTACTACCATACAGAAAACTAGCCACCTAAGTGGCCTTGTTGTTCTAGCCACCGGAGTAGCCATGAACTGTATCAAAAATTGAAAAAAACTCTTAGGCCTGCAGACAAAAAGTGATTTATGAAAAATTTTTAGAATAGAGAGGGAAAGACTTTTAGTACCATACAGAAAACTAGCCACCTAAATTGCCTTGTTGTTCTAGCCACCAGAGTAGCCGTGAACTGTAAAAAATTGAAAAAAACTCTTAGACAAAAAGTTATTTATGAAGAAAATTCGATAGAGAGGGAAAGAATTTGAGTACTACCATACAGAAAACTAGCCACCTAAGTGGCCTTGTTGTTCTAGCCACCGGAGTAGCCATGAACTGTATCAAAATTTGAAAAAAACTCTTAGGCCTGTAGACAATAAGTGATTTATGAAAAATTTTTAGAATAGAGAGGGAAAGACTTTGAGTACCATACAGAAAACTAGCCACCTAAATGGCCTTGTTGTTCTAGCCACCAGAGTAGCCATGAACTGTAAAAAATTGAAAAAAACTCTTAGACAAAAAGTTATTTATGAAGAAAATTTCGATAGAGAGGGAAAGAATTTGAGTACTACCATACAGAAAACTAGCCACCTAAGTGGCCTTGTTGTTCTAGCCACCGGAGTAGCCATGAACTGTATCAAAAAGGTAAAACAAAGAAAAAATTGTACCATATAGTCTCATAATAAAAATACTTTTAAAAATCTATTCTGTTTGAGATTTTTTAGCCCAATGTTTAAATATTTTTAATGAATCAACAGATGTTATTCGTCTTGCCCTCTCTTGTGTCTGCATTCTGCGCTGCAAATCTTGAAGTACTTCATTATCCTTGTCTGCAACAAAATTATAAATATAGCCCAATGAAAAAATGTCTGTCGATACTGAAGTTTTCATGCATGGAAGATTTCTCAATTCATAGGCTAGGTATGGGTGGTTTGAATTATAACGTTCTCTTTGTTTAGCAGTTAGGTTGTAAATTTCTGGTTTGTTTCTAAGTGTTGCCTTACCAAAATCTATGATTACCGGGATTGAGTTTGACCTGATCAAAACATTATTATTTTTCAAATCATTATGCAGAATGTTCTGTCTATGCATATGAATTAAGGCGTTCAACATATCATAACATATTTGGGTCCATTTGTCTTGATTAAATATGCCTTCTCTCCTAGCTTTGTATACCGTCATTGAGCTGTCATTGAACTTTACATACTCCATGACAATTTTTTTCTTGTGGAGGATGCCGAAAAGATGAGGGAAATATTTTGAATTTTGTAAAAATTGCAAAATTGAAGCTTCATGATTGGCATTAAAATATTCAATGGATTTTCCGATTTTTATGGCACATTCGATGTTTAGCAACCTCATCCTGCCAATTTTCACTTCACCGAATGTGCCAGAGCCAATTGAAATATTTGTTAGTTCGACTACATCTTCTGATAGGTTGTTGTGGTGATGTGTTTTTCTTTGCCCCTAATTATTTGTTTTGAAAAAGAGCTAAGGCATTTGCTGTTCATGGAAACAAGCTTTTTCTGGGTTGTATTAACAAAGTTTTGCATTTGCTTGTTTTCAGCCAACACTTTTTCTTTTTCAAGGATGAGTTTTTGTTTTTCAGCTTCAAGCTTTTGGTTTTTTTCTTCAATCATTTCATTTTCTTTGATAACATTTTCTTTCTCTTTAATAGCTTGCTGCTTTTCTTCCTCCACCTTTTCATTTTCTGCAAGAACTTTTTGCTTTTCTTGTACGACTTTCTCAGTTTCTTTTTGCTGCAGTTCATTCCTTTCCTTCAGATTATTCATTTCATGTTTATCATTTTTCTTTTTATCCTTTACGTAACTTTTTTTTTTCAACTTCCGTCTGAGTAAGGCTTCTTGACTTCTAGCCATTATAATCTGTTTTTTTCAATTTTTGCTATGAACAAAAAGCTTTTGATTCAGGATGGGAGAAATTATAAGGTTTTGTGTACACCTTGACTCTTTAGATTTCTGAAAGGAAAACACAGCACCTACATGTTTTTATAAGCAAGTGTCTGCCCCTTGGTCAGGCTGTATGCTTTAAGCTTTCAAAGCATCCAGGCAGAGTCTATTATATGCTTACGAATCACTCCATGAGCCAAATTTTTTTATGCTTAGGAAGTCTGCAAATCTGAGCCTTAATATGCTTATAAGTGTTATGCTTATAAAAACATGTATAGAACTCTTAAACCAGTCAAATAAATTAGCACTTTTATCTAGTTACTGATCATGTTATCAAGGTGCTCCAACGCTTAGCTCGAAGGTACAAACACATGCAACTAATCTTTATTTGCAAAAGTTCATGCTTGTGAAAAAGATTTTAGACATAAGCCTGTGTACAGTACAGAAAACTTTTACTCATTCTGATTTTTTAATACAGTATATTATACAAAAAAGTTTCCAAACTCGTAAAATATTTCTTGTATTGTACTTGCAACTGTCTGATAACTATTACATACCACAATAGTCTGGAGAAACTTACTTTATAAGGAAAACCATCAAAACTCTTTTCTCAGAAAATGTTCAGAATCCAAAATATTGATTAGACGGCTAAATACAACTTGGATAGTTCCCTTTTCATATTGAAAAATACTATTAACTGCTCCAACTTGTGACATCTGGTCTGTATTTTCACTTACTGTAAAATCAAATGAGAAATTGTGTATTTTTTAATACACGGTTCATTAAACTCAAATCAAATGACTTTGGAGGTTTGGTGAAATGGTTGTGGAATGGCCGTCCCAAGTTGGAGCAGTCAGTCTGGGAAATCCTCTCAATTGCACGCTTATGTTCCGAGGGCGTAAGCGCGCAATTGCATGGTTATAATTTATGCCCGCTCCCGCCTTGGTTGAAATTGCTTAGGGATTTCAAGGGGTTCAGAATTCTCTAATTCGGGCGAAGGCATGGTTTAACAGGCAATCCATTTTTACGGAATCTTAGGCTTTTGAAATTTAACAGAGCTTTCGGAAGGATTTCGTGTCAGAATAATAAAGGGTGCAATTGCACGCTTACCGCCCGTTTCAGAACAATTTCAATAAGCGTGTAATTACACGCTTAAAAATTCTGCCATTTTGATAACCGTGCAATTGCGCGCTTACGGCCTCAGAACATAAGCGTGCAATTGAGAGGATTTCCCAGACTGGCAGTTGACGGTAACTGAGATAATTAATTATCTCTTTAACATATAGCAGCATGTCAAGGGAAAAAACCTTGATTGATTAATGTAGAATAAATTGTATTGACTGTCATACCGTCGTCTATCAATTTTAAAATACCGTTTTCCTGTCTTTTTTTCCGTCAAATCCCGTAATATTGTACTAAAAAAGGGCCAATCCTGTCACACCGTAAAAGTACAAAATCCCCCAGAACAGAACCGCCAAAGCAAATAAAACTTACCTAGCACAGCTAACAACCACTCGTACCGTAAGTTGGTCTAATATCGACATCTCTCGTCTATTTCATTCCGACACCCTTTTCTTTAGAGACAGGAATAATATAAAAGTTGGAATCACTGATTGAAAAAGGATTATTCTTCTATGAAAACTAAGCAAAGAAAAACAGTTTCAACTTTTCTATCAATTTCAGCTGTTAAAAACGGTGACGGAATTAGAGGAGGGATGTCGACATTTATAGACCAAACGGTAATTCTGTATTTTTAAAAAAAAAAGTCCTATTATATTATCAGCAGGAATAGATATAAAAGTTTAAAAACTACTTACATATGATCCAGGTATCAGTTATCATCCAAACCCAGAAAGTACCTGGTTAAAACATCCAACAACTACTCAACCAGTCTCAACCACAACAGCCCAACCTTTCAACCAGACCAACTTTCACTTTTAGTGCACTATGGCGCCAATTATAGAAGAATGAGTACTAGCAATTTTCATGGCGGGAACGAGATAGCCTGGGTAGACCGCGCTGATCTCGGCGCTGATTGGGTAAAACACGTCGGCATTCACAGGCTAAGGGCAGTTTTCGCGCCATAAACGATCTGGTCTGTATTTTATGTGCCGATCAATATGTAAACAAACTTTTCCCTGAAAATCCAGTCACAGTAAAAAATTGTCTACCTTCAATCAAAATAGGGTAGCTTGCAACCTTATTTGCAAATAAACATACTTAAAACTATACATTTTTGGAAAGCCAATAAAATGAAGTTTTATATTATGTCTGGTCTGATGTATCAACGATAGCATACATTCGACCAGCTTCCTGAAAGAACCTCTACTAGGGGCAAATGGCATGTGTTTTGTGTACTTTTATAAAACATATCCATAGGAACATATCAGACTAGTCAAAAACATATTACAACAAGTATATAGTTTCGATACATCCAAAAAAAAATGGGTCATTACAGCAAACTTAACGTTGCAAAATCCAAAAAAGTGACAATTTATGACCCTTTCCAGATCTGCTATAAAGGCCTGGAAAATGAAGAAACAAAGAAAATAAAGAGTTTCAGACAAAGAAAAGAGGTTGCATCTTCAATTTAAAAAAAAATTTGTGAAAAATAATGAGTTTTGGCATCAAAAATCCAAATTTCAATTTAGACAATTTCCGCGCGCTCAGAATCGGGCGGATTGGCGGGCGCGCCTTATTTCCGTGGAGTAAAATGTCCGTTTATTTCACCCAAAAAAGGACTGGGTGAGGTTTCACGGCCGCAATTAAAATTTTTACGCTGTGTCTTTCAGGTACATCAAAGTGCGAATATGGCTTTCACTCCGAAGGTTGTTTGGCCCGCTTCTTTAGAGTTCTAGCTTGGGCGCCATCGAAATACATATTACTAGTAAGAAGTTTTGAGTCTATTTATGGTATTCGTAAATCCGATTTTGCCCACCATGATACAATCTTTTTATTTTACTGTAAATATAGCATTTTTTCAAAAGATTGATTTTGCAGGCCTCCCGAAAAAAAACACTCAAAAAAATTTCGTACAATATTACAATAAGTCAAAATAAAAGTCCAAAAAAGGGAAGTATGGGTGTATTCTAATGTCAAAACAATGAACCTGTTATTTCAGCGATTCAAAAACTTAATAAAAAATCTAAAGCTAAGTCAATTTCAACTCTCGACTTTTCTACGCTTTATACAAAAATAGCTCATGATAAACTTATTTCAGTTTTGAATGAGACTGTCGATTTCTGTTTTCGGGGTTACCCTAACAAGTTTTTGTCTGTTGCTAAATCTGGTGTTAGATGGACAATGAAACCAACATTAAATTCGTTACTTTTCAATATTCATCTAAATATATTCATTTAAATCAGTTTTTGATGGAAAATTGTTTTTTCTCTTGTGGTGATTGTGTTTTTAGACAGGTGATTGGAATCCCCATGGGTTCCGATCCGGCCCCTTTTACGGCCTACTTGTTTTTATACCATTACGAAAGTAATTGGCTCAAAGATCTTAAAGAAACAAATCTTACAATTGCAAGAAAATTTTCAAATACATTCAGATTCATTGATGATTTGAATGCAATGAATGATAGTGGCGAATTTGAAAAGCATCTAAAAGATATCTATCCACCTGAGTTAGAATTAAAGAAGGAACACGGTAGTAAAAGTGCTTCATTTTTGGATCTTGATATTCAAATTGAAAATAAGCAATTTAAAACCAAACTTTTTGATAAACGTGATGCATTTCCCATTGAAATTGTTAGAATGCCAGACAGATCTTCCAACATGCCTTGCAAAATCTTTGACTCCTGCATAGGAGCTGAGACCCTCCGTATTGCTCGAATTTCTTCTTTAACTAGTAGTTTTATCGAGTCTTGTCACTGCCTGTATAGGAGAATGCTGAAAGAAGGTGCAAACAAATCAGGAATACAGAGAGTCTTGAAGAAATTGTACGGTAAACATCCTTTTCTTAAAGAGTTCAGCGCCGACTCAAAATTATTTTGTGATAGCCCCTACTGGGAGCATTTTTATTTTTGTTTACTTTATTGTATGTTTGGGAAGAAAATTGCTGCTGATGACCACTTCGGTGGACCTGTGTCGCAGGTGACCGTGTTTTCTTTTTGGTACATAAGGGGGGCGTACCAGTTTGTTGGTGTGTCGGTATTGACCTTTTTTTGCGTCGGTCTTTCGGTGTTTGAGATGCTTTTCGGTGACAGAAAATGTTAAATTTTCAATCGGTGATACGGTAATTTTTCTCGAAACGTCAAAGAAATGGTGCTAAAATCAAGGGTTATTTCTCAGGAATCCCTCCTATGTGATATGTCAATTATTAGAATTATTATAATTTTTAGAAATATTATTACAACATCTTGGTTGGACAACCATTAAAATAGTGCTCAATACTTCGTAGAGCGAATCATAAATTATATCTTTCGAAAATTCACAATGTTAAAAAATACATTACTTAAAGTTTCATGCTTATCGCAATCATCAGATGTATAAAAACATTTTTTAAAAAACCGTCTTATGTACAGATTTGAAGTGTGGAAAAAATCGTAAAAAAATCGTAAAAATGATTAAAAGCAATTATGACAAATTAGGCGATAAAAAACTATAAAACTTTAAAAAGATTCAAGTGTCCGGTGGGATGCTTTTAATGTTTTTCAACAAATGTTTATTAACGTGCCTACACGTGGAAATCAGTTCGGATCTTTTATTTAAGAGTTTTTGTTTAGAATTGATGATGTGGAACTTTTCAGATAAGCACAAATTACACGTTTTACCTCCGTTTGCAAATGGTCGAGCATGATCGATTATTTCACATGATAATATGGGTTGAATGTCTTGTTTTTGTAGGCTCCAGATGTGTTTCGATAATTCAGTCGAATTTGCCTTATCTTCATGTCTGAATGTGAAATTGTGTTGGTTCCAACGTGTTTTAAAGCTGTTTTCGGTAAGCCCAATGTACTTAGCTTCTTCCTCACTTTCTGATGAAGTAATGGTACATTGATAAATAACTTGTTCTTGTAAGCAGTTACCTTTCAACGGCAGGAATCTTTGTTGCAACAATTACACGTTTTGCTCTTGTCAGGTGGTTTGCTGGTTAATATGCTTTTGTTGTGCGAAGGTATAATACTGGCTATGTTTGGTAAACAGCTATAACTCACTTTAAGGTTGTTGCGGTTAAATTTTTTCGAAAATCTGTGTTTCTTTGGGAAATTTTTCTCTACGAGTTTTAAAAACTTTTTTGCGATGTTTGTCTTGACATTTGTACTGTAAGGTGGGTTGAACCACGTGATTTTTCGTTTTCTATTTCGTTTCGTGTTGTTTGGTTTGGCGGTGGTTTTTGATTTGTGTCCACTTTGTTGTAGTGCGTTGTCGTAAAAAAGGTGCTGCGCGTTCAAATATTTCTTTAGACGACGAAATACCACTGATACGGTCGGAAATCATTTTTGGGATGCGCTCGATTATTTTTGGAGGGTGATTTGAGTCGACGTGTATGTAGGTAGGTTGGCTGTTAGGTTTACTATAAGGTTTGAATGTACCAGTATTCAAGTCAAGGGTGACGTCAAGGAAATTGGGGATGTCTTTTTTCATACGTTCGAGTACATTCAAACCTAAAAAATACAGTGTTTATATTATAATATCTGACTAATGTTGACAAAAGTGATGGCGTTATCAGCAGTGACATTTTTTCATTTTTTTAAATAAAAGTGACCCCCAATAAAGTTATCACAAAAAGTTTACGGACCAGGTAGAGTTAAAATCAAAAAAATAATTTACAAAAGAAAAGAAAAAAAGATAATATATACAGTTTTTCAAAAGTTCAAATGAGCAGCTTCCAACACTGTGGTACTACTAGTGTGGTTTGTATCCCATGTATGTACCAGTTGGACTTGGAAAACCCGATCTGACTTTCACCATACAACATGATGACACTACTCTCTTGTTGTCCTTTCCAAGCTTTCCATACTTCCATAATGCAGTTCTCTGCTTTCAAAATTCCAAATATCTGCTCTGACATCAGCCCGTGCTTTTATGCTCAAAACTAATAAATCTTCATCCAAACAGTACTTTTTAAATTTTAGAAGTTTCGAAACACAATGCTTCCTCATGCAACACTTGTTTTCAATAAGGGTAGGCATTTCTACGTATTGTTTGCACTTACACCAATCTGGAGCTATTGTGACTGGCTCCTCAGGCTCTGGTGGCTCGTACCGCGCTTCAGCCAAATTATCTCTCAATGCTTGGAGAGAGCCATTACCATGATTATTGGGGACAATCAACATTTCCATTAGGTCCTCTCGGGACAGGGAATCCAAGAATGCCTGAAAAGAAAGAAATTTTAATTTCATACATAATCATAACTCGGAAAGTAACTTCTATCACCACTTAGACTAATGCTTTTTTTCTATAAGCAACTACTTGCCCCTAGGTCAGGCTGGGTAATAAATATGCTTAAATTCTATTGTTCTCAAACAATTGATCTATTGTTTCAAGGATTCAATCTGGCCCTATCTATGCTTATAAACGTTATGCTTATAAAAAGACTGCTATGGTTTCTAATTTGTAGAATAAAGCCTAAAAGAACCCAACAATAAAAATCAAAAACATTTTATAAACAAATAAATGCCAGAAAGACTATGATTTTGAGACTGATGAAGGCTCTTTGTGACAGTGTATACATTTAGCAAAAGAATAGAAAACTGAATGTATTTTGAAATTATTATCAAGTTATCTAATTTTGCAATACAAATTCACATTGATAAAAATAGCTGGGAGACAAACAACTTTGGACATACCCTGATTTCCCTTTCAGCAATTTCCAATTCTTCCTCCATTAAAACAAACCCGTCTGAAGGCCGAGATGCTCGATTGGGTTGTTGTTGGCTGTTTGCACCATTAGCTTGCTCACGATTAACCTGAAAAGAGTTATAAATTTATAACTTTATAAAAACGTGCACACTGAGCTCAACTTCAGTAATTTCTAAATTATTTGAAGGGTACGGTCATTTTGGGACCAGAGCCCTAAAAATGAAAAATTTGAAGAAAAAAAATAGCCAAAAGTGTAACAAATTTCAAACAGACCCGACTTCAGCAATAATAAAGAACAAAAAAGGTTCATACTGTTGCACGGACTGTGGTAGTATTTTGCTTCATAGTCGGTCCACCATTTTTGCAGCCAGCCACAAGCTCTTTCTTCTTCCACACACCACATTGGCAAAGCTTATTGCATTTATCATCTCTTGTCTTGCACCTTTTCCAGATTTTCCTTCCCTTTTGGTACACATCGATTTGCACTTGCAAAACCGCTGAAAATATTAAAATATCTCATTTTAGAACAAAAATTACAGCGTTGTCCAGGCATTTTATATACAAAGAATGCAAAGCACAAATGTTTAAGATAGCCCATATCATATCATTTTTATCTTTCTCTCACCCACCTCCAAAACAAAACCACCCATGTTAGTTAAGAAAAAATGATGCTTAAATTTATTTCAATCATGTAAAATTCAGTTCCATATCATCAAAAACAGCATGCATAATGTTTTTGCACAAAAAAAGTTCCTAGATATCCAAAGAAAGTTACCTTTTGGTTCTACACACCTTCCATAGTTTATTAAATAGTAGCACACAATATTCAAATATAACTAGTCTTAGCTTTCACTAACTGCCACCCGCTACAAAAAAAATTAATGCTGATTGAACTAGATTGATAAGACTTTTAAATGCTTTATACAGAAAGCTTGGAAAAGATCAGGAGTAATTTGAATGATTTTTCTTTGCTAATTTTTTTGAGATATAAATAAGCTAACATACATTAAATGTACGTAATGAGTCAATTAAAAATACCAAAACTCTCAAAAAACATTTAACTTTAATCAACCAATTTCATCAAAATCTAATTCCCCTTGAAAATCGAATTATAGAGCTTCAACTGTAAGTATTTACAGTGCGTCCAGGTATAAAGCGGTGAATAAAATGTGAAGAGATCTTGACATATAAATCATTGTAACTGTTTATTTCAGAAGAATTATTCATCTTTTACACCGTAATATAAATATCTGAATCATTTAAAATTTAAAAGAATTTTCTTTGCCAACTTTATCATTTCAATAAAATGAAATTTCGCGGAGAATTAATTTCCCAAATGAGCCATTTTTCAGATTTCTATAATGGGAACTAAATTTGGGAATGACACTCATATTTTGGAAATTTTAAAACCTATAAAATGGAGAAAACGGACATTTTGAATGATTTCAGATAATCTAAATCTAAGATATAAGTATATAAATACAAAAAAATAAATACAAACAACTTTTTTGAATATTCTATGTTGTTTGGCAAATAAATAATATAAGAATACCTTTTAAAACGGTAGTAAAGCATTGTTTTAATTTATCATTGACACTATTTGGTCTCTAATAGACGGGGTGTGTGGAATAGTCAGAGAGGTTGGAAATTTTTCAAATACTAATAGCTGCGGGAAGAGGGAAATAGCTGGAGTAAGAATGTTTCAGTAGAATATTAATTAACGGGGACAACCAGGACAACTATTATAGACCAAAGATAAAAAAATTATCAAAATTATCATTAACAATATTACGGAAAAAAGAATTATTATGCAGCTTCAATTTAATTCTTTGTTTTACGAAATAGTTCGATTTCAGATTTGCTGATTTCCAAAAAGTGTCATAGGACATTTGTTGCTTTTCTAAGAACAACATTGGTGAAATCTAGTCTATGCGTATTCTTATGGGAATTTTTTGCAGGAACTAATTTTTGTGGTCTTTTATTTTGAAATTTATTATGGAATTAAATTTATTGCGGAAGTAAATTTTACGGAATTTTCAATGTTTTAAGAAATTATAGTCGCTCTGTTAGTTCTGTTAGATAGCTATTGTTTTTTGTACATGAAAAATTTTGCAGAAACTATATTATGCCGTTTTGGGCCAAATCCGCAAAATTTAGTTCCCACAAAAATTAGTTTCCTTAAAGTATTGAAATTAAGATTTTTGTACAAAACTTCAAAAATGAGGTTGTTACTATAACGAGGAACAAGAAGTAACGAGAAGTAACGAGTTCTCAAATGGAAGTAACGAGTACTAAACCTAAGTAACGAGTACTTTAGTCAAGAAAATGACACTCCATTGTCTTGTTAATTGTTTTAAGATTGATGACGTCATTTCTAGATTTTTTTTCAGGCACCTATATCTCGTGATTGGCTTGTCTGTTTCCTTTCAAATTTGGCATGTGACACTGTGACAATCATGCCTTAATTTTGTCAATTTTTGTTATGATGTCATCATTTGGGCCCTTTTTGGTACTGGAATCCGGACACCTATATCTCGTGATTGGCTTGTCCGTTTCCTTTCAAATTTGGCATGTGACACCCTAAAATTTACCTAATTAGATTTTGTCAACTCGTTACTTTTCGTTACCTCTCGTTACTTCTCGTTTCCTACTCCTTACTTCTCGTTACTTCTCGTTACTTCTTCTTCTTCGTTATAGTAACAACCCAAAAATAATGCAAAAAGAAAACATGCAAAAGTAAATTCTTAAAATAATATACCGGGTAGTCCAAAAAAAGTGTCCATAAAATTCATTTTTTGACGTAGCTTGTTTTTGTGGGTCTATTGACTTGAAATTTGGTACAGGCAATCTTTAGCATAACTCTGAGCACCCCTCAAAATTTCATTCTCAGAAAACAATTTTTCGAAAAGTTAAAAGATTCTAAAAATTGGAGGTCAAAAGTGGGTTGTTCAAAAATTGACGTCAATTATTTTCAGAGAGCATTTTGCTTCATAATATTTCAAAACGATTGAAATGAATTCATGAATTCACATTTTTTCTCAAAACTTTCCACAATAACATTAAGCATAATGTTCGTTTAATAAATTCAAAAATTAATTGTAAACCAATTTGATACATCCATCATTATTTTCATTCACAGTACGAACTCGCGGTAGGAATTGTTTCAAAGCTTTTCGGATGATTTCATGATTGGAACCGATTTTTTTCCATACTGATTTGATCTTTCTTTTCAATTGTTCTTCGTTTTCGAACGGGTTGTTTAAACGGCCCCTGTACACCTCCGCCTTGACTGCATCCCAGAAATAATAATCCAGTGGATTGCAGTCAGGTGACGAAGGTGGCCAGTCAGTCTTTTTTACGAAACGTTTTCGTAATCTTTCTTCCATGAATCCTTGCACCAAGTTACTACCGTGTGAAGGGGCACCATCTTGTAAGAAGATCCAGTTTTCATGAGGAAATAATTTCGCAACGGACGGTATAAGTTTTTTTTCAAGGTGTTTTTTGTATGTGACAGCGTTGACTTTCATACCATTTTCGTTAACAAAAAACGGTTGGGTGGCTCCATTCCATGTCAGACATGCTGAAACCATTACCTTTTTGGACTGCCGATTTGTTTGATGAAACAGATTTTCTTCTGGGACATCTTTTTTATCACCTTTGAAATAAACTCGATCGTTCTGCGGATTAAGCGGGACCTCAAGTGTAAAGTCCTTTTCATCCTGGAATGCACATTTCTCAATTAGCCGTGGATTCTTTTCGAAACGATCAGCAAGTCTGCGTTCAGTTCGACGTTGGCGGGTAGTTTCACTCATTCTGGGCGTTTTCAAACGTTTAAATTGTTTATAACCTCTTCGCTTGACCAATCGTTTTACCGAGCTGCGACTGATACCAACCATTGGTGCAATTTCTTGAGGGCTTTTGTGCGTTCCCGGGCTCTCCTCTTGCGAGCAAATCAACATCTCAACGAGGACCCCGTTTTCTTCCGTAGTTGCAGTTACCGGTCGGCCAGAACCTGGTCTTCTTTCAAATGTTCCAGTTTCCTTTATTTTGTTGACTAGGCGCTGAACAGACCTAAGAACCCACTTCTTGGTTGGATGTTCTTTCCAGATCTTATAGGCTGTCCAGCCCTTTTCTTCAAAGTCGTTTTTGATTACTGCCTTGTCTTCACTGGAAAAAACCATGTTTCCACGAAGCGTTCAGTCTTGGTTTGATGGGACCAGCTTTTTCTGAAGTTCGTTACTTTGGGTATTGCAATGTAATGACTTCAAAAATTACTTTGAGGTCGTTGCATTGCAAAAGCGGAGAAAAAGATCGCCGCGGACAAAAAGAAAACAGGAGACAAAAACTAGTTTGATATGTTTTGACGTAAATTTTTGAACAAGGCGATCGACACATTTAATTAAAATGTTTGTAACTTTTCGAAAAATTGTTTTCTGAGAATGAAATTTTGAGGGGTGCTCAGAGTTATGCTAAAGATTGCCTGTACCAAATTTCAAGTCAATAGACCCACAAAAACAAGCTACGTCAAAAAATGAATTTTATGGACACTTTTTTTGGACTACCCGGTATATATATAAGGAATGAAAACTTTTTTAAAACATCATCAACTTACCAAATTTCTCATCTTGTGAGGATGTTGGTGTGTTGTTGTTATTATTAGCTGGTGAATAATAATGTCTTTTCGGTGTACTTGGACTTTCTAAGGAAAATATTTTAAAATGTTTTTGAATTAAAAAAAACAACACCTAGAATAGTAGGCCTGTTACACTGAACATAGTCATCATAAATATTTTAGTGTAATTGGGCGAATAGATTACATCATTATCACAACATTTTTAAATTCAGCTATCAGTTTACATCTGTTTTAAAGTTTGAAATAAAGGTACAATACCTTGGCTAATGCCATCAGCTGGACGCTTAGTTGGTGTGTTCATATTTTTTATAATTTTATTCTATATTTCTGAAATGAAAAAAAATGAATTAGATTGTAAGCAAAAATCAAAAGTCATTTCCTATTGATAGAAGCAAAATACAAAACAATGCAGAGCTGAGTAGACTTTTCTTTATTTTATAAAATAAAAGTGTTTTTAAAACTATATCGAGTTTGACTATCCAATCAAGTGCGAGATGTTTGTTTGTGTCGTTGCTGCTACTTTCACTTTTGCACACTTGCGAAACAAAGATGGCGATTATTTTCAAGGCAGGATCCTGATTTTTTTAAGCTGGAAGGCATCTTTTGCTTGTAAAATAACGTTGCTGCTGTTCACACTTATTGGAATTTTTACTCGAGTATCATTCTTGAGGTTTTTTACCACTTCCTCTGGGAGAGGAGAGCTGTCCTATTATCCGATTAGCATGTGACAATATGTGTGTGGCTGTTTTTTTTTTGTTGTCAACTGAAATTTTCGATAAATGGTTTGACAGATGGTTGTTTACCTTGTGGCATCCATACTGCATGGCACATTTTTGTGACAATTGATTGGAGTAGCCATTCCTATTACATCAATTGATCTCATCGAAAACTATTTCATGGCTTGAGATCAAACCATCTGCAACAGTCAATTCAGATTTATTTAAAGCAACATTTGGATTTCGAAATATTTTAACATTTAGACTTTATAATTTTACTGGAAATGTCATGTCATTGTTAAACTTTACATTCAGCCGAACAATGATTTTTTTGTCATGCTGTCAATAGGTACACGGTTCAACGTATTAGAGTAAACGCGTAAACGCTTTTACGAAAAAGATCATACATACGCCATCAAATATTGGGTGATGGTGGTCAGTAACATTTGTTGAGGAGGTATGCTGCGAAGAACAGATACTTTATTTTTTAATGGACCTTATCAGGGTTTTTGACTTTTCTAAAAAAGCGATGCATTGTTGGATTGTTTCGAGTGTATTTCTAGGTATTACAAATAATATCTCTTAGGAACTCCTCGAGGGAATTCTATTGTAATACACATCGCTTTTTAGAAAAATCAAAAACTCCAATAAGGTCTATTATTCAACACGACATGAGAAAGACTTTGTTGTAGTTTGAGATCAAGCAAACGCAAACATTACCAGATTCCCATCAAGATTCAATATTAATATTATGTAGTTACATATAATATAATTCAACACAAGAAGGGGGACGAATTGTGAATGTTTTGGTGGTACATGGGATGTTTTGTGTGTGACATGTGATGCTTAATGACATGCTTAGTTATAACATCATAAACTATCAAAAAGTCCAAATTACAATGTCACGTTTACTGTAATATTTTAAAACTAAAGAATCAAAACAATGACAAGAAAGACTACATTATTACTAAAACTACACATCAATATGTTATTGTTTTGAAATAGGGTCTTTTTTCACAAGATACGTTTGTTGAAAAATTCTAGAAGGATCTTTTAAAACTCGTCAAATTATTTTCAGTTTAATAGCCCCGTATGAAATACTCTGTGTTACCCTTTTAAATACCATTGTAATCCCCCTATGTTATTAAGTCCATGCTACAATGTTATTCTTTACAGTTTTAGTTTTTTTACCTTGTGTATTGGGCAGATATCTTTATACCTTTTCCAGGGAGATTTTTTGAAACTACTACAAAAGTATTACAAAATCGATTTCAAATGACTTTTTAATCTGTCTTTTAATTTTTCCAACATCCTCTTCTTTGACATGATTGTTATGACTCACTGGCAATAAATTCTTGGTGAAATGTAAAGGTCTTATTAGTTTGTTTTTTAATTTCTGTATTTAATAATGGAGTCGTCGATTTCTTATACATTTTGAAATTTCTTCGCTTTGCGAAAACAGAACGCTCGTTCCGCAACCTCTTTTATGTTGATTTGCTGTGATGACTGCAATGGGTGGTTGTAAAGAATCCAACATTTTCCCATTATGTTCATTTACAATGTCATTTGCAAATGATAGCCGAATGCATTTATCATAGTCAACCGGGTTTTTTTTCAGGTTGTCTGGTTAAGAAAAAATTCCAGTCCTCCACTGTTGATTTCCCATTTTCAAATTTTTGAAAGCTTTTCTAAATTTCTTTTGAGACTCATCCTCACCAGCTGATCTCATATTTGATTCCAGTTTCACAACAGTTCTGAAGCAACAATAAGCTCGATAGCCAGCAACTGCAATTTCATTTTGGAAAGGAATGGTACAATACATCATCCATAACAGGTGGCAACTGTGCAACGTCTCCTACTAATATAATAAATATTCCACCAAATAACGTTTCTAATTTTCCTGTTGCTTGACGACAGCGTCTATCTATCCAGCATAGCAATCTTTGACCTACGACAGAAAATTCATCAATAATTCAATAAAAATTTCTCAAACACAGAAGCGACTTCAAATTTCAATGTTTTTAAACTGATGATGGTGGTCGGATGACACCGAAACGTCTTGAATAAATTTTGATTTTATGAAAATAAAATGAAATCGCTTCTGTGTTTGAAATTTTTATTGAACTCATTCAGGAGGATCAACCAATTTGATCATCAATAATTATATACTTAATGTCTTCAAGGCAAGTTTGTAAATTATCAAGTGATTTTCATTTGAGCTCGTGCTTTAATTTGTTTCTAATTGGCAATTTTGAGAGTGCTGTGCAATGTTCTTCCATTGATATTAAAGGCAGCAATACCAAAATAAGATGTCAATAGACACTTTTTGCCAAGGAGTTTTTTAGTGCAATTTATCAAATATGACTTTCCACTACCTGCTATTCCAGTAACTATCATTTGTAAAGGGTCTGCATTTATACTTTGAGCATGGTTATGTACAATATTGTAAGCTTGGAGTCGCTCTGCATTTAAGTTCTCGACTTTATATTGACTATAATCTGTGAGATTTGCATTCTCGAAAGTCTTTTTCTTTTCTACAATCCAAAATGGCATTGCATTAATTTGCTCTTGAGTATAAAAATCAAAAGAATCAGTCCAATACTCTTGATTTTCTGAAGAAACATTATTGGGCATGGAATTCAGGTCAGCTATATCCATCCAATCTTCACGTAAAGAAATATTTTCACTTTCTTCCTCTATATTTTCCTCATCTTCGACCTGATATTCGAAATTGTTTGCATTGATGTAATGCCTTCTCCAATTTGTAACTAATTCTCTTCCTAAAGAGCTGTTAATGAATTCTTTCCATTTTTGGCAATATGTCTCATTTGCTGCTTGTAAACCTTCCCAAAGACTGTCTATTGAATCATTCCGTGGTTTGTATTTGATTAATTGAAATTTACAAAATCAACATAAAAGGGGTTGCGGAACGACCTTTCCGTTTTCTTCGCAAAGCGAAGAGATTTCGACACTAACAAATTATTTTTATAAGTCACACTTTTACTGATAATGTTTTCCAACTCAACTTTCTTTTTTATAAGAATTTTATAAGAACAATAAGAGGCTCAAAAATTTAATATGCCGGGTTTCGAGCAATTCAAAAACAATTTCAGGCTCAAAGTGCAGAAAAGGACAGTCAAACCTTTAAAAAAATTTACTGGTTCTTATAAAAAATAGTGCAAGTGACAAAAAAGAACACACATGTTTCTTGTGCAATGGCTGAATGACCAACAATAAAGATATTACATTAGGCTTTTAGGCTGGTAGTTTATCTGAATAAATTGAAAGACTTTTATCCCATCTTTTTGTTAGTTTTTGAAACAATTACTTAGCTCTCTATAAAACTTTTACAAAGACAAATTTATCAACTATTCAAAAATTATATTATACATTTCCCTTCAAAATTCATAAGAAAATAGTGCGTAGTTTGAAAGATGATCTCGAGCTTTTCAGCTATTAGAACCTAGTATACAATCTCTCAAAATGTGCTACCTCTTTATGATATCATTCACTTCAAATGTAGTATCAATTTTCCAAAAAGGAATCAGCAGCCTAGCAATAATTTCAAGTACTCTTAGGTTCCAAATAAACGGGCCCCCCGCTTGTTAATTTTTCGAAAATTTTCCAACCCCCCGGACCTTATTAGGACCCCCCCCCGTTTTCAGCTGTCAAAGAGAAGGTCCCTTATTTTGCTCTAAATAGCGTGATTTTTGCCTATTTTTACCTTATTTTTGGGTTTCAGAAGTACAATTTCCAACCCCCCCCACCGGCAATTAGGTCCCCCCCGTTTATTAAAATCTAGAAAATTTTCCAACCCCCTCGTTTATTCGAAACCTAAGAGTAACTTATCAAGACTAGTGAGGTTTTTTGCTTGATGAAATTTTGTCTTTTTGTGAGTCTGTTTTGCAAGATTGTGTGTTCGGCAAAAAGATGTTCCCAATGTTTCATTTATAAAATCAATCCAAACCAGTAATTAAAATAATGCCATTACTATTTATTAGGCGCTAATAATAACAAGGGTTATCTACGATCTCACGTCAAAGAGTTTATGAAAATATAAGTTGATTCGCCAGTAAGAAAAAAAAAATTGTGAAAGATATCTTGTTTGAAAATATATCCGAGCTAGCATCAAAAGTAACATATAGGTACTTTTATCATTTAAGTAGTCTTTTGGGCTAAAATCATCAATCATGCTTTTGTTATCACTTTATCGTACAAGTATAAAACGGCATTATTCTAATTGATGATGATCAAGCTCCAATGTTAAACAAAAATCTCTCGAGAGTCAGCAAGCAATAATGGGATCAATCAAGCCAAATCAAAATGATTCCATTATCGAATAAATATTGAAGAAATCTTCAATGACGAAAATAGCAACTAGTTATTATCATTTTGATTATGCTTTCCCACCAAAACTCTGAAACACTGCTGATTCAGCCAGTCGGCCGATCGGTAGTTAAAAGTCACCCATCAAATTAATCAAGCTCCTTCACCTGAACCCTGAAGACAGAAGAGATGAAAATAATTATAGTTAGAGTAAAATGAAATAAACACACGACCCATATGAATAAAAATAAACCAGCCGAGGCTGGAAGGTCAGCCAATAGAGCTTACCTAGATAGCTTTAATAAGTGGGTTAACAGATGTAAGAGATGTACTGAAACAGAGTAGACTAAAATTGTTGAGTAATGTACAAAATGTGAAACATTTGATAACTTGATTTAAAATTATTTAAAACAAGCCTGAGAGCTCCTCCAACCCCCCCCCCACACGTGAAGCTCAAAGTATACTTCTCTTTAGCATTGTAGCACTGTTTCTATGACATCAAACAATTAAGCTATAGTTCATTACTATAAAATAAAAGAGAAACATAGTGTAATTAAACTTTTTGTTAATTTCATTCCAGTCAGTCAGGTATGATACATTTTTTCTGTTGGATGTAGACAATATCCACATCTGACCAAAGTGTTATACTAGAAATAAATAAGAAAATTGCCAAAACGTCAGAATCAAAATAAAGATATCCATCAAGTATACATAGATACTGTTCTTTTTGTTTTACTTGATAAAACTCCAATAACACTTTAAACTAACAAGCTACAAAATTTAAGTCACAAAGCGCAAACTCCAGAAAAACACAATTTGCATCAAAAACTTAGCAAAACGTAAACACGTGAACAATTCCTATGATTCAATCCCGAGAAAAGTTGGTAACAGACGGACGAACGAACGAACACAGGTTAATTTATAGGACCTCCAGGTAGGTCCAAAAATGTGACTGATCATTGTCCTACTTTGCAATTGAAGCAAAATCACAAAATCTAGAAAAATACAATTTGCATCCAGTCTACGTAAATAAATTTTGTAGTTTAGTACCGTCAAGTTACACGACATGCACACAACCATCTTGAAGACTTTGCTGGTCGAAAATGATAATCGAAAGCAAAACTTAAAATTCAAACTATGCGGGGTTAAGCTCATTTTTCCCCCGTTTTGCTTTAAACATGCTTTTGATTGGTCTATGAATTTGGGCGATCGCTTTACCGCCTTGGCGGAATAAACACACGACCATAATAAATAAACTCAACAGGGCAGCGGAGTAGCAATTAATTTCAACTGGGAGTCCTCTCTTCTGTGCCAAGCACTGGCAGTGTTTTTTAAACTTTAAAACAATGTTAAATGAAGACCAGATGGATCTGTTTGCTATGGCTGTGCAAGTTGTGACGAGAGTGTGCATGTTGTGTAACTTGACGGTATAATTCATTAAATTCTAGAAACCATTTTTCATAAATTTCTGCAGTCCGCTTTCTGCAAGTCTGATAAGAGATATGTATAAACTGTTATCGCCATCATTCAGTCAAAACGTGCGTCAAGGTTAGAAAAACACAATCTGCGTCCGGAACTTTGTGAAAAATAGTTTGATCAATTTCAACAAGAACTGTATATATTAATATTAATATAATTGATCAAATTCCAAAGACCATTTGTCATAATTTTGCAAGTCCAATAATAGGAGATGTGATGGCATCATTTGGTTCCCGTCATCTGACCAACCCTGATTTACGGTCAGCAGGTAGAGTTGGAGAGTCGGAAAACTCTTCCGCTGCTTTGCTGGATTTCCACTGTCGACCTCTGCACGCTCTGTGTTTACAAGTTTTCAAATCGAAGTAGAGAGCCGCATGCCAATGGAGAGTAAACCGAAAACCAGTTTATCCACGGTTTCTCAATTTTAAAATTCGGATCAGTCCACACGGATTCCCTTTCAACAAGATGTAGCTGCTTCTTAACAGAAAAATATTTTCGACAGACCGACCAAACGACTCCCACTTTTTAAAGTAGAAATGACGGGAACCAAACAATTTTTTGCGATTCGCCTTATCAAACACGTCCAAGTCCAAAAAAGCACGATTGCATCCAGTCTTTATCAAATTTAGACAGTAGCTGTACTTTTGTAAACTTTATCAAATTCCAATAACATTATAACACCATCAATCCCCCCTAGAGGCAAACAAGAAAAATATGTTTTTATTGCAAAAACTATTAAAAAGCAGCAATAAAGTAATTCAACATAAACAAAAACTTGAGCAAACGGCTTTAAACCTTCAAAAGATGTAGAAAAAAGAATCCCCTTGATGAAAATCATTGTTTGATTTGCCGAGTTAAAAAAATAAATGACAGAAATTGAAGCTTGCAACGGATTTACACTGGAAATACTTTGGTACAGCACTGACTTATCACATCTGACTTATCGCTTGAGCCGCCATCTTGAAACACCACATTATGATCTGTAAAAACAACGCACGCTAAAAGTACCCAAAAAGTTAACCCGATCGGAAGAAAGTTTAGAAATCAAAGTGAGATCGGAAAATCGGATTTTTTTTTGTCGTCTTATGATGATGATGGAACTGGAAGAAAATTTTACCTATTTGAATGCTCAGCTTAGGCTGACCAATAAGCCTGTGGAAAGAAAACATGGCCATATGATATCCATGAAACACATGGCCGAGAAAAAAACATTTTGTTTTGTGAGATGAAATCCAATTTAATACAAAAAAGTCAGCACAAAGAAAAAGTACTAATGTAACATTCCAAAGGTAGTTGAAACTATAAAGGTGAAGAAAAGAAGATTTACCTTTCAATGGGCTATAATCAGTCCAAAAGTTAATTCGTTGGTTTTCAGGGCCATCTTTGTTGTTTTGAAAATGAAACGCAGAAAAAAAGGCTGGGCTCAGACATCAGGAAGAAGCGGAAAAAAAGCAAAGGAGATAAAGTTTTGGTACTATTACTATTATTTGTACAAAAGTTGCAATTTTCATAAAAGATCTTACATTATAATACTCAAAAAATAGATTATATTCTATTAAAATAAGTAATTTATGAAACAAATACTTCAAATAGTGCTAAACTAATTTTAACCCCATCCAACACGAAGCAAAGTCGATATTTCGCCTTCCCACTTATCTGGTACCAGATGTGGAAATATGCTACGACACGCTTTGCTCTGAAGGTCGGGCATATTTTAACATCTGGAACCTTTGGATTACGGAATTTCTCCTGACCGCGTTCGTAAAATTTAGAAAGAGTCTGGGGACGGTAAAAAGTTACTAGTGCCCCGAACTAAGAGTACACATGCAAAAAAAATTTCCCGTGCGATTTCTACATAGTGCTCCGAACTGAAAAATGTAAACAAAGCCGGACGCGAACTAAAAATTTATTGAGAGTGGCTCTAAACCCAAACCCAATTACAGTTCAATTTATAGCAATAAAATGCGAATTCTTTGCTGCTACTAGAATAAATAAGTTTGTCTCCTCACATCGAATGACAATTTCACCTATTCAAGATCTGTCACTGCCTAAAAAAAGTAAGCAAGCAATGTAACGAACCAAACAATTAGAAGAGAGTGGCCATGAGCCAAATTTCAATTTTTTCAATTTTCAATTTTTGTTTATCTTTATGATAGTACGAACGTTAAATATAAATACAAGTCTGGGAATAAAAATATCCTATATGAGGATTTCTAAGTCATTCACAGTTAAGTCTTAAAAACCTAGTGCAAGACTAGTACAAAAAACAACGGCAAAATACCAAGTATTTACAGTAGTGTGTAATAAAAGAGAAAACACTTTAACGAAAGAAAATTTTTTGAATATTAAACTTTAATTAAAGGATTACCAAAAATGAAAACATGATGCATGAAAACTATGAGCGATAAATGTAGAAAAAATAAAGAACAAACCCTATTGATAACATATACATTATATACATTAAAAACTCTAATTTAATCCAATTTCCCAAGCTCTTTTTTCATGAAAGAGGCCCCCCCAGCGGTTTGCGTGATGGCGTGATGGAGGGTTTTTCGTGGCGTGATGGCGTGAAATTTTGAAAAAAACGGCGTGATCGGCGAGAAAATGAAGTGCCGGCGTGATCGTGAAATCGAGTTTTTTTAGGCGTGATGGCGTGAAATTTGTAGTTCAGCGTGAACGTGAAAATTATATTTATTACTTGAAACGTAATTTCATGTCCATTTTAGCCAATTTAGAGGGTCTAAATTTCAAAATTTTCTTGGTTGGCCCCAACTAAGGTGGGGCCTCCTATAAATCTCATTTTAAAACATAAAAAAACGGTGCAAACAGTTTTATTTATCTGCCATTTATCCTTGCAACTTCCAATTGTCTTTAGCAGTTGCTAGCTAGTCTTCAAAATAAATTCGAATGCTATGTAGTCTGAATCGCAGACCTCTACAGATAAATTTCCTATATAGACTAAATAAAAACTATAAAAAATTTTTTTCGCTACAGGATGAGCAGAAGCCTAAATGCTATGAGAGGGTCGAAAACTGAAAATTTCTCCCGTCGGCACAAACCATGGTTGCGCTTCCTCCCTAACTAACATTTTCCTCTCTTTCTCAGATGCCTATTCTTAGATGCATCAACGACATCAGGTCCTTTATTTCGGGAAAATATAGGTATATTTATAGCAAAGCCTTAAACAGAAAGAAGCAACAGGTTTATTATGAGGTTTGATTTTGAGCAGCTTGGTATTGATCAAAGGAATCCTGTGATGTTTAAACCATATTTTGGAAAAAAGGGCGTAAATGAGGGCGATTTTAGCAAACCATGGTTGTGCCTCCTCGTTCCCTTTTTGAAAACTATTTACGCTAATTCACAATTGGTTCCCGTCAACGTGGGAACCGGGGGCATGGCCCCTCATGTTTTTACCAAAAAAAGCTGCTTGTACTTTTAAAAGATTTCCATTATTTTTACATGAAGTATTTTTCAAATTGAATTGAAATGGTCCTAAAATAGCACTTCGAGCCCTTCAAAATTCAAAAATTTCCTTCGTTGCCCAACCATAGTAGGCTTTGTCAATTGACTCAAATATACCTCAGCCCTCAAACCGGGGCCCTTTGATGTGACCCACTAGTTTTCAAATAGTTTTTGATAAGCATGAGTCAAGATTATGTCATTTTTCCTATCGGAAACACCCGAAAAGACTGGAATTTGACTGTGTATCACTAAAAATAGAAAAACAGAGGTCAAATTCCTTCCACCTTTCCACACCTTTTGGGTGTTTCCGATAGGAAAATGACTTGAAATGATATAATCTTGACTTACGCATATGAGAATGCCGAAAAACTGATTGGCGACTAAACGCACACCTATTTGTGGGCGAAAATTAAGTTTATATAACGGTCTTTTATCCATACCAATGGGTCTAAAGCAAAGAATATGAGCGTGAAAACTAAATTTTCTAGGCGTGCAATTGCGTGAAATCGAAAAAAATTGGCGTGATCGTGAAAATAAAATTTTTCAGGCGTGATGGCGTCAAATCGAAAAAAAATTGGCGTGATGGCGTGAATTTTGGGTCCGCTTGGGGGGCCTCATGAAAGATGAAAAACCTGAAAAGGAAAGACTTGCAGATTTGTAGTATTTTCCTTGATTCCATAATTGTGGTGCATAAAACATAAGCGGGTGAAAAGATTGATCATAATGGATGGTAGCAACATTATTCTTAGAATTTTTTCTTGATATTAAACTGTCTGATTTAAATCTTTGAAATAGATTAACTAAAGCTGAAGGGATGTTATCATTTAAATACTGATGGACAAGTTTACATGATTCCAATTTAAAGAGTTTATCAGCAGTTACAGGGTTGAATTTATTGTTATCAATGGATGGACATACATGATCAATATATTTAATGCATTTAGAAAGGGTTTCATTAATGATATTTAAACCATTTGTATTAGGAGAGCCCCAGGAAGAAATACAATAGATTAGGTGTGAATTAACAAGGCTGAAGTATAGAGATATAAGGTTCTCTCGTGGAAGGATTCATCCTACCTTTCGTAATATACCTGTATTTTGCTTGATTTTAGTATGTAGCCTTTTCAGATGTTCTTTCCAGTTCAACTTGTGATCAATAACAACACCCAGATATTTTGTTTCGTTAACCTTCTTTAGAGATTGACCTGAAATAGAGACATGAAAGTTAGCTGTTTTGTTTTCACCAAAGATGATATAGTTGGACTTGGAGATAATTCCCTCAATCTAGTCCAATTTATACAGCAGTATATATAATCATTAAGCTTGCCTCAACACACCAAATGAAAATTAGACCTGCACTAGATCTTTCACTACCTGAAATATGCATGTCAGCCTCTAAAAATAGAGTTTGGCGAAACAGGCAAAGATGGTCCTATTACCAAAAAATAAAAGCTTTGTCCCCAAGATACTGATACAATATATGGGAGCCTCCCTCCAACTTTGTTATTGATGAAGGAGGATTCTGGCTTTTCCAAATAAATAACACACAGGTCATGATCAACAAGTTTGTTGATGTCGGTTGGGGTTGGGCATCCGCTGCTTGCTCTGCATGGAGGGCGGTCGACAGGCTCTAAAGGTCTAAATTGGAATGCAGCAGTTTAAAATTCCAGCATAAAAACTATTGGTAAAACTAAATAAAACATACCTGATATGCTTTCTTTGATATAACCAGTAGTCAACCACGAAAAACAAATAAATAACAAAAGATAATAATCAATGTCAAGCATTTTTAACTTGGTGCACTTACTAAGAAATTACACTAGGTACTAAATATGATACTGAAAAAGTAATTACGCACGGAGCGAGCGTTAGGGAGCGGCGGAGTGCGACTCTTTTTGGCAAAAGCGCGGGAAAAAAACGCTGATGATAGCGGGGTGATAAAATCCATTTTTGGACCTACCTCCGGGTACCCCGGTGGAGGTTCTATAATTAACCATGTCCGTTCGTCTGTTCGTCCGTCCGTCCGTCCGTCTGTTACCAGCTTTTCTCAGGGATTGGCTCATTAAGTTTTTTCTGATTTTTTTGCACATGATGCAAAATCGCAATGCCCAGAACGTGACGGAGCCCGACCGATTTTTGAGAAAAAATTTATTTGGGCAAATTTGGGGCCAAAAAACTACCTAAAAATAGGGTTTTTGGACTTTGTGCCAACATCCTGTCATTACTTTTTTCTGATTTTTTGTTACAAAGATGGAGGGCAAGATTCTCTAAAGAATGGCTGAAGGGGTTTTTCCCGGAAAATTCTTATTCGCCTTAAAAAACGGATTTTCGTATTTTGGGGGAATTCCCTTTAACCAAATAAGAAAATATAGCATTTCTCAATGTTGACTCGTTATTTTTTTCTGATTTTTTGCACAACGATGCAAAATGGCAATGCCTAAAATGTGTCGGAGCCCGATTTTCGAATAAAAATATATTTGGGCAAATTTGGGCCAAAAACTGCCTAAAAATAGGGTTTTTGGACTTTGTGCAAAATCCTGTCATTACTTTTTTCTGATTTTTTGTACAAAGATGGAGGGCAAGATTCTCTAAAGAATGGCTGAAGTGGTTTTTCCCAGAAAATTCTTATTCGCCTTTAAAAAACGGATTTTCGTATTTTGGGGAAATTCCCTTTAACCAAAAAAGAAAATATAGCTTTTTTCAAAGTTAACTCATTATTTTTTTTGTGATTTCTGCACAATGATGCAAAATGGCAATGCCTAAAATGTGACGGAGCCCGATTTTCGAAAAAAAAATATTTTTGGGCAAATTTGGGCCAAAAACTGCCTAAAAATAGGGTTTTTTTGGACTTTGTGCAAAATACTGTCATACTTTTTTCTGATTTTTTGTACAAAGATGGAGGGCAAGATTCTCTAAAGAATGGCTGAAGTGGTTTTTCCTGGAAAATTCTTATTCGCCTTAAAAGATGGATATTCGTATTTTGGGGAAATTCCATTCTGAATTTTTGTACAATTATTGTCACTTTTTTCTTATTTTCATCTGCTGTTAATCATTAGGTAGGTCCATTCAGCATGTTTGCTTGTTACCCTTTTTTAGCCTCGTTTCCATTCAGACTTTCGTCGTCGTGTGCAACTGTCTTAAGTCCCAATATGGCGAATTGTCACCTGCACCCGACTGTCTGTCGGAAGCATTACGTAATGGATTTTTTTCCAGATCTCTTTTTTAAATCGAGCTCCGGCGTGAAACACAGTAGGGGTGTTTTTTATACGAGGATGATAACGTCGTTTCTTCAGAAACGTCGGGGAAAATATGGGTACGGCGCTCTATCCTCCTTGCCGATCGGGAAACGTCGCCCGGTTCGGAAGCGTATTGTTGATCGGACCATACTGCTTCTAACAGTCAAACCAAAGATGGCGGCAAAAAAAAACAACTGGTTGCTACGCTACTGCTCTTCGCTATTTTTCTTTGGTTTTTATTAATGAGTTGAATTGGATCATGATTTTTGTGTGATTGTTACAAGAAATGGTTGATGATGAAGTTTTCTTATTATTCCTTCCTGGATTTGATGTTTCGTTTGGTTTGGCATGAGAGATTGATGCAATCTCTTGAAAAACAGGCAGACAGCAGGACATTTTATCAACTTTCACAACAAACTATAACTTCAATTTTGCCTGTATATTTACACAAATTCTAACAAGGCAAAAAAGTTTGAACTCACTTTTTTATGATGGTCAGATCATGGATGCGGCACTCAATGAAATGGATGTGGTTGGATATGAACTGGTTAGCTTTAATGTAAAAATTTAAACCCAGAGCAAAATTTACTGATTGATGATTGAATTTCCCTTGGTGTTTTAAAAATGCAACGTGGAAAACTTTTGGTTGTGAATTTGGACATTTTCTTGCTCGTGCCTTTAAAACGTGGAAATTTTTGCTGTGAATTTGGATATTTTCTTCCACTTGCATTTAAAACATGGAAAACTTTTGGTTGTGATTTTGGACATTTTCTTTCGCGTGCGTTAAAAACATGGAAACTTTTGCTGTGAATTTGGGCATTTTCTTCCACGTGCATTTTAAACGTGGAAAACCTTTGGTTGTGAATTTGGACATTTTCTTCCACGTGCGTTCAAAACGTGGAAAACTTTTGGTTGTGAATTTGGACATTTTCTTCAACGTGCGTTCAAAACGTGGAAACTTTTGGTTGTGAATTTGGACATTTTCTTCCACGTGCGTTTAAAACGTGGAAATTTTTGCTGTGAATTTGGACATTTTCTTCCCCGTGCGTTTAAAAACTTTTGTCGTGAACTTGACATTTTCTTCCACATGCATTTAAAAGAATGTACAAAGTTTTGCTGTCAGGCAAAAATAAAAAAGTGTAGTGTTTCCGGAATGCGGGTGAAGGAAAAAAGCTTTCATGCATCCGGCCAGAAAAAAAAAATTTATTTGATTTTTTTTATGACTTAAGTAATAAGATCATTGAAATAGAACTTTAAAGATAACTTTTATGTACAAACAGTATGAAGTAAGCCCTTAATATACTAATGTATCAACTACTAACGAACAGATCTTGATTTACAAGTGGGAATATCTAACCAAACTACTTTGATAGCTTAAATGCTCCAACTTGATTTTTTTTATAATGAACTATACAGTATAGATGAACCCATAGTCTGCGGCCAGATCAGAAAATTATTATTTTTCACCCGGTTGGTTTCCAGAAACGCTACATTTTTTTATTTTCGCCTCAATGGAAAATTTTTTCAAGCAATATCCTGGCATGAAGGCTTTTATTCTTTTTGATATTTTTGGAAATTATGATTGCCAATTATGTGACATTTTTTGCTTTTGCAGCATGCTTTTGAAAATTATACAATGCCTTCTGCTTGGGGAATTTTTTTCTTTCAACGTTCTTTCCGATTATGAAAATGTTTCCCAGTATATATGAGATTTTTTCTTCTTCTTTTGCATTATACACTGTTTTTTATATAAGAACCAGTAAAATTTTTCTGAGCCTCGACTGTTGAAATTGAGTAGTTTCAGGCTCAGCATTGTTCTTAAATTGTTCTTATTTTTTTTGCGATTTTGAGCCTCGTTGTTCTTATAAAATTGTTCTTATATTAAAAAAAGTGTATGTTTGAAATTATGAAATTGTTTCCATGTTTTGAAAGTTTTTTACTTTTTGACACGCATTTCAAAAAATATAACTTTTGGATGCTATAATTTTTTACCTTTTTTTCAATATTTCATATATTAAACCTTTTTTCCAATATTTTATATATGAAAGTATATGCAAAATATATATAATCCATTTTGAAAATATAATTTTCCTTTGGTTTTCTTATTGTAAGATATTCTCAATTTTTGATGAACAAGATCAATTTTTGTAGATATACATTACCCCCTGATTTAAGAAAACGAGAAAAGAGAAAAAGACGGAACGAAATTCCGTTACATAAGACATTTTTTATACCAAAAAATCCTTATTGTGTTCTTATTTTAGGTCGAAGTTTTAAGATATTTGAGTTAAAAAAACTTCAAAAAAGCAGTTTGTTTTGAAAATAGAATATCAACTTTCTTTTGGTTCACCAGAGTTTGTACATGTTTAAAATGCATTGATAGAAATTTTCCTTGCTCTCGTGACGATCATGAAAATTACCAAAAAAGGTATCGCGAAAATAGCCCAAATCATGCCTCGAATTATTTCCCGATCACGCATCATGCAAACGGCTGGGTAGAACTTTTTAAGATTGTATCATAAAATGGCTAACTTTCTCATTCCCGGGAAAACATACCTGCCCCATCTCCGGGATATTTTCGCTTCTAGGCGTCTCCGGCAAAAATCGGTGTTAAATCTATTTTTGTGGCATTTTGGTCCTTTTCCGCTGTACGCTAGCAATCGGAAAGTTTCGCTGGGAATAAGGAAGTTTAGCAATCCTAAGGTATGTAGTGTAAAAAACCTTTCGCTTGCGAACACGAGATTTTCGTATCGTGCGTAACCCCTTTTACAATTGATGAAACTGTCAAGTTTCACTAAATCCACCAAAATAAACCAAAAACAGCCAACAATCAAGGTTTGAATGTTTCGCAGGACTCTCAGGCAGCAGAGATTTTCATGCTAAATTCAGTCGGGTGCAACCGATAGTCAGGCAAAAAGTGTAAGGACAGCTAGACACGACTGTGATGCGGTACGTCAAACGATGACTACTATAGGTCTCCGATGGTATATTGGCCCGCTCCTTCAGAGCTTTAGCGTGGGCGGCTGCCAATACGCCATCGGAATATCAGATAACATTCCCACCGGCTCATTTTCAGAAATTTTCGTACATATACAGATTTTTTTACGCCACGCGCAGATCTAGAGAAAGGATGCTACACTCCCTTGATGCATAACTTCTTGAGCACTAAAGTCCCTTTCACCGACAGATTTGATAATCAGTTTTCAAAAAATATTACCAGAAGTCTCCTTTCCTGAAGCATTACTAATGACAAATGTAAACGCTTCTTTGGCAACATCAGATACCTTTTCTGCTTTTGATAGCAATATAATTCAAGCAAGCATTGTGGTCAAGGATAATTTGTATATCACAGTTAGCTCTCCATGATTGTAATTGAAGCTGTTGATGACTATTCATACTAGGATCATTTCTTTTCAAAGCAATGTTTAGAACATACTTCTCACCACCTCCTTTCAATTTTACTTTTTCAAAAGTTAAGTGTGTTTTATCGTTGCATTCAAAAGGGAATTTGAAACGACATTCCTGTTTGTCATTCTCAGTTCTAAGACAATATGCCGAGCTACATTTTGTATGTCGTTGTACGCTATTTGCCAGATCTATGTAATCTTGTTCTATATCTTCTTCAGGTATATCCTCGAGTCTTTTTTTGCATGGATGAATATTTGGTTTTTCCCATTCATCAATCAGTCCTTCAATTGGATTCATAGCTGTCATTAAAGAATCACAGATTTGCCTTTCAGCATTGTTTCCTTCAACTACAGCAAGATGCAAAAGAGTATTATTTTCAAGGTTATTCAATGTCTTGAACCTCGCATGACAGCAAATTCAAACCTATACCTATGCCATTTTGCATTTAAAGATTCATACAACCAATGTTTCACAAAACTTTTTACTCGTTCAGTGAAAAGCCAATCTACTATATGGGGATTATCAATGATGTTTTGTCTAAAATCAGAAGAGTCAGATTCGTCATTTGAAGAAAAGAAATCATGAATGTCTGACCAGTGAAAATCAGACATACTCAATGTCAAAAATATAGTTGGAGTGCCCATTTGTGTTATAGGGGCCTTTAATTTTTCCTTGACATCACACCAATAAGCATTAGTACCTGTTACATTTTTTGAGTATCTTTGCAGTATTTTCCTTACTACATAGTGATCATCATCCCTCACAAGATCTTTCAAATCTTCAATACTATGTTAGCTTCACCTGGGTTTTGCTTGATAAAAAAATTTCCTTGGCTAATCAACCGTTTTCTATACAACATATTGAAGCCCCAAAAGGAAAATCTTGGATGAGATGCAAATCTATAAAACCATTTTCCCTTGTCATCAACTTCGGCAAATTTAATTAAATGTTTCAATACTCTCAGTTTCACTTTTTGATATTTCCCTTATAATTGCAGGATTAGTTTGGTCACCTTTTGTGTCTGAAAACAATGTTGGAAACGCAAGACTTGCTAAGGTGTATTGAATTCATTGAGCGGAGAACATCCAATATCAACTTCAGTTTTTGAATTCAAAATTTCACTTTTTGTTAAGTCAGCTTTGCTTTTTTAAGTTTGGATGGTAAGAAACTTTTCATTTCAGTGTTTTCATCAAAAACACGTTCATCATTATCATCATTAATGGGACCTAAATCTGGCAATTCCATCTTCATTTTCCTCATCACTATCATTTTGTTCTCCGTTCTCATTTTCATTTTTCTCGTTCATTTGTACACAAAAGTCTTCAGGGAGTTTTTGCAGTTTTTCCATGTTTATGTTGATATATATAGAAAGTTATTGGGTTCACCTTTTTCATTTTTTTACGTCAAACAACAAGTTCTTTTGAGGTATTATTTTTCCCATTTATTTTAAAAATCATTACAGGAATGTCACTTGGTTCTCTTGGAAGGACATCTGCAATTTTTTGTACATTATGAGGCAAATTCAAAACGTGACCTTTGTAAGCTCTTTGACCTCCTCTTGGCCGGGTTTACATTTGCATTACAGGAAAGGCTCTAGCTATTAGAATTTCTTCAACTTGTGTGAGACCTTTTAGTGCTTCTGACACATTATTGTTGGCACTGAATTTTTTTGGAGTTCCTTTGTCTCTTTTGCAACGCGTACAAATGTAATCATCGACTGAGTTTACTTTTGATGTAACTTTTATCGGCCAGGATTCAAAACAAGTTTGACATTGAGCTATTGAGAACTTCATGGATTTCTGAAAATCTTTTATACTTTCATTTAGCTCTGTTTCTTTTTGTTGGGTTTCTAAATTTTTATTTTGCTTTTGCGAATTGTACCTTTCTTTTCATTGTTTTCGATCATATTTTTCTTTTCGCTTTTGCGAATTGTAAATTGGCTTTTCTTTTCCATAATCAGATTTTTCCTTTTCAGGTTCACAAGATGCTTTTTGTTTTTCAAGGTCATAACTTGTTTCTCGCTTTTCAGGGTCATAATATGCCTTTTACTTTGCAGGGTCATAATATGCCTTTTACTTTGCAGGGTCATAATTGGCTTTTCGTTTCAAATTCTTTACCTTTTTGTCAATGCTTTGAAATAAATTGTCAAGTTTAATTTTCTTATTATTACCTTTGCTACAAAGGCCTTCATAGTTGATTAAATTTCTCTTCCGATTAGGATATTCTTTTTTGTCTCATTTTTTTTAATAAAAGTTCTTTCGTCATTGAAATTATTTTCTTGAATATTAGTCTCGTATCTATAACAAAGTTAATTGTTTCAGAAGCCTTTCTATAAAACGCAAAAAAACATCCTCCGTTATTTTCTAAAAACATTTCATTTATGTTTTGATAAAATATCTTGTCAGAAATTAGATCATCAATGTAAACCCATTTGTTGTCAATAAATATACCACATGCAAAATGGGCTCCACAATTCCTTACAATGGCATACAATTTATAGTTAATTTCTTTTACTAAGATCTGCTCAAAAAATCTGCAATTGTTTATGCATAATGAAGTAGAAAATTCTATTAAAAGAAAACTCGGAAAATCAACAGCTTGAACCTGTGCTGGTATATTGACAGAGCAAGTATCACGATTTATCACTGAATTTGATTAATAAGAGAATTCAATACACAGTTCGGCCATGAACTTGCATCATATTTTCTTAAATGTATCACAATTTTCCATGATCCTTGACCATAACGGTTCTCTAATTTCATCCAGCAGTCGAAAAGCATTACTTTTAATGTTATGTTATTATTATTAATTATTAATTCACTTGATTCTTCAAACAACATCTTATCTTTAATTTCTGAAAGAAGCAAGCGGTAACATATTTCAAGAAAACCAGACCATCCTCGGACCTATTTCCAATATACTAAATTGAAAGCTGATTCCCCGTAATTTCAATGTACAGCATTGAAATATTATTAAGGCGGGATTACTATTATAGTTTCAATATGCGACATTGAAATCCAATTTTCAATACCTTACATTAAAAATGTAAAAAGTTTCAATATATGACCTCCCGTGAGACATTCGCAAGTTATACATTTGCCTTGGTAATTGTCTTAATGTTCACAAAATAATTCATGAAAAGATCTATTTTAAGTCAGATAAAAAGGTTTGGGGAAAGTTTGACCATCAATTTTCCATGATCCTTGACCATAACGGTTCTCTAATTTCATCCAGCAGTCGAAAAGCATTACTTTTAATGTTATGTTATTATTATTAATTATTAATTCACTTGATTCTTCAAACAACATCTTATCTTTAATTTCTGAAAGAAGCAAGCGGTAACATATTTCAAGAAAACCAGACCATCCTCGGACCTATTTCCAATATACTAAATTGAAAGCTGATTCCCCGTAATTTCAATGTACAGCATTGAAATATTATTAAGGCGGGATTACTATTATAGTTTCAATATGCGACATTGAAATCCAATTTTCAATACCTTACATTGAAAATGTAAAAAGTTTCAATATATGACCTCCCGTGAGACATTCGCAAGTTATACATTTGCCTTGGTAATTGTCTTAATGTTCACAAAATAATTCATGAAAAGATCTATTTTAAGTCAGATAAAAAGGTTTGGGGAAAGTTTGACCACCAAGTTTTACTATACAGGTTTTTTTTCAAGTAAATTTGATTCCCATCCGTTAAATTAAATTCCTGTAAGTAATACCAATACAATTAACACGTGATTGTAACAACATCATAGTGACGGACGACAGTTGCTGTTATCTTGTGATCTACGTAGAGTATCATTAAAAAAAGACAAAAGCTTTTTTTATAAAAATAGTGTTTTTCCACTGAGAGTGTAGTAGTTCGTTAATAAAGATTTGCGAAAATTGTGGTATATTTTAACTTTTTATAGAATTCATAAATGTTTCTAAGCAAGTAACTTCGCCAATTTTAAGTGTCTTCCGAGAAATATTGTTATTATAAAAAATTAAGCAATTTCCGCCCTGATATTCTTACTGGTGTTACTGTTATAAAAAAAGCTTTTAGGCAAATGAGAGGTACCAAGGCGTAAAATTAAACTTGAGCTGTTATACACCTTCTTTATGGAGACTTCTAATGATATTCGCATAGAAGCTGTCGTTGTTGTCACTATGATGTTGATAAAGCCTATTTTCTTTATCGAAGCAATCATAAAAACTACCACAAACACCCCTTGTAGATACTTTCTCCACACCGAAAACCGAATATTCATTTTGGTTTTCGGTGTGGAGACCTACACACTTACCAACGAGAGACTTCCGATCACAAATGGAAGCCTCCAGCTCCACCTCTACCTCAACTTTCTCCAACCCGGTCACATACTTATGTTTTTTTTCTCTCTCTTGGGGTACTTCTTTATTTTTCTTTTGGTGTTTTCTATGTTCTGTTCGTCGTTGCCGCTTTGTCCGTTGGTGTTATCTATGTTCTGTTCGTCGTTGCCGCTTTGTCCGTTGGTGTTTTCTATGTTCTGTTCGTCGTTGCCGCTTTGTCTGTTGGTGTTTTCTATGTTCTGTTCGTCGTTGCCGCTTTGTCCGTTGGTGTTTTCTATGTTCTGTTTGTCGTTGCCGCTTTTCCAGCTGGTGTTTTCTATGTTCTGTTTGTCGTTGCCGCTTTGTCCCTTGGTGTTTTCTATGTTCTGTTCGTTGTTGCCGCTTTGTCCGTTGGTGTTTTCTATGTTCTATTCGTCGTTGCGGCTTTGTTCGTTCGCTTGTCGAGATTTGGACCCTGAAAATTCAAGTTAAAGATATCGTATAATACCGTGCATACTTAAAAATGGGGTAAATTTTCGCAGGGGTTAAGTTTCGCGGTTGACAAGTTTTCAAATTTTTTGCGGGGACTTATTTTTGTGTTTCCTTGGATTTAATTATTTTTGAACAGTAACGAACTAAGTTCTAAAAATAGTTTTTGTCCTAAAAAGCAATTCAATCATTGAAAAGTCTCAATTTTCTAGCTAGTCAGGGGAGTGAAGGTTTAAATTTCACTTATAGAATAACTTAATAGCGGATCAGAAGATTTTTTAAAATTTTTGCATGGATAAATTTTCGCGGAAGGCCTCTTTTCAAAGCTTCACTAGGATTAAATTTCGCGGATGAGGCTATAATCTGCGAAATTTAATCCATGCGAAAATTAATCACATTAAATTAGTACAGTAGAGAGCCAATCAACTTTGAATTTTCGTCAAATTTTCGGGCTTAAGGGGTTTTGCCTGTGACCACGTCAGTTTTGGGGGCATAAACAGTTTGCCAGGTCTTAGCAGAAAACCCCCTCTTGAACCAGGTTTGGTTGTATCGCAAAAAAGATGTCAAGGATCCTAAGATTTAGCCCCCTACTAACAGGCAGGATTTAATTTGGATGAGAAGTAACAAGATGTTTAGGTCGAAACTGGTCGTAATTAGGGTGAATATATTAAAAAAGGTGTACTTTCGAGCCTTGATTATAAAAATCGGACGATGCATGAAAATATTTAGAGTTGGTCGAGACTTAATTTAGCGGGTTTGGAGCAAATTATGTGCATATCGAATTATAAAAATTCACTTATACCAGGAGCCCCTGAACATATTGTGGAGTTTCCCTCGTTCCCAGTATTATTGGTAATTTCGATGGCACCATCAATAAACGTCGAAGAGCCGAGAACATGCTGGCAACAAAGTTGTGTAAAATTAGAATCGGTTCGAGAAGCCCAAAGTGTGCCTGAAACTGTACATCTATATAATAATAAGAATAATAAAGAATAACTCACACTCAACGAAACGATCCTTTAGGTAAGGAAGGAGTTTTTTTCCTTCATTGTCCTCTTTCAAGAACCACGAAAAGAACGCGTCCTCCTCATTGTGGTCGATTGAATGCCCGTTTCCATTTTTTGACAGATCAACAACAAATCCATGATGGTGGTGTTGTTCTTCTAAACCCATAAGCTAAGAAAATAAATACCGATTCCACTCTTTAGTCTTTATTAAATTGTCAAGGACAACCTTAGATTTCATCACCAATTTGGCACCTGTTGGCGATTTAGGGAAAATATGACACTTACAAATAGATCAATTGAAACCGGACGGAAAAAGATTTTTAAATTCTGTTTGAAGTTTCTGAAAGCCAAAAGGATACTCTTTAACATATTTGCCGGTTGTTAATATACCTACCATAAGATTTAAATCCTTAAAATCAATGCTTAATACGAGTAAAAATGTTGAAAATTATGACGTCATAGAAAATGACGTCTAAATATTTTTGAAATTTTTTTTGTTTTTTTTTAATTTCCTTTTTTGATACCTAAAATTTGTGAAAATTTAATTAACTTTGATAAGTATTCAAGAAGTTATATTTGAGGCCCTAGAAATCGTCACCTTTGTTGGTCGGGAAGATATTAAATCAATAAATCAGGAATATGGAAAGTTAATAGTTATGGGGTCAATATTTTCAAAATTTAATAAACAGAGGGTCCTAATTGCCCAAGGTTGGAAAATTTGCTTCTGAAAACCCGAAAATAGGGCAAATGGAGGCAAAATTAGACAATAAGAATGGTAAGAACACAAACAGGCGGGTGTATAGCGTTTACTAGAGAATACTATGGGAATACCTTCATGAGTTCTGTCATTACAATTGGCATTACCACTAGCCTCAAAATCATCACTAGCCTGGAAATCTTCACTTGCATCTAGATAAAAGGTGTATTGCTTAAAATACGATTACATACTTTGGAGTTTTGCTCCATTTTATGTGGTCTAGTGTAACATTTTTCTTTACTGGAAATAGAGTAGTTTTGCAATTAAGAGCTAAAGAATTTGGATAAATGAAAGAAATAAGCAAATCAGCCTTTAATATTATTCCAACGGAACAAAAAGGATACCCCCTTCTCGCGCCGAATACTGATCCTCAGTGACATTTCATAGTACTATACCATACTTTCAAACTAACAAAAATCGACTTACCACATGGCTCGTTTTGAGAATTCGAGGTACTGCTACATTGATTTCGCTTATAACGTTTATGGTCTTTGTAAATTCTATTGCCTTCAAGATCTCTTTCGTAGACAATCACCGATGGACGTCTTTGTTTTCTTTTCTTTTTTTGATTCGTTTGGAGAAGAGCAGGTCGAAATGCAGAGACCTTTGTTTTTTTAGTATTCATAGCTAAACACGAAAAAAGATAGTCAAAATTAAAAAAGAAAACACAAGCTGGGAGATCTAGTAAATAATATCATGCGTTTTTTTTCAAATTACAACTCTTAATCATAGCAAACTATAAGGAAAATAATGGGTAATAAAATTAGGGTAGTTTTGAGATTTAGACCCGTTTACTCAGTCAACCAACTGTTAGGTTCAAAAGGGTTTCTAGTTTTATTTCTAGTTTTTTTTTTTTAACTTAAAGTAAGGGCTTTTTTAAATGAAAAAAAAGCAAACAAGAAAAGATAAATTAATATAAAAACTTTACAATATACAAGGTGAACTTTTTTTTCCAGTACAGTATCCAATGACTTGACTCTTTTCTAAAAAACGAGATGTAAATATTATTGACAAGTGACCCATGGTAAAAATCAAATCCAAAATAGCAGGTTTATTTTCCATTCCATCAGTTTTGGACCTATGGGGCCGAATAAACAGACGGTGAGTATTTCAGGAGAAAGGTCATACAATGGGAGGCAATTATAAAGATAAAGATATGAAAAATTAAAGCTTTATCATAAATATATTAATCTATTGGAATGGGATTGAGCTAGAATGATAGAATGCTATATATCAAAGTGTGTGCCTAAAATTTCAATTTGACCTTACCCTTCAAATAAGCACAAAAGATAAGAAGTTAACTGTCTATAAATGGTTCATCAGAAATAGAGAGGTATTAATCCACTATCCACTGGTTCAAACCATCTTTGGGGGAGGCCTCTTCGGGTTATGAAAAAGGTATGAAAGTAATGTCTAAAAAACTGTTGTTTATACAGCAGGAGTAAATAAATACTTTGATACAATTAAAATTTATAACAAGACAAAAAATATTCAGTTTTACGAAAACATTCACCCAATGAAATAAAAATAAATTGAATTACCACTTTAACTTTTTGGCCCAGCAGCGCAGCGTAGTGGGCCTTTCATCTGCGCAGTGCCCGTACGTTTGTTAGTTACGCAAAGCAATTAGGCGGTGTTCCGCGAGAATGTACATTTTCCAGGCTATTTGACTCAACTCAGCGCTAAAATGTAGAGGGATCGTCATAGCGCTATAATGTAGAGGGATCGACAGGGATCGTCATAGTCAATGTTGTCTGTCGGCTAGCGTACAATTACCTATCCTCTAGCAAAGCCGAGCAAAGCCTAGCCTGGGAATCCAAGCTCATAATTTTAGAAAAACAAAAAATACCTCACCTCTCACAAAGTTCTAAAATTATAGAGCTTGGTGCAGGTAGATTAGTCTGACACAGAGTGTTATAAACAGTCTGTGTGTGAACCCTTGTTGACAGACTTTCTGAACTTTGGAAACCCAGGCAAACACACATAATCAACTTACCATAAAAACTCTTTCACAAGCTCTAAAGACTTTCAAAACTACTAAAAACCACATCAAAACATCAGCCACATGTATTTAGACTTCCATTCAACAGCCATTTTGTTTCTAAATGAATCTATGTTTTCATTTTCATTTGTTTTCCTTTTTTCTGCAAAGTCAGCTTTTTCCATAAATTATGCGCGCGCATCGAAATAATCAAAATGCGCGCGAAAGTACTACTAAGTAATACGCCGAAAGCTGGCCAATCAGGCCGAACCTGCATTGCAGGGAAAAATGTCCCTGCAGGCGAGTTACCTGCACCAAGCGTTAAACCAGCAGCAAAAATATCATAAACTAGACTGTGAAAAAAGTTTAACGCTTGGATTCCCAGGCTAAGCAAAGCCATATGTTGACATATGGCTAAAGACCATATCTTGTTATTGTCTGTATTTCGTATAGTCTACCACCTACATAGACTATCTTCAACTCAACGTGGAGCGTTCAACGTGATCTCTTTTTCTCTCAAAGACTGAGAAGTGAAGAGTCCAAGAAGTAAAGAAGATAAATAAAGACTTTACTGTCACTGACTGCTGCTGCCATTCATAAAGGTAAATTTCTATTGTGTGCTCCAGTAGTATCATAAGAATATTGGCCTTTTGCAACAAGAAACTCTGGGAAATACAAAAAATCTGCAAGGTTTAATTATCAAATTAAGGGCTAGGTAGGAAGGTAAGAATCAGGCAATTAATTCCACTTGTACAAAAAATGCAGCGCAGGTCACTATTGGGTCGTTTGGCTTCTGCTTTTATTTTGAAAACAGGTATTCTATCGATTATGCCGTCGGTCGGTCGGTCGTTCGGTCAATACTCGAAACCAGTACCAGACGATCTCAATCGAACGGAACCAATGATCGAACCAGATTGAATGCAATCGAACGATTAAAATTGATTGGCCCTTTGCAATCTGCGAACTACAAAAAATCTGCAAGGTTAATTCTCAAATTAAGGGTGTTAGGTAGAACTTGTCGAACCAATCGAACCATCAAACTAATCGAACTTCATCGAACAATTAAAGTTTGATTAAAAATATTAATCGAACTTTCCTTGGGCAGTCGTGCGTACTAAATATTCGGCTCGGTAAACTAAATATCTGGGAGAGCAAAATATCTGGGACTTGGCTAGATGGCAGCTTTACAAAGGTCCAAGAAGTGGCGATACCAGACTAATCGTACTTCAATTTTGGGTAAAATTGTGAGTGTTCGATTAAGTTTGATTAATCTTTTTAATTGAACTTTAATCGTGCAATTGGTTCGACAAGTTCGATTGATCGGGTCTGGATCAAATGCAAGCGAACAATCAAAACTCCATTGTTGAACGCAATCGAATCTCAATCGAATATTAGGCCGATGGAATTTAATGTTATGTATAAAATTTTGGTGCAATTGGTTCGACAAGTTCGATTGATCGGGTCTGGATCAAATGCAAGCGAACAATTAAAACTCCATTGTTGAACGCAATCGAATCTCAATCGAATATTAGGCCGATGGAATTTAATGTTATGTATAAAATTTTTGTGAATTTCAATTTTATTTTTGTTTTATTTTTACAAAAAAAATGTCGGCGAATCCGGAAACCAGAAAATAAAATAGTAATTGCCTCACGTCGATGAAGATTTTTGCTGACTTTACTTAGTTGTTTGCCCAAATAAGTTCTCGCCAAAAAATGTTTCCTTAAAGGTATTACTCCAGGTCATGCCTAATGATTGTACTTTTGTTAATAAGAATCATATTTGTTTTTCTTTTTGTACAGTTTTGGACCATCTATCATCCATATACATCAAGACTGTTATCGTACATCATATCCAGACTGATTGGTTCCCACTGATTGATTGATACCCAATCTTAAGGTGAGTTTGAATTTGATTTTCTTCAGGATTCATCATTAAAAGGCTTGGTAACCTTTTGACTTAAGTGAAAAATCAAGTTGTGTATTACCATTTACTGCAAAATCTTTGTGAGGTTGGGGGACAGCGTGGTAAAGAGAAGGCCATTGTTGGTTATAGTCTAGAGAAAGATTGTTTTTTGATTCGTAATTTTTTGTCCTTTTTGTTTGAAACTTTTAAGTTAGCGGCCCTGGAAATGAGATTTTCACTTGTATTTGTAAAACATCATGATCAGATTTCATATCGGGTTCTTTATGTTGTGCGAAAAAATTGTGACCTATAAATGCTTGCACGCCTCAATTTTCAACAAAAAGCAAGTGTCTTCCTAACGGGTGGACATAATTATGAAAGTCTTTCAGAACTTGGAACAAGCTTAGGCTGCACCTGAGCTTTACGATTTATGAACATGATGGTAGTATACTCCAGTTGAACGCGACTGTTTGGGTAATTTCGTTTTTGTTTTTATTTTTCAGGGTTCATCAAGTCCACATCATTCAGTGTATAGCTACTTTGGTCAATCTGGATTTACATTGGATTCACTTGGCTCACCAGAATACACTTGGAATACTTTGTTTTACCCAGTTTATTTGGTTTTACACGGCTCAATTGATACTACTCGGCTCACTTGATATTACTCGGCTAACTTGATAATACTCGGCTCACTTGATATTACTCGGCTAACTTGATACTACTCGGCTAACTTGATACTACTCGGCTAACTTGATACTACTCGGCTAACTTGATACTACTCGGCTAACTTGATACTACTCGGCTAACTTGATATTACTCAGCTAACTTGATACTACTCAGCTAACTTGATACTACTCAGCTAACTTGATATTACTCGGCTAACTTGATATTACTCGGCTAACTTGGCACTACTCAGCTAACTTGATATTACTCAGCTAACTTGATATTACTCAGCTAACTTGATATTACTCGGCTAACTTGATAGTACTCGAAATAAATATACATTATTATTTGAAACTGACGTATTTATCATTTTTTTATATTCCCCTTTTCAAAACATGATATCAATCGAAGCATACCGTAGTTCAATCGGCAACTTTAACGGGACAAGGCAATATGATCTCCGCTCAATTTATCGTCATTTAATAGTCAACTCTTCTATTTCAAGCCACGGGGTTTCACGATTATTTAAGCCTTTACCTTTTTTAGCCATTGCTTTATACATTTCCATTATGCTTCTTCGATCGGGTGATGTAGAACATAATCCAGGCCCAGTTACAATATTTAAGGTAGTAAAAGCATCGACCCACCAAGGCAATGCCGTTATTTTTGGTAGGACTGCAGGCTCTCAATGTACATTTATGTCTCTCTCAGCAATTGTTTATTCAAACGTAAAATCGCTCACTTACTGGACACAAAACGATTTAGACGCTATTCTTAATACTGGTAATGATTTGTACTCTAGTTTCGGATATGTCGATACATTTTTAGATCTCCGTGAGCTGCCCCTTCAAATTCAGATAGAAAATACAAAAATCGAGTTTGAACGAACAGTTCCTAATGTTTCCTCTTTGTCTTCGGAAAGTCGAAATTTCATTGATATACCGGCTGGCTACAACAGAGGGATAATATTAGCGGGCTCAACGAGTAGGGCTTTCATATTCTATAAATCTTCTTACTATCTATTTGATTCCCATAGTCGAAACGAGGAAGGTATGTTTGGTGGAAGCACAGGGACGGCGGTTTTGCTTGTATTCCAGACTAAATTTGACCTTGAAAACTACTTAACGGCGTACCATGTTGATCAGTTTTCCAAGGAGTTTGAAGGTATTGAAATTCAATATGTAAAGGTTAACGTTACCGCTAATTCTCTTCAAAATCTGAGAACATTTTTTCGTAACGTGATTAAGTTTAGGAAACGCACAGCCTCAAGCATTCCTAGTGCATACCAGACTCCTGAAAAAAAAGCTAAGATAAATGAACATAGCAGATCAAGAATGTCTAAATTTCGCGCAAACCTCTCACCCGAGAAAATAACTCTAAATAATGAAAATTCTCGAGAAAAAATGGCCGATATGCGCGCAAATCTTACACCTGAGAAAAAATCAGTCATCAATGAAAAATCTCGTGAAAGTATGGCCAATATGCGTGCAAATCTCACACCTGAGAAAAAATCAGTCATCAATGAAAAGAACGTGAAAGAATGGCAAAAACGCGCGCAAATCTCACACCTGAGAAAAAATCAGTTAACCAGAAAAGACAGAGGGCACGAAGATCCGCTAACAGAGCAAGAGGTACGACAAGTGCGACTAAAATAGAAAAATTTAGAACGGAAATACGACAAGGCCCGTTTTATATTTGCGTCATTTGCAACAGACTCCTGTATAAAGTAACGGTCAATTTATTTGACGAGAACAAATATCGCGGTGTAGACGGAGAGGTTTTTCAATATCGCGTTCTTAGTTTTGATGGGAAAGAATACATTTGTAACACATGTAATAAAAAGCTAACTAAAAATAACATTCCTTGTCAAGCTGTGGTTAATGACTTGCAAATTATTGATCTACCAGAAAGATTCTCGGATATCAGAAAACTGGAACGTGTCATCATAGCAAAACGCCTTTTGTTTAAAAGAATAACAATAATGAGTAAAGGTCAAGCGCCAAAAATGAAAGGAGCTATCTGTAATGTACCTATTAAAGCTGATGATATTTGTAACATTCTACCACGTGGTATGGATAATAACGGTGTAGTGCGAGTTGCTTTAAAAAAGAAATTGAGCTTCAAATCGAATGTGTATTTTGAACCAGTTAGACCCCAATTCATAAGAGAAATTTTGACGTACTTAAAAAATAACAATCCTTTGTATTCTGACATTGAGATAAATGTCGACGATATTCCAAGATTTTGGATAAATATGATCAATAATGAAGATGATGACCAAAGTAATGACATTGATTTCGTTAATGAAGAAGATTCAGAGCACGTAGACAAAAATGATAATGACGAAGAGAATGATAACCCATTAGATCGTTTTCGAATTCCAGCTTCCGAAACTGTTTTTGTGCCAGAATTAGCTCATCATATTATTGATGACTCAAATGTCACCATAGCGCCTGGGGAAGATAAAGAACCTTTGCCAATTATTTGCGATGAACAATGTGAAATACTTGCACATCCTTATTTATTTCCTACAGGGAAATTTGGATATACCTATAAACGCGATATCAAGTTAACTCCATGCAGGTATTTTAATCAGAGGTTACTAAATTATACTCAAAAGTTCTCCTCGGATTCGGACTATATATTTTACGCACAGTCTGTAATGCAACATTTGAATTTGAATAGCAGCATAAACACAGCCTTGAAGAAAATTCAAACTGAGGGATTAACTGCTGGTCGTTTGTCACAGAATTTCAAAGAAACAATATCTAATTTAATAGCTAATGATGACGCTTTTAGATTCATGAATAATTTGAAAGGAACTCCAGTTTACTGGAAAGGTTTTTATATGAAACGCTTGCTATGGTAAAACAATTAGGTCTACCAACCTGGTTCATGAGCTTTTCTTGCGCTGATTTGAGATGGCCCGAAATAATTGAGATCATTCAAAAGATAAAGGGTAATGAAATGACAGAGGAAGAAATAAAAAACTTGACCTACAAGGAACGAACAGAAATTCTTCAGTCTAATCCCGTTTTAATGGCGAGACATTTCCAATATCGCGTTGAATGTTTTTTCAAAACTATATTGGCGAAAGACACTCTGGGAGGTACACTTAAACATTATTCTATCAGAGTAGAATTTCAAGCTCGTGGTAGTCCCCATATTCACTGTCTTGCATGGATAGAAGGAGCTCCAACATTAACACACGAAAATATAGATGAATATCGAGATTTTGTTGACAGAGTTGTTAAATGTGATCTACCAGAGGATAAGGAGAGTGAGTTATATAAATTAGTGACAACATATCAAGTTCATAGACATTCGAAATCCTGTCGGAAATACAAAAACCAACCATGCAGGTATCACTTTGGAAGGTTTTTTACTGAAAGAACTATCATTGCCAAGCCTATTGACCCTAGCGTTAGCAACAGAGATGAGATATTAAAAGAAAGAAAAACTATTTTGTCCCCGGTTAAAAAATACATTGACGATCATTTTGACCCAAGATACAATAACACACTTGATCCTTTAAAGGATAACTACGAAGAACCGAAATCAATCGATGAAATATTAAATGAGCTAGAAATACCGAAGGATGTTTATTACAAAAATCTGGCTATTTCAACTGATACGGGATTTCAAATACACTACAAGCGCTCCCCAGCTGCATGTTTCATAAATAACTACTTCGAAGAAGGTTTACTAGCATGGAGAGGAAATCTAGATATACAGCCTGTCATGGATTATCATAAAGCAGTATCTTACATGTGTGCTTATATATCGAAATCTGAAGATCAAACTACTGAAGCTATGAAGCAGGCGGCAAAGGAGGCTATGAATTCAAATCAAACCCTCAGAGAAAAAATGAAATCTGTGTCAAGAGCATACCGAACGTCAAGAGAAATGTCAATTCAAGAAGCTGTGGCAATAATACTTCCAGAAATTTGGCTGAGAAAAACCTCACCAGGTGTAATTTTTGCAAACAGTAACTTGCCAGAAAATCGTTATCGTGTATGTAAAAGCGAAGAAGAAATTTTAAATATGGATGTTGATGATACAAATGTTTTTAAAAAGAATATGCTGGACCGATATATAGATAGACCGAACAGAGCTTTCAAAAATGGTAGATATGCTGCAATGGACGCCTTATGTTATGCTCAATTTTTGTCGAACTACTATTTAGAACCTAAAAAGAAAGAAATTGAGAATGACTATCAACCTGAAATTCTCGACGAATTAGACCCAGCTGAAGCTGTAGACCTAGCACTACCCAACTCGGTACCTTTGATGTCAAGTAAAGAGCGATTGAAATTACGAAAAAATAAATCTGTTTTACGGTATCATGTACCAAGTAAAGAGAAAAAACCCGAACATCACGCGCATCATCTACTTTTCATGTTTTATCCTTTTAGAAACGAAGAAGAGCTCAAAAATACACCTTCAGGAACATTTACTGAGAAATTGTTCTCACCCGAAGTTATTGAAGTTGTCAACAGAAATAAAGCAATTTTTGAACCCTATGCCGATGCCGTAGATGGTGCCATGCTAAATTTTCGCGAAAATGTTAGAGGATTTGACATTTACGGTGAGCAGGAAAATGATGACGTAAGAGAGGAAGAAAGAAATTATGCAAGTGAAGAAGAATTGGATAATGAAGAGAACACTGAAAATGTTTATAGTGGTGAAGCACCTATTCAGCCAATAGAACCTTTAATATCTGATAATGAACTAAGTAGGAGAATACGATCCCTCAATGAAAAACAGCGGGAAATATTTGACTACATTGTAAAATGGTCTAAAAAGACCTCGCAAAACTTACGAACAAGTACTGCTACGAAGCCCGATCCGTTTTATATCTTTCTAACTGGTAGTGCAGGTTGTGGTAAATCGTACACTTTAAATACGATCAAGTATTATTTACAAATATACAGGTACGAGCCAGGAAGTATCTTATCCATTTGGTGGACTAACTTTATTGGGGTTTTTCTTGTTCCTTATGGTAATAAGAATATTTTAAGCTTCTGGGCCACCTGGATTTCTCACCTGGGTATCCATAATGGCGGATTTTTGGTCATGTGACCCCCGTAGGGAAAACTGAAAATTCTTCCAACCCAAATATAGGCATATCATATATCAATCGATCAGAAATTTGATACTGATTAATTTTGAGATACAAAGTTGGGTCTGAAAACTTTCCTATCTCGAGATATAAATCACTTTCGTTTTCTCAGGTTTGGCTGCAGTTGTAGACGGGCTTTCATGGAGTGAGGCAATTTTTTTAGTCATATCTCAAGAAATATGCTTTTAAACATATCAAAACTTTATGTGCTCCTAGAAAAGGCATTAAAAATTGTTTGTGCAAATTTTCAAAAATTTTGCAGTAAAAATGTGTATTTCACAGACCAGAGTACAATTTCCTTACCGTCGAAAAAATATCTTTTTCTCTCCAAATTGGCCTTTTTGTCTGAAATGAATTAGTGAAATGATGCTTAATAAGGTTTAGAGCCACTCGATTCTTCATATTATACTCAGAGAGGTACGTGGGGAATATATAAGGGCTAAATGTGTCCGGTCAGCACTTTATAAGCATTTTATTTTTGGTAAGATTTGATCCAAAAAACGGTGAAACTTCCAAGCTATGAACTCAAAGATTTGACAAAGTCTCTCATTGTATCTCGACATTAAACAAAGTTGAACCTTATTCTTTAGTTTGACACATGCAAAGAATCAAGAATACATGTAAATCGCTGTGTGTATTTTACAGACCAGAATTAAGTGCTTCTAGGTGGTTATATTGCCCTAAAATGTTTAAACTTACCACGGAAAAACCCGAGCTGGAGAATCTTACTGAGTAAAATCCGTCAAGATCCTCTAATTCCTATATCTTTATTATTCATGCATGTAACGAGAAATCTGTGTAGCCTGTCTTTGAGACTTTGAGAAGTGCTTAAGACTTCCAGAACTGCGTAGCTACATAAGCATAAAATTTTGATGAAATTAGTCTGGCTTTGAGACCACTAAGCCTGGATAGCTTTGTATGCGCCAGACGTCAGACTTTGAATTACTTTCCTAAAAAAGAACAAAGCCCCAAAGTTTTTATTTCTTGCAAGCTTGTCTAGACACTAGCACAGATTTGTCGCACAGTCGCTGAACGGCCTGTAGAGTTTCTGTCCACCCTAAAACCATCACATGGTATGGGTTGGTCCTAGCAAAGTAGCATTTACTTTTCATTAAGTGAAACACAGCACCGAGTTGGAGTTAGTCCTGATCTCCTAGACGACGGTCAATACTAGGTACACTACTGCGCCTTCACATGGACGTCTATCTTCCATTGTGTCTTTGAAGCGAGCTTCGTTGCCGCCTGTATTTTAAAATTGGTATAAAAATCCGTTGATATTCCGTCACAATGCTATTTCTTTGAAATACTTAGGTAAAATGATTGATAGATAGCTTGAAAGTTAGAAAATCTATATATTAATATGCTAAAACGTGTGTGTTTACAACGTTTTATAAAAAGTTTTGGAAAATCTAACAAGGCTCTACAATGCCTCCTCTTCATGGCGTTGAACTTTTTTCTCCTTTCTTTTATAAAATCAAAATCTTATCATCAATCAGCAGCTATCTTTATTCTTCCGTTGGTTTTTTTAGATGTATAGTGATTTGCTGGATTGGGGCCGCTGCGCATACGGCTAGTTACTCTTAAGTCACAAAATAATTATTTTCAAATTTCTTTATACGCTGAAATGGAGAATTTCAACTGCGTGTATACTTTTGAATCACTTTTGTCATTTCAATTAGTTTTTTTATTGACTTGAAAAAAAAAGTATGCCAAAGTTGCGAGCCTGTGTCATAAGAATATCATAATTTGAATCCTATACTCTCAATCCTATATACTTTAAGGGCAGAAAGTTTCGCGGGCAGAAAGTTTCGCGAGACCGAAAAGTCGCGAAATTTTGCGGATTTAAGTTTCGCGATTTTTACTTTTTGAAGAAAATTTACGGAAGAAACTTTCGCGGTTTTTTGCGAATGTTCAATTTTGTTAGCAATAACTTTCGCGAATGGCTAGGGAAAGTGAATAAAATATTATTTCAAATCTCATTTCGTGATGACGTTACCGCTATCCACCACCCCATTCACTGCATGAAATATAAGTCTTTCCAGTTTCTTGTCTTTAAAAACTTAATATTTTCGAACGTACAATTGCGGAAACATCGAATTTTCCTTACAGTTTTAAGAAAAGATTCTTTTTCTTTAAGTTCTTGAAAAAAGATTATCTTTAATCATTTCTTGCTTCGAAAAGATGGGTAATTCCTTTTGTCGTTTTTCATTAAAAAGTAAATATTGCATGTTTCTAGATTGACTATCTTTTCTTCGTTTGTATTTTAAGAAAATATAAAGTTTTCTTCTTGAAATTTAAACGAAAAGATTTTTCATGAAAATATCAAATTTTCATGCCGAATTTATCGAAAATACATTCATCAAATACAAAAAATAAAAAGTAATACTTTCGTATTTAAAGAACATTATAATTTCTACGTCGGGATAAAAGTAAGGAGCAGCTTTTCTTGCGCAGCTGATTTGGGAAAAGTATATATTTCAATTTTATGGGGAGCAAGATGAGAATGTCTTCTTTAGGAGTGATTTCTTGATTGACAAGATTTTTTTTTTAGTTAAAAAATCGCATAATGTAAATATTACATGTTTCTAGATTGATTATCTTTTCTTCGTTTGAATTTTAAGAAAATATAAAGTTTTCTTGTTGAAATTTTAAACGAAAAGCTTTTTCATGTAAATATCAAATTTTCATGCCGAATTTATCGAAAATACAATCATCAAGTAAAAAAAAAAAGGGTAATAATTTCGTATTTTAAAAACATTATAATTTCTACGTCGGGATAAATGTAAGTAGCAGCTTTTCTTGCAGCTGATTTGGCAAAAGTAAGATAAATATTTCAATTTTTTTGGAGCAAGATAATGTCTTTTTTAGGAGTGATTTCTTGATTGAAAAGATTATATTTTAGTTAAAAAATGTCTAATTATTTCAGCCCCACAGGGAAATCGACTTTGAATTCATCCCCATTGAAAAATTATATTTAAGAAACTGCATTCAAAACCATCCCACTGAGTTTTTGAACTCAAAAAGTATAAAAATTCTATCCCCATTGGGATTTCGAAGGAATTTTTTATCCAACTGCGGGTCTTGACACAGGGATGTCTCAATGGAGTTGAGTAAATAGTTGTGTATGAAGATTCCCTCTTTAATTGCTTATTGATTTTAATGCATTTCATACGCATTAAAATAAAATTATTAACTCATTAATTCATTATAAAGATTTTAGGTGAGGGTATTGCCTAAAGTTCACCTGAATTTATTCTTGGGAATTTATAATCTTTACAAAAAACCGGTAAAATCTATACATAAAAACGTTTGCTCGTGTTAGTTTAAAACATTTTCTATACATTTTTTCAATCTACTAACAAAGCTCTACAAATCCTCCCATTTCTGGCTTTGAAGCATTGTGCTTCAGCACCTTCACCAGATTATCTACAACGAGACTAATTGGAGATGTTTGGAAACGATTTTTGTTGAAGGTTTGGAAACTGGACGTGCTCAAATCAATCTTCTTCAAATACATAATATATGACTTTCATTTTATTCCATTTTGAGATTATTTTCAAAATGTTAAAAGTTTTTTTTTTCGAATGTCTAGCAACAATGGCTAGCCATTATGCCTACAAAGATATTTTATTTAATTCTGTAAATCTCGATTTACTTCATTATAGTTGAAAAATGTAATGCATGGCAAATTTTACTCCCTATATATTTGAATCAAGTGCAAAGGCGTTTTGTAGAAGGAATGAAGAACAATTTAATTGAGAATTTCATTAAATGAAAATAGTATAATGCTTTGGCAGCTACCTTTGTTTCGTTTGAGTATTTTGAATTTATAGCGATTCACTGTTTTGGGCTTCTCAGCGTTTGCGACGCTGCGCTTATGGCTAGCAGGCTGCAATTAAGTCTATATTTTACATTATAGATAGCATAAAATTATTGGGAATTTCGCAAATCAGCCGTAAATAATTTTCATAGTCAGTAAGTGTGACGAGATTTACATACAGAACGAATCAGGAATGTATAAAAAAAGAAATCGCTTTGATATTTCATGAATACACGTTTTTTTATAAGAATATCCAACAATTTTGAAGCCTTTGGATATTCTTAACTTTGTGAGTTATAAGCCAAAAAAAATTTCTTAACATGTTCTTATTTTCCCCCATTTTATGAGTATTTATGTCCATTTTCCCAAGAAATCGGGTGTTTTTGAGTCCCCAAAGCCTTAAAATGTTCTCAACTTGTTCTTAAAATTTTGGCCATTTAAGCCTTATGCTCTTATATAGTTTGTTCTTATAAAAAACATGTAGTATTAAGTTTTTGCGTTAACTAACCCTCGTAAGCCTGGGGCAATGGTGTGTATGAAGAGCTCATAAAACAGTTCAATTAATTAAACTTGTTAAAATTAAACTCGAATGCTTTAACTTGATGGAAGAAAATAACGATTCGTAATTTCTCTTTTTTGGCGATATTTCATAGGCTGAAAAATTAATTTTGGCGGTTTCATCAAAAACAATTACAATTAACTGTTTGAACTGACCAACACCATTCCCTTTGGGACCCTGTGTTAACACATTTATAATTGTGGAGAAATCACGATATTTTCAATCGCAGTCCAATTAAGTCTCTTATAGAAAAATGTTGATAAAGAGATTTTAATTGGCAGAAATTAAAAGAGGGAAAGAAAAGCCCTTGACTTGTCACGAAATCTTGTAAAATGCTTTCATACGAACTTTACAGTAAGCCAAAGAGTGAAACAAAAGTAAGAAGTAAAGACTTGGCGATTATTATACGTCAATAATGCTAAAGTGGCCCTGCAATGATCATGTAAGTACTCATTCGTTCAAGTTATTTTTGGAATAACCTGTCTAAAACACGTTATTTCTTTTTTGCTATTATGTTTTTTTTTTGTAATCTTCAAGTCATTTTGGATTATTTTCAATTTGAAATAAAGATAAATGGGCAATTAATCTGTTTGATAATCCTGTTTAAGAAGTAGAGTATATTTCTATCATTTTCTCTCTACAGAAAGTCGAAAAACGTATCGCGAGCTCGGCGGAGGGAGCCGAAATATCAATTCTCTGCAATGTCAAAGACGTGTGGAGAAAACTTATCACAAAATGAACATCGTCTCGTCAGAAGACCAAGAAATAATTCGTATTAAGAAAAAGAAGTAAAGATATGGTTGTTTGACAACACCACCAAAGAAACAGATCAAACGGAGACTAGGAGAGCACTCGGGAAAAGAAGCATGATACACAACTGAAGAAGTAATTGTTCGACTTTTTTTGTTATAGTTAGTTCATCCATTTTTATACGAATACAATTTCTTGAACCGTAACCTAAATCTTATCTCTTAAATTCGAATAGTGCTTTACGGGTGCTTTACAATGTCAAATTTTGTCAGAAATATCCCCAACCCTATAAGCTCATTCTATAAAAAAATTATATATATTATGAATTATTTATTATCTTACTAATTTAAGTCATTTTATGTAAATAAGGCATACTTTAGATTTTTAGAACACGAATTATGAGTAAATAGATATAACTATGAATTTATTTAATATTGACTTTAATTTTAAAGAAGAAAATTATCCAAAAATATTTAATAATTCAATATCTTATCAAATCTAATCTCCCGCCTAATTTCTTTAAAATGGCAGTAATGTCGGTTGATGAAAACTTTTTCAATGTTATGAAATGAGACGGATCATTTTTTTACCCAGATATATATTATCAATAACGAAAAGTTGATTATTTCAGCCTGGTTTAGATATCTGCATCTTTTCGAAAATACGTAAATAATAAATTGTTAATCTTTCCTTCGCCTTTTCTCAATTTTGAATATAACATTTCCATGGACAAGAAAATAAGTAAAAGTGAATCTTCACTGCGTAGAGAAAGTCTTATATTTTCACTTCGGAGAAAAGTGGTACTTTTCGTGGTTAAAAATGTGATCATTTTGTACATCGAAAAGTTAATCATGTCGATATTTAGAAAATTTAGCCTTTTCGAGAAACAGTGAAGATTCACTGTTACTTGTTTTCGCACAGAAGAAAATTCAATGATTTCAAAACAAGAAAATTAAGAGAAAACTTAACTTTTCGTCATATATCTTGCGTTAGAGAAGACAACTTTTCATGCAGTGATTCGAGAAAAAGAAAAGGAAGAAAAGTCGAATGAAGAAGCTGGAAATGGAAGCAGAGATATTCGTGAAATGTCCTCAGGTGGTAAAAAGAAGGCAAAAGAGCAAGGAAATTGTATCACTATCGAGTAAATCATTATAGAAAATACAAAAAATAAGCTATCGAAGCATTTTTAAAAATCCTGTCTTTTATTAACTGCCTTGAGAATCTACATCCCCTTATAGCTAGGACGAAATTATTCTTACCCTCTCCCGGCCTTTCCCCGAGTCCTCGTTTTATTTAGATTTTTCGGCTTTTAAAACTTGGAAAAAACTTACGCGATTTTTAGGAGAAGTTTCATTTTTCGCGAAATTAACTTATAACGCGAATTTCTTGTTTAATTTCTTACCTGGCAGAAAGTTTCTACCCGCGAAAGTTTCTGCCCTTAAAGTAATCGATATTATTTCATCGGAGTTTTGAAAAATGACGATGATTTCGCATCTGTTATCTTTGTTATGATATAGATAAAAGACTGGAGAAGAGTAGAACAACAGAGACTTTTGTCGAAGTTTTGACGTTGTTAGCAAGGTATTCCCAAGGTAGATCATCGAAACCTATTGTTTCATTTTATGTTTTAACGAGGCGGCAACGAAGCTAGCAGTGCTTTCGAAGGAGACGGATGTCCAGTCGTTTGTTCATGTTCTGACAAAGCCACAGAGACCAGATGATTCTAAAAATTTAAAACCTCATGAGGGGAAAGGAAAATGGGATCACCATCAGCAAGCTATTTCCGAAACAAATAAGAATTTTAAAATCAAGATTTCTTAATATTATACTTAGATTTTTGTAAGAAAACGGGGATATTTTGGACATGTAGCTTAAAGAATTATTTTATATGGCAATAACTTCTTTAAAGCGCTTTTAGTTAAAATTCTTACAGTCTGGCTTCTTCAACCAGCTGAAGGCGTTGTGTTGCATTCATGTAGTTAAAGCGGATATACAATGATGCATTGGACCATTATACACCTCTTATAATTGTAACAGTAACCAGAATAGCCCCAAGCAGGTTCACAAATATGGCTCCATCACTAGGCTTCCTACAATGGCCTAGGATTATCGCTTCTCGAAGCCATATTATGCCGTTTTTTGGCCCTACAGACAACACAGATTCTAAGCCCTCTAAATCTCGTTTCATGCATGAACAATAAAGATAAAGGAATTGGTAAATTTTGACGGATTAACTCAGTAAATTCTCAAGTTCGGGTGTTTCTGTAGTAATCCAAAGCGTTTTAGAACAAGACAAGCTCCTAGAAGCACTTAAATCTGGTCTGTAAAATACACACTGTAACGATTTACATTATTCATAATTCTTTGCATTAGTCAATCTAAAGAACAGATGGTTCTCGTTTAATGTTAAGATGCAATGAGAGAATTTTTCATTAATTATTTGGAAATTTCACCGTTTTCGGGATCATGTCTTACCGTAAATCATACTTATAAAGTGCTGACCGGACACATTTAGCCCTTACTTGTTGTTAAGTACCCCTCTGAGTGAGATTACGAAGTAGTGATTGGTTCTAAACCCTATTGGGAAACATTTCGCTCATTCATTTCAGACAAAAAGGCCAATTTGGAGAGAAAAAGATCTTTTTTTCGACGGTAAGGAAATTGTACTCTGGTCTGTAAAATACACAATTATACTGCAAAATTTTTGAAAATTTGCACAAACAATTTTTAATGCCTTTTCTAGGAGCACATAAAGCTTTGATATGTTTAAAAGCATATTTCTTGAGATATGACTAAAAGAATTGCCTCACTCCATGAAAGCCCGTCTACAACTGCAGCCAAACCTGAGAAAACGAAAGTGAATTATATCTCGAGATAGGAAAGTTTTCAGACCCAACTTTGTATCTCAAAATTAATCAGTATCAAATTTCTGATCGATTGATATATGATATGCCTATATTTGGGTTGGAAGAATTTTCAGTTTTGCCTACGGGGGTCACATGACCAAAAATCCGCCATTATGGATACCCAGGTGAGAAATCCAGGTGGCCCAGAAGCTTAAAATGTTCTTATTACCATAAGGAACAAGAAAAACCCCAAGAAAGTTAGTCCACTAAATGGATAAGATACTTCCTGGCTCGTACCTGTCTAAAAAAGCGTTATCTTATGGATCAAGAGATGCCTCAAAAGAGCGGTTACTTACCATGGCACCGACGGGTGTGGCGGCGGTGAATGTAGCCGGTTCAACTATTAATTCTGTATTTAGCTTACCCCCTGGCTATGAGTTTAGTAAACATATAAATAAACTCCACGACAGTGTCCGTTCAAGCCTTCAAAAGCGGCTTTCAGAACTACAGGTCATTATTATTGATGAAATTTCAATGGTTTCAAAGTATCGTCTATTACATATTCATCAAAGACTTTGCAATATCTTTGAATGCACTGAGAACGTTCCATTTGCTGGTATTTCGATAATAACTTGTGGAGATTTTTATCAATTACCTCCAATCAAAGGTGGTACAATATTTTCACTTTTTCCGGATGCCCTTTTGAATATTGATCATTGCTGGAGACATTTCAAAATAGCCGAGCTCACGGAGGTTATGAGACAACGAGGCGACCAGGTTTTTATAGATATACTCAATAACATTAGAATAGGCGTCGTCGATGAAAACAATATTGATATCTTAAAGGAAAGAATCGTTAATAAAGACCATCCTGAATACCCTAAGGATGCCGTACATTTGTGGGCTGAAAACCAACCAGTTCATGATCACAACATGCTAAAATTGAGTGAGTTACCTGGCGAAGAAGTAAAAGTAGACTCAATAGATAAATTTCCCGACAAAATAAGCCCAGAAGATAAAGCTAATGCATTAAAACGAAGTCAAATGCAAACTGGAGGTCTAGCCCATAAGTTCACTTTCAAACTTGGTGCAAAGGTAATGATAACTTCAAATATCGATGTTGAGGATAAGCTTTGCAATGGTCAAATGGGTACTATAGAATATATAAAGTTAAACCTCGAGAGGAAAGTGACACACATTTATCTAAGAATGGATGAAGATGATATAGGTACAAAAGCGAAAAATAATAACGATACTTATGGACGCGAGAATAACCTAGTGCCGATAGAAAAAATAGAGAAAGAGTTTGGTGTTAAACCAGGTAGACATCGCCCTTCAATCAAACGAATTCAATTTCCACTAATGCTAGCGTGGGCATGTACCGTACATAAAGTTCAAGGACAGACGTTTTCAAAAATTGTTTTCAATTTTGATTTATACGGCCAAAGATATTTTAATGCTGGTCAAGTTTATGTAGCCTTAAGCCGTGTTACTTCATTGCAGGGTTTATACCTAATGGGAAAATTTAATACAAAAGCAATAAGATGTGACACTGAAGCCACAGAGGAATATAACTACATGAGAGAAAATTTGAGTTTGAAAACTACAACTGATGAAGAACTGCTTAATGAGAATGAACTCAAGATTTCACTTTTGAATGTACGCTCACTAAAGAAACATGCCATTGATATAAAGCATGATAAATCAATTTATTCTGAAAGTGGTTTAATATTTATGACAGAAACTCAACTAGCAAATAACTCCGAAGAAGTTGAAAATATATTAACACCTTTATCATTACATACAAACAATTCAGATGAACACATATATTCTAATACTGCTGCTGCATACAATGAAAATCAAATCCAGTTACTAGATGCCCACATCATCCCTGGTGCCACTTTATACAGTTTTAAACATTCTATGGTAAATTTTCCACTTAATATTATCCTTCTATATCGTCAACAAAATCTTGAAAATGATCTTTTTCTTTACAAAATTCGGCATTTGCGGGACATAGTTGAAAAAACCCATATCATTCTCGGAGACTTTAACAAAAACTATTATACTGCGGAAAGTAGCTTTTTAAAAGAATACCTAGAAGAAGAGTACGAGATGATTGTTAAAGAACCTACTCATATTTCCGGTTCATTGATCGACCATGTTTACGTCCATAAAGATTTAAAAACAGAATTTGGAACTCGAACTTCCATACATAGTATATATTTTTCAGACCATGATGCAATTCAAATAAAATTCAAAGCCTTATTCGAATAAAACCATTATTATTATTATTGTTATTTTTATTATTATTACGGAGTTTCTCTAACCAACCCACCACCACCTCTACTCATATTTCTGGCTCATTAATATAACGACTTAAATTATCATAGTGAAAGCTACTTGCTAGTATTAACAATTTATCAGCATGAATCCTCAGGTAGCGTGTCCTGCCGCCCGGCGCTCGCACCACTATTTTACGCCCGCCATCCATCCGCCGCACGCCCATTGCGTAGCGGGCGTGATGTACCTGATATCAAATGTGCCCAACGCCAAATTTCGAGATATGAAAGGATTCACGTGGATCAAATGGCCTTTCACTCACAAACTACGAATGCAAAGTCAGAGAAATCAATCGGTAATTATCTTTCAATTACTTTTTCTAAGATTACTTTCACTGATAATCGTTTAATCCTAGTAAACCCATTTAGTTATAACATGTTTTATTTCTGTTGCTAGTAAACTAAGGTTTCAGTGGATTTTCTGTAGGGTTCCCACTCTTATGAAATCAAAAAGTGTTTCTTTTGGCACTTTTTTGAAAAGTTATTCTTTTTATGTTATTCTTTTTGCACTTTTTGTGAAAAAAGTGATTCTTTCTGAAAGTGACCACTTTTTGATTTCATAGTGCCAACAGTCAGGGAAAACCAGGAAAGAGGGTTATTTTCACGAAAGTTCAGGGAATTTCTTTCCAGAATCCTTTGAAATTGACGGTTTGTTGCCAATCTTGGAATCCCTATTTTTTTTAAATTTTCCTTGTCAGGCTTAACCATGATGGTTGGCCCTCAAATAGTATAAATATTACTGATATCGGTCAAAGAAAAAAGTCTATTTTCACCTTGATGTCAGGAAAAACTACACTTTTTCAGTACTTTTGTCAGGGAAAATACTTCTGGGGAACTGCAGGGAACCCTGTTCTGAATTATCTATCCAAATCCTGTTTTGTTGCCTCGAAGCTATCTTTCATATAAGTTCAATGATAGGATTTACCACAATTTCCCAATTTACGTACCAACAATTGTTGCAATGAGCTATATTTAACCTTTCAACCATATTTTGTAAGGGATCCAGACTTCTATAAAATAAAGTTAGAGATATATCACACTTTTCTCTTCATGAGTTTAAAGCAGCTGTCTTTTTTTTAATTTTAGAAACAAAATGGCATCAAAGCGCAAATCAATAACATGTTACATCAACCAAACAAGCCCTATGAAAAGAAAACATATTAATTTTAAAATGCAAACATCTTCAAATCAATCACTGAGACGTGGTATATGTTTCAACACTGACTCGTGTCCAGAATTTAAATCGCTTGAAAGTTCTGGGAAAGCAGTAACACTGCGAAACGTTAAAGAGGTTGTTCCTGATAATCCAAACTTTGCGGAAATCATCTTTGATGATCATTCCACCATTGAAGTTATCGCGCCAGGTAGTATGTCATTTGAGCGACATGAATTGAAATCAGCACCCAAGAAAACTGTTAATGAAATAGCATCTCAGCCGTTTGATCCTATGGACAACTCTGTAACCGTAAGAGGTGTCGTTACTCATGACAAGAAAGTGGTAAATCGTGGTGGTTTTGAACTCCTGGAGGGAATATTTGCTGACTCAACCGGCCAAATGCCAATCTCAATTTGGTCATCCAACATAGAGATCTTCGTTAAAAACAGTGACAGCTGTTTCGAAATGAAAAATGTAGCCATAAAAGAACGAAACGGGATACTGACTCTTACAACAAATTCCAACTCTACAATAACAGCGAACAATCCAGACAAAAAATTTAAAGTGCTGTATGAAAAACTCCGCAAGACACCAATCAAGCCAACTGACACCATTAAAGGCAAAATAAAATTTATGAAAGACTTCACTTGTGGGTCCAGATGTTCCATTTGTACAAGATTGGTTCAACATGCCCTAACCTCGCATAAATTCAGGTGCGTTCCATGCAATTCAATTCAGCCCGTCGAATCAGTGTCAAAAAAGGTTATTCTTGGAGTCGACCATTTGAATTTGATACTCCACAGTGAAGTGTGGAATTACACTTTATTTGGAGAAGAAGAAATTTCAGATTTCCTTCTTGGAAAATTTGTTGATGTAACCTATGTTGTAGAGTCAAACGAAATCACTATTATCAAACTAGCAGATCAAGACACCAGTGGATCAGGAAATCTTGAAATTGTTAAAACTGCTGCAAACAAAAGTGACAATTTATATTTTAGTGGGTTTTCACTTATATAGTTGATATTCTTTTAGTTTCGTTTAATTTCTTTGTTTACTTTTTGAAAACATAACATTTTTGAAGTGACTGTACTTTGGCTTTGCTTCAAGTTGTCTTTTAAAATTGACATTTGTAGTACACTAGTCAACCTAAAGGTGCACATTTGAATATTGGAGGATGTTTGCTTTTCTTCAGCTTTTTAGGATTTTTTTGTACATTTAAACAGTTCTTGACATTTTATTTTACCTAGACATTTGAAGTGTTAACCCTTGATAGTTTTGTTAATATTTTATTTAAAAAAAGATTTTTAGACATTTTGAACTTAGATATATAAAACTGAAAAACCCTGTACAGTACGAGTTTATATAAAGATTCATTTTACACATTTATAACAAACTCTTGACATTTTTTTAACTAGTTTACTTTAGTTATATATATTTTTAAAGCTTTTTGACATCATTTTAACCTATATTTTTAAAACTTAAAAACCCTGTACAGTAAGAAGTTGCTTCATATATTTTAAATAAAAACTTTAAAAATTTTTGAACCAAGATATTTAAAACTCAAAAGCCCTGTACAGATAATATGTCTACCAAGATTTTACTTTTGCATTTATGAAAGCTGTTTTAGATTTTTAACCTAGCTACATTTATTTTATTTTTATGATACGATGGAAAACTTTTGATTTTGCTTTTACCATTTATAGTTAGAAAAAGTTATCAAAATTTAAAATGCAACTTTTTGTCAGAGTATTTTTCTCACCAATAAAGCCCTAACTATTTTAAAGAAATCTCTAAAATCACAGACAGGTCTTGGGGATTTCACTCCATTTGTTTTTCCTTTGAAACTTCAAATCTTTCTTTGAGGCATTATAACAGGCTGTTATGGGAACCACGACACCATTCATTTTGCAAGTTATGGAAAAAGGTTAAAAAATACTAATTTTTGAGTGGCAATAAAGCTCCTGGTGATTATTAGATCTGTTTCGACTTGCTTGTAACAAACTAGATTTTTAACCAACTGAACAAAAAATCTTTGAAATAGCGCGCCATTTTGAAACAACGACGTCATCGAAAAAGTTTTATACGGAAGCACCCGAGTTAACCCGGAACTAACTAGTGGCAAATTTTGCCACTAGTTCGGATTATTTTGTGTGCTACCGTATAAAAGATTACATCATGAATAGATGATGGAAATTTTAAGTCCTACCTTTTTTTCATTCAAGAGAAGCTTAACTTTTAATTTTCCAAAATTTCCTTGTTCTTTGTGCAGAAAAATTTAGTAGGATATTCGAAAATGCTGACGTCAGCAAATACAAAATCTTTGTATAACCTTTTTGGAAAATACACCCAAAGTTGGCAAAAGTCACAAAGTTTCGATACCATATTAGTACGAGCTGGATAGCCATGTGAAAAAAGTTTGAAGGGAGGATGATTTGTACCCCCTCCCCATGCCAGTAGTGTTAAGACATTGTGTTTAAAGGGGTGTCCGTCTACTACGCACCGCGAAATCAGTTCCCTTAGTAGGGTATTTCCCGTCCAGGCAAAAAATCCCGCAATTCCGTACAAACATTTTAAGGTTGAGAGATGAAAGATTCACTTTAGCCCTTTCGGGGCTTTAAATTCAAAGGGTAAAGAACCACAAATTCGACAAACGCTCCTGTATTCCAATATACATGTTTTCGACAATTTGTTGTCCGTTTACGGGTGTTCAAGGAATTACTAAAGATCGAAATTTTATGTTTGTGACACTTTAATTAGAGACAAATTTCATTTGGGCTAAAATAAAAATCTTTTTTATACATCAGTAACAATACCTACAAATATTACATGTAAAAATACTACTGTTGACAATTACATCTCATATGTCTAATTGAATAAAAAACAATCCCAGGAGCTCGAGTTGAATGCAATGCTGCTTTTTCTGGGGAATCCAAATTATAGACGTCCAATTGTTTGATCATTGATCCTGACAATGTAAATAAAAAAGTCAACAGCAGCAATAAAAAAACAAAGGATCTCTTAGGAAATTTCAATTTAATTTTGATTATTTTGCCTGGAAAAAAATTTGGCAAACTGAACGTTTTTGAGGCAATCCCGTGTAGCACCGTTACCCCGGTATTCTCGTATATAGTACGTTCACTCTAACTTGGATAATAGCGAGGTTAAGTATCGGTAGATAACTCAGGACGACGGACGAATTTTTGAAGCCTTCGTTCGCGCTACGGCACTTTCTACAGGCTAACCCGGAAGCAAGGCAGACATACCCCGGGCAAATATATCGGGTTTGCTCTAGAACACGTTTCCGTTCAGTTTCTCGTTCTAGAGCAAATCCGATATTTTTACCCGGGGTATGTCTGCCTAGCTTCCGGGTTAGCCTGTAGAAAAGTGCCGTAACGCGAACGAAGGCTTCAAAAATTCGTCCGTCGTCCTGAGTTATCTACCGATACTTAACCTCGCTAATGTCTTTTTTACAAACACTCAATTTCCATTGTTTTCGGTGGTTGAAAGAAAAAACTTCCACCTGAAAGTCATTAAAAAAGTTAAAGTAGACGGATTATATTTTTGACCATTATTTGTAAAAGCTGGGCCTTCACGCCCTTGGGCGCCTTGTTAATTATGTTATGTAGGTTAGTATTATAATATTGTATAAAAAATGTGTATAATTACTCCCATGCCACGTAAACAATAACCACCATGATAAGAATACCATGACGTACCAAACATTATATATACAGTTTCTTACGATACAGGCTGGTGAAATCCATTGACAATGACCAAATATTTTGGATTTTCTGACAGTCATATCCATAACAAGAGAAAAGTATATCTCATGGTACCATTAATAAGCTGTTGAACAGTTTCTTTCAATACGTGTGACAGGGAAAAATATTGCAATGACAATAATATATTTTTGAGTTCATAACCATTTGAAAATCGATGTGCTCATGAAACAGAAAACGCTCTCAAGACTGGTATTGAAATTTCTGTATTATGCTGATATATGGTATTTCATTCAGCATTCCACACTCTATTAAAATAAACACAATTGTGAATTGCATTGGTCATGTGACAGTCTTTGTTTTGATTAAATGTTTATGATTTGAAATCTGAAGTTTAAAAAGAGCAAAAAATATATTATAGATCTCAAGTTTTTAAACCTGTCTTTAGAAAAGCTTGTAAAAAAGTGTATTTTCAGGAAAATCAGCAAGGAAGAAAAGCTTTGTGAAAAGGAGGTCAAGTCATAATTAAACTTGAAAAGAGCAATCTCTGTTCTTATCATGTGATAGTATGTCAATTTACATGATATTGTAATTTATTGTGTGTTTTAGATTGGTAGAAGTAGAATTTTTATGTGTATAGGTTTGGAGATTTAGAATATTGGTATAGAAGCAATCATAATTATTAAAGTGAAGAGAAACTTTTCGTGGTTGTGGTAGAGTAATTTTTTGTGGTTGTGGTAGAGTAATTAGAGTATAGTTAAGTTTTCGTGGTGACTTAGGAGAGCGAAAATGAGGTCATCAGTTGAATGCTGTTACTCAAGCGAAGTTTTCGGCCCTTTTCAATAACTTCATCGCAACAGGGGGCCAAATTGTTCAGAGATAGTGAACAAAATCCTCAGCTTCTCCGTGGTTCAGTCAGTGAAAAAGTAGTGTTTGAAGAAAGTGTTAGAAAGAAGTTTTTAGAAAAATGTTTGAAGAAAGGAATGGTGGAAAATATTGTGATGGGAAAAAACGAATGAATGTTAGTATGAAGGAATGAATGAAGAAGTGGAATAAAATGATTGAACGAGGGAACGAGTGGAATAAAAATTGTACCTTCAATAGGAACTTCAAAGTTTGTGTTAAGATTCATCTTGGTTGTTTGAGTGGTAGCTTCAAAAAGAACTCGTGTTATCACGATTTCTATTTTGTAGGGTTTTTGGAAAACGTGAGGGCCGTTCTTTGAGTGGCCGTAGTTGTTTCTATTGTTTTCGGTAGGGAGAAAAAATGGCGTGAGTATTGGCGGGAAATAATTGGTGTTGTTAATACAACAAGGATGGCGTGGGTGTTGGCGAGCGGGTGGTTACTATAAGTGTGTATTCTAGATAGGGTGTTGATGGGCGTAGGTGCGGGCAAGCGGGTGGTAGTTCTAAGCGTGCGTCGTGGGCGAGATATCGAGTGTACTAGTCTCTGAGTTTCGGGATAAGTAAATAAATAGAGAGTTTTCAATTTAAAATAGTTAAAATATTTTTAGATAAGTCAAGATAATATATTAGGTAATTATTCTATGTAGGCAACAAATTTGAAGTTTTTACTTGGTTTTTAAGGTATTTGAATTTGTCCAGACAGCTTCTAGGGTAAAAGGTTATGGTGTGGTCCCTTTTTGTTGGGTTTCAGTGAATTTGGTTTTCATCACGTATTCTTTAATGTTTTTATGTCTCTTGTATATTACGAGTGGTTTTTCTGGTAGTATTTTACACAGTGATGGGTCCTCCTCTATAATTGACCAGTGTTTTCTTAATAGATTTTGAACGGGCTTGAGGTGTTCATAATATTCAATGATGAAGGGTAGTGTTTGTGTGTGTTCTCTAGTTTGCGTGATATAGTTATGTTTCTTATAGAGGCATTGGTTTTGGGTTAGCCCTTTGATTTTCTTTATGTTTTTGTTGATAATCTCATTTGGGTAACCTCTGGAGAGGAGGACTTGTTTCAGTGTTGCTAGTTCTGATTTCAATATTTTGTCGTCTGTGGTAAGTAATCTATATCTCAGTGCTTGGGTGTAAATTATGTTCGCTTTGGTGTGGTCGGGGTGATATGATGAATAGTGGAGTAGCATTTTAGCGTCGGTAGGTTTGGTGTAAAGTTTACTTTTGAATCTCTTTGTATTTTCGTCTAAATATATTGTGGTGTCTAGGAAGTTAATTTCACGTTTTGAATATTCCCATGTAAATTTTATAGTAGGATGTAATGTATTCAGATGTTCCAAGAAGGATTTCAAGTTTGTTAAAGTGCCTTTCCATAAAAGAAATATGTCATCTAAAAATCTCTTGTAGAAACGTATGTTATGATTCATGTTATCTGTGAGAATGTATTTTTCTTCAAAGTCTCCAAGGAATAAGGTGGCGTATATCGGGGCAACCTTGGTACCCATTGAAGTCCCGTATGTCTGTTTGTATAATTCCCCATTAAATTCAAAGTAATTATTTTCTAGTACAAACCAAAAGAGTGTGCGAAGAATAGTGTTGTTCGGGGTGAATTCGGGAATGGATTCCCTGTATGCATTGATGTAGGATAAGCAGGCCTCGACGCCCTCATCCTTTGGTATATTAGTGTATAATGATTTAATGTCAATAGTAACCAGGTAATCGATTTCGGAAGGATCTTCTTTAAGGATTAGTTTTAAAAAATCTTTTGTGTCTTTTATGTATGAATTTACGTGTTTTGTTAGAGGTTGGGTGCATTTTGTGAGGAACTCTGATAAGTTCTCAGTGACAGAATTTACAGACGATACAATAGGTCTACCAGGGATCATGGGTTTATGTATTTTGGGTAGGATGTAGAATAAGCTTGTCCTAGGTTTTATAGGTGGTAATAGAAAGGTAAAAGTATTCTTGTTTATATGATAGTGGTAATAAATTGTTTCAAGAAATGATATAATGTTTGTTCTTAAGTTTGCTATTTCGTGTTGGTCATAGATTTTTTGGTATGATTTTTTGTCTGTGAGGTGGTCAAAAACTTTTCTTTTATAATTCTCCGTATCAAGGATAACTACCGAGCCTCCTTTGTCGGCTTTTTTTATGGTGATGTCTTTGTTTTTGGATAGTCGTGTAAGTGCCTTTTTTTCGGTAGGATTCAAGTTTTCGGTAGTTTTACAGTTTGTAATTACCCTGAGTAGGGATTTTAATTCACGTTTCGTTTTAGTAAAATAAGTGATTAGTTTGTTATTTTTTGGAGCTGGGGCTATCCAGTATGATTTTCTGTACAGTAAATTCTTGTTTTGCTGTTGTTTTTGTGTCGAAAAAAAGTATTTGATGGATATTCTATTAAAGAATTCGTCAATCGCTATTGATAAGTTGTTTTTTAATTCTTTAGTATCCGGGGACGGTACGAAGCTCAACCCCTTATTTAAAATGTTGGTATCAAGATTCCTGAGTTTAAATTTAGATAAGTTGGTAATTCTATTCGGTGTTTTTATTGGTTGTTGAATTACGTGTATATCTTTTTTATTTTTGTGTATTTTTGGGGGTGTATTTTTTGATATATTTTCAAAGGGATAGTAATTAAACATGTTATTATATGGTTCATGTAGTTTTCGTTTTAATAAATCTGTGTTTCTACTGGTTATATCGGTTATATTATTCACAAGAGTATTTACACTATTTACATATATTAATGGTTTTTTGATTTCCGTTGTTGTTGGTTAGTTTTAAATGTTTTGTACTTGTAAATTGCATCTTTATCAAGTTGTTTTGAAGTTTCTTCAGTCAGGCGTTCGCGAATTGATTTTCGAATTTGTTCGTGTTTTTCGTTTTCCTCAGTGGCGGGATCAAGAATAATACGTGCGAGGTTTAAGCTTGCATCAACAAAAACTCTCTCCCATTGTCTTTTTCTCGTACTGTTAAGGTGGGGTTTTGTCTTTGATTCTATTTCAGGTATTTTTAAGCCATTTGGTGGTGTATCTGAGTAAATTTTGTCCTCTAAGTATGCTTCCTGTCCATTAAAGCTCAGCATAGAATAGGTATGGTTGAAGTATTTTGTTTTGTCTGACGGGTGGTCAAGTCTCTTGGCTCGTGGTTCGAATAAGTTGTTGTCTACCGGGATGGATCGTTTTCTTCTTTTTTCAGTACTCATGAAGTTTTTGATTTCATCTTCTGTATCTGTTGGCTTGTTGTTGTTATCAGATAGTGTCGTTTGGATGGACGTTGGTGGTGGCGGCGGAGGTGTTTCTTGAGTTTTATATGGTGGTGGTGGTTGGGTGTTTTCCTTATTGATTTTCCGAATTTTGAAGGGTTTCGGTGAATCATCCTTAGTGTCTATTTTGTTCGGGTCATATTTCGTGTTGGTGTTCTTAGGTGTAGGCGGTTTTCGTGGTGATTCGCTGGGTGGTGGTAATTCATATGGTTTCTCTGTGTTGCGATTGGTTTGTTTATGGTGGGATAATTTGGTCAGTTTCTTTTGTTCTTTCTTCGCGGTATTGTTTGTGGGTGTAAGTCTTTTTGGTAGGGTTTCGTTTGTGTTTATTAGACAGCGTGGTGGTAGGTTTGTTTTGAACTCTAACGGTTGACGTACCAGGCTAGGGGAAATCAAGGTGGCTTCTGGGATTTCATTCATAACATCGTCATCAAAATCTATGGTAAATTTATTGTATATAAGTAGTGTAATTTCAGGTTATTGTGACATAAAATCATTAGTGTTGGGATTGAATCAAGATTATTGTAAATATTGTGAGTATTATAGTTCATTTTGTTTAGTGTGAGTGTGGGTTTGTGTGTAAGATGGTTTAGGTTTGAAAGGATGGAAAGATAAAGGTGAACACTTGGACTGCGATCGAAAAGTAAGACATATATGTTAAAAGGTAGAGGGAAAGGGTTTAAAGGTAAACACTTGAACATATATTAGTAGTAGACGTAACCCTGACAACGTTAATCGAGTGTGTTCTTTAGTTTAAAATTGTTGTGTAGAGTGAAGCGAATAATGGTTGCCATTGGATATACATGCTAATGTGCGAGAGAGGATAAAGAGTGTTTAAATGTATTTGGACTGTGAGTAAAATGATAAATCGTCTTTAGAAAAGCTTGTAAAAAAGTGTATTTTCAGGAAAATCAGCAAGGAAGAAAAATACGGAAATATATTTAAAATACAGGAGATTTGGGAGAAATCTTATATTTAATACTTTGCAGGTGTCCCTAGTTCAATGCAGGTTGGCAGCTATGAATTGTAAAAGCGAAGTAAATGCATCAGGGGTTTGGTCAGGGGGGGAGGTAACATTTTCGCGTATTGACCTCCAAACCAGCTATTATTGTATAAATATTAACCTGGAACTCTTAAACACTTTATCTCAAAGCTAGCTGTAATGCCAAGACTTGCCAGGATGTGCAAAAAAAGGTTGGTTTGCTGTCACTCAACTTTTAACTGATTCGCTTAACATTCTCAATCAAAACATTTCATTTGAAAACAAAATTTCAAACCTAGCAAAATAAGTTTCTTAAGTGCCTTATACCTCCATTTTGAATTCCTAGGGATATGATAATGACTGGCTGCTCTTTGCAGAGGACACCCGGTTCCGTATTGAGCGGTCTAGGAGTCGTCTCATTAGAACCGTCTACGCGATGATTTATACTGCGACCAGCTTGCGAGACACTCGACACACATCGAGTGCGTTAAGTCCAGCGTGAACCACTGGGGAACAAGGCCAGCGCACTCTCACCTCATCCACGATGGATTGTGGAATTGATACCTAGCACAGTCACCGACAGGCTTCTTGAGTTTCTGTCTACCCAATTTCCCTCACATGGCATGGGTTGGCCCGGGCGAAGGTACATTCACTTGCCAAGTGAATAATCACAGCACCAAGCGGGAATCGAACCCCGACCTCCTGGACGGCAGTCAAGATTGATAACCACTACACTACTGCGCCTAAAATTCCTAGGGATATATATACCTACTAAGTACCAAAAGTTGCTATTTGCACTGGATCACAAAATTTGTAGTCTTTGAAGATGATTGCATGCTTTTTTGTTGGCTTTAATATTAACAGTAAATTCATTTTATTATGCCATTCCTTTGTGAAACAAGACGAAACAAACAATGTTTTATAAAAGACTTCAAACTTTTCTTTTTTGATATTTGGAGGTAAAAATTTACTGTCAACTGGGGTAACTTTCATCACCTTCACATGACAGACTTTTCTGGTTTTCATTTTAACCTAGTTTACAATAGTTATAGTTTACAAATGCATGTTTATGGAGGTAATGAAAGACAACCCTGTCGACGCATCCGACAGTTGGATGATGGACCTGACAGCCAGGTGATGGAACCTCTGTTTTTAAGTTTCAAAATTTTCTAATTTTTCTAAAATACCCAACAGACAGTACCCGACAACGTCACCTGTCAGGTGTTTTTTTTTTTTTTTTTTTTTTTCTTTATTGAAACAAAAACACGTGTACACTACGAACATATATTACAAAACATTACTTAAACATAAAATATAGTCCCTCCCCCCGCTAGGAACTAACGTTATATCGCCAGAGGTACTAGACTATGTAAAATATGAATAAATAAGTAAGTAAAGAAAAAATCTTGGAAAAGGAAGCTACAATTTTTAAAAGGTAAAAGCCTAAAATAAAGCACCGCTAAACCCTCCAGTTTCGTTAAGAAATTCAACAACAGAACAAAGAATAGATTTATTTAGATTTGAAGTCAAACTTTCATCACCATTTAATAAAAGCCGACAGAAAAAAGGAGGGTTAAGTGGCGGATGAAAAATAATGCATAGGGTCTGAAGTTTGTCGAACAAAGATTGTCTTGCATGGGAATATATAGAGCAGTGCTGAAGAAAGTGCTGAGTGTTTTCAACAGAGTTAGTTCGGCAACCACAGAAAGGGTCTAAAGTGTCGCGGAAGCCATGTCTAAATTTATGCTCGTTGAGATGGCTGAAACCGACCCTAAGTCGATTAACCTTTACCACGCCGAGGCCGTAAATTTACGTTTTAAGCTATAGCCGAGGCCGTAAATATACGTATAGTTAAGGCTTCTGATAAGGCTGTAAAGAGTTTCAAAGTGTATATACTATGTTATTTCTATTGCTTTTATGCTGGTTGATGATAGGAAAGTCATTTTTAGCTGTTTTTAGTGATATTTCCCATAAAAATTACCTCAAGGGGCCTCTGCCTTACGTGCCTCTGATTTACGTGGAAATTTTCTCGAAAACCAAGGTTTTCTAAAAATGAATTCTGCCTTTTCTAGTAAAGGTATGATTGTGATTTTTTGGCTAGCAGTTGTAGTTATAATGGTGGAAACAATGAGCCAGAAAATTATGGTATCGCAAATGTTCTCCCCACTTTTTTTTTAACCGGAACTTAAAATTTTGAAAAATATGACAAATTGCGTTTTGAATTTTTTTCAACTCTAAGGCAGAAGACTACTGTGTCACCATTGATAGAGGAAAATCCTTTATTTTAACATTTTTGGAAAGCAGGATAGTTGGGCTTTCCAGAATGGGCTTCTTTTTTTGAATCGGTTTAGTAGATCAAAAGTTATGACGGAAAGCGTAAAACTGTCATTTTTCCCAAAAAGACAAGGCGTGCACGGGGTGAAGTTCCCAGAGAGAAGGCGTGGTAAAGGTTAAGAAAGATCACTCCTTGAATGTCAGGAACATCAAAAACATGAGATTTCTTGGGTCTCAAAAATTCATAGATTGCTTTTTTGAAAGTTTTAATTGAAGGTAGATCTCGTATATTACCTCCCAGAACATTCCACTGAGATATGCAGTACGGAAAAAAAGTGTTACGGAAAGGCTCAGTTCGTATATTAAGAGGATAAATGTGTCATCACAAGCGATTTGGATAACATTAAAATTCGGACCGTACTGTAACGTTCTTTATCGGTCTCTATCGGTCTCTATCGGTCCTGTCCGATCCGTAATTGTCCATCGACATTCAGATAGTTCCATGAAAAACATAACAAACAAAATCAAAACAAAACGCTACCGGACCGTTATGGGCCAGTCCGGTCCGGGCCAGTCCGGTCCGGGCCGGACCGTTCCTTTTTTTAGTTCTGGACCGTTCTGGACCAACCTTTTGTTTTACGGCATACGAGAAAAATAAACCAAAATGGCCGATCGAGTTAAAATACAGAACGTAAATTTACCTTGTTATCTTCGTTTTAAACTATCTTTTAGGAGATATTATTAATCATATTTGACAAATCAATGTAGTTTTTCTAATTCTGTGATCACAATTGTATTTTTTACATTCTATAATTCTATAAAGATAAGATTTCTTTTTTCTAAATTGTTCTGCATTTTACACTTTTCACGTGTGTAAATTTGATCCAAAACGCTGCTGACAGACTGAGATTACCCTTTCCACACATGTGACTGAATGAAGCAGTGCTCTGCACGAAAAATCTCGAAAACCTTTTTAATGTTATTGCTCTTATGAAACATGAAACCAGATTTGTGGTAAGTACATTGTATTTCTAACAATAAGTAAGGTTTTTTGTATGTTGAGTTTTTAATCTATTTTGAAACACAGGAAAGGAAGAATGAAACTTTCAGTTTGAAATCTTTCAAAAAAAGCTCTTGGAAATGAGAAATTATTTTAGTATTACAATGAAAATATGGATTATAATCTAAAAACTACATCCCAAATTTGTTAAGTAAATACCTAAATGTAGTAGTTGATCACATAGTTAAAATGTGATGAAAAACTAAAATTGCGGAAAGGTTACCATTGACAAAAAAATCATAACTCTTACATGATAAGACTTTTTTCTAGCATCAAGAATATTTGAGAAAATAATAGGCTGCAAAAGGACAAAATTTTAATTAAAAAAGACCAAAATACTGCCGACTATAAACAGGCAAGCAATCATGCTGATTGTCTCTGATTGACGTATAGCTAGGAAATATCACAATACTTTAAAAAGGCTAGACTATTTTTTTTACAGTGTCAAGTGAATCAAGAAAAATAAGTTCTGCAAAAAAAACACAAAGACAACACTTAAAACCGTTCAAGAAATATCTGAAAAAAATTAGTTGAGCTTCTTTAAATGACTATTGCGATATTTTCTTAGTTTATCAGACACAATTGGCATGATTGCATTGCTTACATATGGTTTTGTTAAATTATATTTGTTAGTTAAATAACGGTAAACTTTGTCCATGTCATCCTCCGTGAATTTTAAATAGCCTCTCAACCCAGAAATTGTGTAATGAAGCATCTGATGAGATGAAAAAACCGTTTTCATGTAATCAAACCCATCCTTCGCAACAAGTTTTATTTCATAAACTGAAAGATTTCCTTTTGTATTTCCCAACAGCTCATCCACCAAATCCAAATTCAAATCTACTTCCTGAGATGACTGTGGTTGTTCTGGTGGTTGTTGGTGATTGGTGATTGGTTGTTGAACATGCTGCTGCTGCTGCTGCTGCTGCTGCTGCTGCTGCAATGAAACCATCATATCGGTCAAGTTTATTGTTGCCTCCTGCCACTTAAAAACTTCTTGGCGTAGCTGTCTCAGCTCTAACAAAATTTGTCCAGATACATCAAATGGTTTTGTGGTCAATGGTTCCATGGTGTGGTCTGTCAACGCATTCGGAATTTCAAAAGAAGTTGACGAATCATCAACCACTTCACCGTAATTGATTGAGCCTGGAGTTGATGTCAACAAAGGAGAAGCAGTTGGTCGGATGGGCTGATGTAGGCTAGACGTAGAATGGTTAGTCGACATTAAGGATGAGGAATTGACTTGAATGAACGAACTTGCTGACACAGAAAGAACGGTGGAGCTAGCTGCTGACGAGGAATGAACGGTGGAGCTAGCTGCTGACGAGGAATGAACGGTGGAGCTAGCTGGCGACGAGGAATGAACGGTGGTGCTAGCTGGCGACGAGGAATGAACGGTGGTGCTAGCTGACGAGGACTTGACAGTCGAGACAGTTGGCACAATGGAGGACTGGACAGTCGAGACAGTTGAAACAATGGAGGACTGGACAGTCGAGACAGTTGACGCGATGGAGGCTTGGACAGTCGAGACAGTTGACGCGATGGAGGCTTGGACAGTCGAGACAGTTGACGCTATGGAGGACTGTACATTCGAGACTGTTGACGCAATTGAGGACTGTACAGTCAAGACAGTTGACGTGATGGAGGAGTGGACAGTCGACGCGATAGAGAAATGGACTGTTGGTGACGAGACGATCGAACTTGCTGACGAGGAAAGATGGACGGTCGAGACAGTTGAACTTGCTGACAAGGAATGATGGACGGTCGATGACAAAGTGGCTGACGAGGAATGGACAGTAGCAGGCTTCGATCTTGGCATACTTGAGTCAAATCCTAATGAAGTATAAGCCCGAAGGGCTAGAAGTCAATCTCCTTGGTAGGATTTGAAGCTAACAAATCCTACCAAAGCTGCGCGGCCTTGAGCGGCTCGCCTGGTTTTTACACAAATGACGGATTGAAACTAAAATTTACCGCTAAATTTCGAAAAAAATATCAATCGTAAACAAAGGAATTGCTAGATTCAATCTGTCGTCAAAAATGCGGCGCATTTTTTAAGGCTTCGCTTTTTCTTGCCTGAGAAAGGTTAGAGATTGAACTCTAGCCCTTCGGGCTTTAAACTCAATGCTTCTAGCCCTTTCGGGCTTATACTTCATTGTTTCTGATACCATTGGTCATTACGAAGATAATAATATTCTATATTTTTTCCAGGTCGAACGTAAATCGAGAGCAAAATACTACCGGAGATGAAGCTGAAGCAAGGCTGAAGAAATAAAAATTACATACCGCTTTCGCTTTAGTTGTTTCTTCTTCCTCTGGTTCTGTGTCCGTATCTGATGAGACCACCTCTTTGTTTTGAGTTTTCTCCCACTCCAACTCGAAATCATTGAGTTCCTCCTTGGTATCTAAAATGTAAAAAATAGACCAAAGTATGAGTTAAATTAATTCTATTTTTAGTGGGAAAAATACTTTTTGAGCATGAGATTTTCAAGTCAGGGTCCTATAAGGAAACTATTAGCTTAGTCATAGCCCGGGGTCCACTTAAAGCTTTTTTTATAGACTGGATGGCAGTTCAGCCAAAAGTAGACTCTAGTCTAGCTTAGTCACAAACGTTTTTTGGCCGTTTTCAGCCTCGTTGTTCTTATACTTTAGGCGTACAAACTTTCAAAGTATTTTACGTTTAGGATAAACGTAGCCTGTCCCAATCGAAATGTTGCTAATAAAAAATCTAGCATCGTTCAACAAGAACTGGAATTGTTTTGTGCCTACCTCTCATTGCTAGAACCTTTCCATCCAAAACTTCTTTGGTGTTGATCCTGATACGGCAGGTCTCTCCTCTGATTACCCATTTCAATTGGTCCGTACTTTTAATTACGGAGGTACCATCAATTGCAAAAAATATCAAAGTAAATTGAGGTAATTTATCCTCCACAGTTCTAACACGTGTACTAGGCATGATCAATAATATCGTAAATCTCTTATTATCACTTCGTAAAAGCTTTGAGACAAGTGAATAAATCGGAAATTCGAACTCTTTTATAGTGAGATAAATTGTAAATCGGAAACATTTCGAATAATTCGCAACATTTTATTACGTCACATTTGACAGTTCGTTAATTAACGACATTCTCCAATGTTCGAATCGAATCTTAAGAAAACGTCACTTAAATGTAGTATTGTGTAGCGTCAAAACACAGTCTGTTGACGTTCTTATAAGTTGTGTAATTATGAGTTGATAACTACAAAACTGAATGCTCATAAAAAAGGATAATGTAATGTAATATTATGTAATTTTTGTAAAAGAAAAGATAAACAAACGTTCGAAAATAATGTGTTTCGTTTCTTATAAATACCCCAGATAAACTTTTGAACTTTGATTCATTTAGTTGAGGTCTCCAAGTGCATTTTGTTATTTTGATCGTTATATTTTACCATGTCTGAGAAACGAGCACTTGATACTGTAGAGGAGGAAAATGTTGACAAATTTTTTAGAGATGGTTGTGGTTGTAAAATTGGACCTGAAAAATCGCAATGTTTTCAATTATTCACCAAGGACCAAGTTTCTAAGTTTCGAGATGACGTTTTTGAGTTGGACAATAAAGAGAGAGACATGCTCGTAATGGGTTTTCTTATGGCTAATAAATCAAATAATAACTTTTTTTTGTATGGTCAACGTGTTTGTCGCACTACGTTTTTATTTTGTTTCGCCTTGTCACTAAAGCTCTATGCTACTTTGTGCAAATATTTCCAAACGAACGGCCTTGTTCCTCGTGAACATGGAAATAAGAGAAAATCACCACATAATTCTCTTCCAATCGAAACACGACAACATGCGGAAACCTTTCTCGTCAACTTTGCTGAGCAGAATGCTCTGTTACTACCGGGCAGAGTACCGCATTATCGTGACGAAGAGGCCAGGCTACAACTGCTACCGTCGCACGAAACCAGGAAAACAATTTATGAAAAGTATCGGGAGGCTAGTGATATTGTCGATCTACCCATTATGGGTCTAAGTACATTTTCGGAATTTTGGAGAGCCAGATTGCCCCACATCGTGATCGCAAAAACGATGAGCGATTTATGTTGGGTTTGCCAAGAGGGAAATACAAAACTAATTCGCGCGCGGGCCAAAAATTTCTTAGATTTATTAGATGCTTTGGTGCCTTCAAAAAGAGATTCCGCAAAACACATGTATCATCACTGTATGATGTTGCCAAAGTTTGTGACAGCACCAAGTGCAACATTTCCGTGCTTGTTGGGACACACAATCAAAAGATTCATGTCCCCACATATGATTGGACGGAATATTTCATACAGAAAAAGTTTAAACCAATCGAAAATCTCCTCGAGTACCATCACTTTCGAATGTCGTCTGATGAACCTGGTTTTGTGTATTGCTCAAAAACATTTGATGATTTACCAACCAAAATATGTATTGTTGAGGATGTTCGTAAAGTCTCTCATGATTTGCCATCTGTTGTGGAACCGAAAGGATTTTCAAGACAACGGAAGGAATATCTTTACACAGATATAAGAGAATTTTGCACGGAAGAAACGAAAAACATAACTGCACCGGATCCAGATCATTATTATTTAGTTTCTTAGTATTCTTTCTATTAGTCATTCTGAAAATGAAAAAAATAATTGTTAATGTTCAGTGATTTAAAAAAAGCAAAAGTCCATTACCGTATTTCCTCAAATAAGCGCTGCGGCACTTATTAGAGGGCGGCGCTTATATCGAAATTGCAAACTTTTGTTTTTTGATTTTAAATTCTGGGTTCAGTAGAAAAATTGAATGCGTTTTGTTTAACGAGAAGCTTTTTATTTATTTCATCTCAATCAAAATTCAAGGAGAATCACAAACCATATGATATAAGTCTTTATGTTTTAATAAGCGCAGCTTTATTTTTCTTGATTTTCTAATAAGCGCCGCTTTGCATTGGATTCTAGGTGCAACGCTATTATTAGAGAAAGAACTTAAAAAGAGGGTGGCGCTTATTTTGAAAAAAAAATCTTTTGGTGCGGTGCTTATTGGAGGAAATACGGTACCGTCTTTTCTCTACAATAAGCAAATTAAATCATTATTTTTGTGGTGCACGTTGAAATAAATTATGACATACTCATCAATTTGATAAGTATTTGCATAGTACTGTCAACAGGGGCTACTTGGGATCCTCCAGTCAAACATGAGACTACCAACTATTGGTTCTCCTTTTCTGAAAACAAATTTTCTACGAATTCTGTGTTTGACTGGAATATCACAAGTAGCTCCGGTTGATGGTAAAAAGTTTTTCAAATTAGGGTATATACACATTAACTAGGGAACAAATCTCAACTTTAGTTCCTTCAATATTATCATACTGTGACTAATTTTTTTCAATCAAATATCTATTTGTTATTTCAAAACAATTTTTTATTCAACCAAAGTTAAATATTTTCTTTGATTGTATTTTCTAGTTGCAATATGACATTGGATTTCTTTTTTGTTGTTTTATGTGAAAAATCAGGTCAAATAACCAAGCTTGGTTTAGTATAATATATATAACTTCAAAATATTGAACGCAAATGAAATAAGGCGACCATCGAAAATATGTTCTGTTCGTGTCAGCCGACCAACTAACTTTGTAGTTGTAGACAAAAATTCCTAGTCGGACAAGTCAGAAAATTGTTGGAATTTTTCATCAAACGAGCGAAGAATAAATATTTTAAAAACTATATGTACTTTGAAACCATTTTCCAAAAACCTGACTAAATTTACTACCAACCAAACGACAACTCAATTTGAAGAAAATTTTTGACACAAACGGAACATATTTTCGATTGCCGCCCGAAGAGATAAAATTTCCAGATTTTTTTCTGTTTGCCCGCCTACCTGCCCGTATATGAAATTTCTGAGCTTCAAAGAAGCGAACATAACACAGCCTTTTTATATCGCCTGCATGCCTTTTATATCACCAAAACTTTCTTGCACCCTTTATTCTTTTACGGGAACAAAAGAAGTTTTCAATATCCTTGCTTGAAAAAATTGGGACAATTGGGACAATGACTCAGCTTTTCAGAACTTTTAATTCATCTATGTTTTAGAAAAACAGTAGCTATAGACTTTGTTAAAAGATTTTTGATATATATATAATTATAGACTTTAAATCATCTTGCTTTTACATGCAGCTTAGGAAATCCATCAATATCTTGTTTTTGTTGCCTTCTTATTCTACATATACACTCATCACTTTGGAGCAAGTTAAATTATGTCAGTATCAAATAAGTATTTGTTCCAAACAATTGGTGTCAAAATAATCCAATAGACAACAACAAGGCACCAATTTATCAGAAATGAGAACATCACTTTCCACTGTTGTACTGTTTACCTTTTTTAAACGTGCAAAAGTTTTGCCGGCAGCCGAGAGTTATGACCAAGGCCCGTTCTGTACGGACGGACGGGAACGATAGATTCAAGCTATCGACTTATCAAAACAAACAAGATCGGCGAAAATAAATGTATCACTCGAGAACGGTCGGCACCGGTCCGGGCCGGTCCGGGTTGGTCTCACCGATCATTTTATCGGACCGATCCAAAACTATGTTATCCAAATCGCTTGTGATGACACAAATAGGATTTCTTGTTCTAAGGCCACCTGGTGCTGTAAGTCTTACTGGCAGGTAGTTACGTAAATACGAAGGGGCTAAATTGTTAATAATTCTATAGAAGAATGTCATTCTTCTAGCAAAGCGCCTGTCAGCAAGACTTTCAAGACCAAGTTCTGAATATAGTTTTTCTTGAGACGTTCCACGAAAACAGCCTGTTATAGCTAAACAGGCATTATATTGAATAGATTCAAGCTTCTGCACAAAGGTAGCATTTCCCGGGCGGTCATATACGATATCACCATAATCAAGATGAGGCCTAATGAAAGATTTATAAATGGTTAGTAGAGATCTCCTAGGCACATGCTTGCGAAGTCGGTTAATAAGACCAATTCCTTTATTGGCCTTTTTTATCTTCTCGTCTAGATGGCGATCAAAAGAAAGTTTTGAATCTAAGATTAGACCAAGATGTTTCTGGTACTCACTGGTCGCGATATTAGAATTATTAAAGGAGATTACTGGAGCATTAGGAGGCGTGAGTCTACAGGTAAAATAGACTTCAATGGCTTGCTTAGATGGGTCAGGGTTAAAAGACATCTTCCATTGATAAGCCCAGTCAGTTATCCTGGAGAGATCTCTGTTAAGTACATCAAGGCTCAAGAGTTGATCAATCACAAGAGAGAATAAAGAGGTATCGTCAGCAAAGATCTTCGGTTTTGACTCAAGGTTTTTTGGAAGATCATTGATATAAATTAAGAAGAATAATGGACCAAGAATCGAGCCTTGAGGTACCCCAGCATTGATTCGCTTCCACTCAGATTTTTTTCCATTTAACACAGCTCTCTGATGCCTATCGTTAAGAAAGCTGCGAATTAAGGAAAACAACGGTCCAGTCACCCCATAAGATTTGAGTTTAAAGAGTAAGCCATCGTGCCACACCCGATCGAATGCCTTTGAAATATCTAAAAACACCCCCCTGGTATCTAGAGAAGGATCTTTGTCAAACCCTGTATAAATATCATGCGTTATGGATAACAACTGAGAAATGCAGGAAAACCAGACTGACAAGGAGAAAATAAGTTATTGTTTTCAAAATACCTGTAAAGTGTATCGTAAATACACTTTTCATATATTTTTCCAAACACAGGAAGAAGAGACACTGGTCTGTAGTTTTTGGCTATGCTCCTGTCTCCCTTTTTATAGACAGGAACCACGTTACCTTTCTTCCACTGTGATGGGAAGATGCCAGAGTTAATAGAAAGATTGAATATGCTAAGCAAAGGTTTTACTAGAGACTTACCACAGATTCTGACCATACGAGTAGAAATATGGGCTTTGTTAACATTCAAAGAATTAATAATAGACTCGATTTTTTCTTCTTCAAATACAAGATTATCCAGTCTAGAGTTAGTAAGAAATTGTTCAGGTGGCAAAACAGTACCAGTATCGATAAGTGAGCATTGGTTTGAGAAAAAAGAGTTAAAAATATCGGCCTTCTCAGAAACATCACTTACAAGGACGTTTCTTTCATTTCGAATAGGTGGAATTTTCGGGGTTTTACGTACGTTCAGAAACTGCTTCAGCGTAGACCAGTATTTCTTACTTCCTATGTTTGGATCATTTAAAGAGTTGCCAAGACGAGAAAAATAACTATCCTTGGCAGTCTTGATGGCCAATCTGCACCTGTCAACCATGTCATCAAGTGTCTGACCATCTAAAGGATTTCCCCATTTTCTCCAACGACGATATATCGTAGCCTTATCCAAAAGCATCTGCTTAATCTCAGGAGTCATCCATAACGCATCTTTGTCTCTGATGGTGATAGTTTTATTTGGAACAAAATTAGAAATAATATTAAGTATATATTCAGAGAGTAGGGCAACACGATCTTCTACGTTGAGTCCCAGAAAGGAGGTTTCCCAATCAATGGCATTCAGGGCAAGCACGATTCCCCTCTCATCAGCACGAGAAAAGTCCCAAATCTTGCGTTTATAAGCTGGAGGGAATATAGTTCGAAAGTTTAGTTTTACGAAGGGTATCTGGTGGTGGCAACGTGGATTAAGTGAAGGTAAAACCCCGGAATCTAAAATAGGAGTCCGCGAAGATGAAAAAATAAGATCAATGCAAGATGGAGAACACCCAGGATGAAGATGAGTCGGCTCATCAATTAGTTGATGTAACCCATATTGTGAAGCTAACTCGCTAATGTCCTCTCCTGGAGAATTTGTAATGTCACCAGTCCACCAAACTGAGTTTCTTGCGTTAAAGTCACCGAGGAAAATAGCTGAAGTAGGAGAAACATCATAAATTTTTCTGATAGTTTCCTCCAATTTTGTTTAAATGCAGAAATTTCTTCTGCATTTTGACTAGGAGTTCGGTAGAGAAGACAAAGAAGAAGTTTTTTCGAACCAGAATTAACCTCACAAACAAGGCACTCGTCAAGAGAAGACAACTCAGGCCTTCTCTCAATAGAAAGACCCCTTCTATAATAAAGACAAACACCACCTATTTTTGAGTTAGATGGGTGATCACATCTGAGCAACTCATAATTTTCTATCTTCAACCTCGAATCATCGCTCTCGATAGATGAATCAAGAAACGACTCACCGACGCAGAAGATATCAAACTTATGAGCACTCAGAAAGGCAGTAATTTGAGCAATCTTTGAAAATTTATCAACCCAAACGCTGTTTAGATTCCAATGAGAAATTGATAAGGTGTTATCTTTCTCTCTCGGCCCCGGTTTGGACTCGATATCTCCCGCTAAAAGAAGTAGATTAAGCTGAAAAAGTATATAAAAATATTGTAACCAGAAAAGATGGAAACGATAGGGAAGAAGATTTGGTAACCCCCCAAACGTAAGATTAATACACAGACTTAATCTCCCGAAAAGATATTTGCAAGAGTTAAAATTTCCAACGCACGCTCTATACTGCTGTAGACTTATTCCCATATCAAGTCAACCCGTTCGACAAATCCAAAACCAAACATCCCATTACAGAAGTAAGCTGTCGGGTGTTTTTAGGCGTTAAGGCTGAGGACCCGACTGCACTATTCTGTTTGGTGGTAAAACTTTAAAACTTAGCACCCGACATTAGCACCTTATCGCACCTGGCATGGTAGTGATGAAAGTAACCCCCTTGCTCTGATAAAAATAACCCCCTTGCTCTGATGAAAATAACCCCCTTGCTCTGATGAAACCAACCCCAGTTTTTAATGCTATATCATGGAATTTTTGAGGAATTGTTTCCACAAAAGGGCCACTAAAATACCATTAGGTATATACCGTGAGTTGTCCTAAATCCGACAGCCCTGCCTAATTCCGACCCCCCAAATAACTGTTATTAAAAAAAATTCTATGTTTACAAACATTACCTCTCCAAGTTGAACGATAAACTATTGCAAGAACTATTGAAAAAAAATCCAACAATGGCTTTAAAATGTCACAATGTGAATTAATGTGATAAAAAAGTGTGAGTTGTAAAAATTATTAGTAATTTTAAATAACTATATATTATATTATATACCTTTTATTCTGAATCTGTTGTTTGTGTTTAATACGTTAAATGTTATTTGATTTAATGGGTTCGATGTATCAAATCTCTCAGTTAGTTGACACTTTGGTATCTTTATTGCGTCACACAGCGAAAGTTTTGTTTTTATTTTAGTTTGTAACTTTGAAAGACCCCATCGGAATTAGGCAGGGGCTGTCGGATTTAGGATGACCACTCACAATGGAATTATTATATATATAGTATGAAAAAATAAAATGTTTTCTCCTGTCAGAACTACAAACAACAAAGAGTGGCCGAATTATTTTTCCTCTTAGAGAGACGATGTTGTCTTTATCCTGGCTTGGGACAGGCTGACTATCATTTAAGACAGTCAGGCGACATTACCCCAGCGGCCTGTACAAGATGACAACAAACTCCAGGTAGACTGACAGGAGAAGAAAACAAAACATGAATCAACAAAGGTGTAAACACCTTAGACTCCTTTGGAGCCGACTGCACTAGACACCAGGCAGGGGACATCCTCGCACATCCTGATGTACTAGGCACAACAACACAACATGCTCAGGATGAATATTCATAAAATGGAAACCAGGTATGTGATATCAATTGTAAAAGGGGTTACGCACGATACGAAAATCTCGTGTTCGCAAGCGAAAGGTTTTTTACACTACATACCGTAGGATTGCTAAACTTGCTTATTCCCAGCGAAACTTTCCGATTGCTAGTGTACAACGGAAAAGGACCAAAACGCCACAAAAGTAGATTTAACACCGATTTTAGCCAGAGACGCCTAGAAGCAAAAAGATCTCTGAGACGGGGCAGATATGTTATTCCGGAAATGAGAAAGTTAGCCATTTTATGATACAATTTTAAAAAGTTGTACCCAGCCGTTTGCGTGATGCGTGATCGGGAAATAATTCGAGGCATGATTTGGGCTATTTTCGCGATATTTGCATGGTGAACAAACCTTTTTTGGTAATTTTCATGATCGTCACGAGAGCAAGGAAAATTTCTATCAATGCATTTTAAACATGTACAAACAACTCTGGTGAACCAAAAGAAAGTTGATATTCTATTTTCAAAACAAACTGCTTTTTTGAAGTTTTTTTTTTAACTCAAATATGTTAAAATTTCAACCTTAAATACTTTTTCTCTTTTCTCGTTTTCTTAAATCAGGGGGTAATGAATATCTACAAAAGTTGATCTTGTTCATCAAAAATTGAGAATATTTTACAATAAGAAAACCAAAGGAAAATTTATATTTTCAAAATAGATGAAATATTTTGCATATACTTTCATATATAAAATATTGGAGAAAAGGTAAAAAATTATAGCATCCAAAAGTTATATTTTTTGAAATGCATGTCAAAAAGTGAAAAACTTTCAAAACAGGGAAACAATTTCATAATTTCAAACATACACTTTTTTTAATATAAGAACAATTTTATAAGAACAACGAGGCTCAAAATCGCCAAAAAATAAGAAAAAATAAGAACAATTTAAGAACAATGCTGAGCCTGAAACTACTCAATTTCAATCAATTTAGGAGTCAGAGTAATAAAAATTGGGAATAATTCCTAAAATACCTGACTTACATCCTATTAATAAGAACATGATAGAAGCTCAAAGTGCAAAAAAAGAAAAGAAAAAAGAACAGCCGAGGCTGAGAAAAATTTTACTGGTTCTTATATAAAAACAAGCAACATGCTGAATGGACCTACCTAATGATTAACATCAGATGAAAATAAGAAAAAAGTGACAATAATTGTACAAAAATTCAGAATGGAAAAATAAAGCTTGTGTGTTGAATAATGTAAAATGGTAAAAAGGAATTTCCCCAAATACGAAAATCACTTTAACCATTCAGGCCCAAAAAACCTTTTAAGCTGTTTTTGGCCCAAATTTGCCCAAAAAAATTTTCCTTAAAAATCTGGCTCCGTCACATTTTGGGCATTGCCATTTTGCATCATTGTGCAAAAAATCAGAAAAAAATTATGAGTCAACATTGAGAAAAGCTATATTTTCTTATTTGGTTAAAGGGAATTTCCCCAAAATACGGAAAATCCGTTTTTTAAAGCGAATAAGAATTTTCCAGGAAAAACCACTTCAGCCATTCTTTAGAGAATCTTGCCCTCCATCTTTGTACAAAAAATCAGAAAAAAGTAATGACAGGATTTTGCACAAAGTCCAAAAAACCTATTTTTAGGTAGTTTTTGGCCTAAATTTGCCCAAATAAATTTTTTCCTCAAAAATCGGGCTTCGTCACGTTCTGGGCATTGCCATTTTGCATCATTGTGCAAAAAATCAGAAGAAACTAATGAGCCAATCCTGAGAAAAGCTGGTAACAGACAGACGGACGGACGGACGAACGAACGGACGGACATGGGTTAATTTATAGAACCTCCACCGGGGGACCCGGAGGTAGGTCCAAAAAGTGTAATGCAAAAGAAGAAAAAATAATCTCATATATATATACTGGGAAACATTTTCATAATCTGAAAGAACGTCGAAAGGAAGGCATTTTGTGATTTTCAAAAGCATGCTGCAAAAGCAAAAATGTCACATAATTGGCAATCATAATTTCCAAAATTTCCAAAAAGAAAAAAAGTCTTCATGCCAGGATATTGCTTGAAAAAATTTTCAATTGAGGCGAAAATAAAAAAATGTAGCGTTTCTGGAAACCAACCGGGAAAAATAATAATTTTCTGATCTGGTCGCAGACTATGGGTTCATCTATATAGTTCATTATAAAAGAAATCAAGTTGGAGCATTTAAGCTATAAAAGTAGTTTGGTTAGATATTCCCACTTGTAGATCAAGAATTGTTTGTTAGTTAGTACCGTGAGATCGGGTAACTTGCATCTATGGAGGCCAACATGCATAGCCCTCAAATGAATGACCTATCTGGTCCTACCTGCCGAGGATACCAAAAACTAGCTAGAGAAGTACTACCCACTGGACAAAGTTGCCACATCTTTGACCCGTTCTGCCACTAACGTTGCAGATAATACATTCGAAGATAAAGAAAAAACACTTGAAATAGACTGCCACTATCTATGACGAGGGAGAAGAAGATTGAAAGGATGGAAAAAAACATGAGAATTTTTTGAAAAGTTGGCTGATAGCCCGGTTCCATACCTCGTATCCCCCGTGGCCGCTCACCGCAAAAGCTTTTGAACGACTGCATTTAAACTGAGTTGAAACCTTGAAAATTCAGAACTGTGACGTGTAATGACTCTACGCAGACTAAGATTGAGTTTACCAACTGTAGCGCCTTGGGCACGCATTCTTTGAATAAATATGTGAGATTTGTCTCTCAAGTCTTCAAATAAAAGAGTGGATCGAGCTATTCTCAAAAACTCACCAACAAACGAAGAATAAAAGATGGATTCTGGCATATTACTGTCAATGTGAGGCATACGAACCATAGAATCAACATAAAAGGGCTTGCGGAACGAGCGTTCTGTTTTCGCAAAGCGAAGAAATTTCAAAATGTATAAGACTCCATTATTAATAGAGAATTTAAAAAACAAACTAATAAGAACTTTACAATTCACCAAGAATTTATTGCCAGTGAGTCATAACAATAATGTCAAAGAAGAGGATGTTGGAAAAATTAAAAGACAGATAAAAAGTCATTTGTATATACTCCATTTTGTAATACACGTTTTTTTTTTATAAGAACAAACTATATAAGAACATAAGGCTTCGAGGCCCAAAAATTTAAGAACATTCTAAGAACATTCTAAGGCTTTGGAGACTTAAAAACATGCATTTTCTTAAGAAATTACATTAAAATGCTCAAAAAATGCTGAAAATAAGAACACCTTAAGAACATTTTTAGGCTTCAAATCCAAAAAACTAAGAACATCCGAAGGCTTCGAAAATTTTTGACGTTCTTATAAAAAAAAGAACGTGTAATTTTGTAGCACTTTCAAAAAATCTTCCTGGAAAAAGTATAAAGATATCTGCTCAATACAACTTTTCGCATGGACTTAATAACATAAACACGAGGGGTTACAGTGGTATTTAAAAGGGTAACACAGAGTATTTCATACAGCGCTTTTAAACTGAAAATAATTTAATGAGTTTTAAAAGATCCTCCTAGAATTTTTCAACAAACATATCCTGTGAAAAAAAGACTCTATTTCAATCATGAAGTAATAAAAACAATAACACATTGATATGTAGTTTTAGTAATAATGTAGTCTTTCTCGTCATTGTTTTGATTCTGTAGTTTTAAAATATTACAGTAAATGTGACATTGTAATATGGACTTTTTGATAGTTTAGGATGTCATAACTAAAAGTGGTAAATAATAAAATCCATTTTTACAAAAATATCACTAATATATATCACTACTAGTTTTCATACATTCATGCAATCAAAAAAGCAAATCATGCAATGACTTCAAGCCCCTTGAAACATTCCAATATCATAAGGCAGCAATGACGAACTTCTTCAGATGCAGGGGCGGTGCGACACCCCTGCAAAACATGCACTCGCAGGGTATGCTCCGGAGTCTTTTTTGTCGCAGCTTGTTTTTAGCCTAACCGGAGTTGTTTTTCCGGATCATTCGTTAGTGTCATTAGATTTATTTTACTGACTTAAAGTCCGCGGTAAATATAAGAAAACTGTTTATCAAGTGGTGTTTCACGAAGCGTGAATTCGAGTCTGTATTTTAGACTTTGTGTACAAAAGAGTTTTGCAGGCCTGCACCCTGCAAAGTTTTGCAGAAAGACCTGGATGAGGTCAAAATGCAGGGTTTGCCCGGGATTTGATGGCTGTTAGTGTCAAAACGTTAAAAGTCAAGACTCGTCAAATGGCTTTAGATGCTTGGAGAAGAAAAAACAGAATAGACAGTCCTGATTTTATCTATTTTGTCGCAAATTCTGAAGGGTTTTGAAGCCTGCACATTTTCGATCTTCTCCAAATTCGTCATCTGAGGGCTGCCATCAAGGTCATCTCAATGTTTGTTTTTCTTCTTATGGTTATCTTCTGAAATCCATTGCAACAAGGAAAGTCAAATCTGTAAGGTATGTGGTATTTTTTTCTATTATTTTTCATGCCTGCATGTTATCAATTAGAATCTGATAAGTGCAGGAAAAACTGCTTCCCTTCCCCCCTCTTTCTCTACTGATCTGCCTATGGCCTACTATGACCTGTCATAATTTTTGGTAATCAACAAAACCTTTTGTTGTGTGTGGTGAGTGAGTGGTGAGTGAGTGGCCAATCATGAAATATTTATAAGATATTTGATCAATCGGGGTACGTAGCTACTGTTTGTTTGGCCAATCACTCTGGCTAAGAAAAGGTTGACGACAGGAGATGAATTTGTGGCAATTTAAGAGGCAAAGGGACAACCAACCTATTGTGGTTTTATTTTGAAATAAGAGAAAAAAAATAACATTGAAAATTTTGTGATGCTGAGGACCTTGACACCCTAATGTTTTTAATATGTTTTGGCCGGTTAAAAGATTTTTCTAGGGAGAGAAAGAGCTGGGTGGGTTTTTCGCAGGAGAGAAAGAGCTGGGTGGGTTTTTCGCACACTATTTTGAGGTACACAAACAGATTGTATTTGACTATGTTTAGTTTGTGGGCCAGCACCTGCCAGTCAAGTACTGGTCATAAAAACTGCACGACAATCTTAAAAATGATTTCTCTATTTTGTTTTAGTTCTCTTCCAAATGGAAATTGCCTGTACAGTTCCATTTCTCTCCATCTTGTGGGCAAAAATTCTTTGAAGGATACACTTTGATGTCTTGCACGTGTGCAGAACTTTTCCTGAATTGTAAGTATTATTCTCAGAAGTAAAAAAACCCATCCAAGAAGTTAAGTAGATAGACTCATGAAAGCATTGCGGTTGGCGGTTACCCACAGTCAGCCAGTTATTATATAAGATTAATTTCATTGGTTGTCCAGTTGTCGTTTGACTTAAATTTTGTTGTTTTGTGTTTGTTAATGTAGGTGTAGCTTGCAAAGATCCTAATTCTCTCTTCATTATATACTTTCAGGTTAGTTGCCATCATACTGTCCAGTAGCCCCTAGATCAATGGATTATATTGCACCTTCACGTGGTTGGTACAAAATCTTTGTAAACACTGACAAAGTCTGCTAATAAGATGAGTGGAACCATATTTAACTTTAAGGAAACAACAGAATGGAATAATTCAATCAAAATGATGATGTGTACCTAACATTTAGTTTCTTGGAAGTTTTTGGATTCAAAATTTTTCCTGTAAACTGGATATCAATATTTGTCATCTCTGGAAAGTACATCTTGATTTAATTTTGACATGTAATTGCCAATGCAAATGAATTTGGATGCATAATGTATATACAAAGTATAAAATTTATAACACAACAACTGAATTTTGATACCAAACAACCATGCTGCATTACGTACATAATGAATAAATGAGTTTCTGATGACATATGGTTTGTTTTCAATTCGGATTGGGGGCTTTTTACCCCTGGTACAGGATTCCCTGCTTGATTTGGCAAACAGTTCCAAAGGAGACACCAGAATGGGGCTAGACTACAATTTCAAGATGAACCAACTATAGAGATTTCAGCTTCAGTACAAATTCTAGTTTTGGATACTTTAATGCATCACATTAATCAATTTTCTAATGAAATACTCTTTTCTTGAGCAGTCTGAATAAAATAGTTTTGCTCTTTTTCTCTAAATTTTCATTTGAAATGGCAAAAGGCTATTATTATTAATCTGCTTGAAATTATTAAGTCACATTTTGGCAGCAATAAGATAAATAATTTGACATAATAAGAATCAAAATTATATTAAAACATTTTAGACAGTTTGGTAAATATTATTGTTAATGCTATTATTACGATCAGATAAAGATTTTTGTATAATTTATAATCTTTTGTGTGCTATTGTATTATTTTGCTATCATTTTTCACTTTTTTGTGTAAATTTCACAAAGTTCTTTAAAAAATTCATGATAGTTATGATTTTTGTCATTGATATAATGAATTACCAATGTTTTACACCTCCTTTCTCTTTCCTTCATTTTTTCCATATTTTAGAGGCCGCTCTTTTTTGGTTTTTAAAACTCTTTAACCCAAAAAACTATCTTAGTTTTACCAGCTTCATTTTGTGTTTAAATGAAATGAATTTTAATTCTTTATCTCTGGTTCATGGTACATTGGGCATAAAAAGGTGGCTGTTTTAGCCAATCTAGAGGGTCGAAATTCAAAAATTTTCTAGCCCGTCGGGCCCAACCATGGTGGGCCCTCCTTAGACACTATATATAGCTGAATCACTATATATAGCTGAATCTTTTTTGCAGGGTATCCTAAAAATCCTATTTGGAAATTATTTAAAGTGTTTTAAACTGAATAATGACACCACCAGCAGCAGTGAATTTGAAATTTTCTACTACTACTGACTTTAAAAAGATTAAAAATAAAATGGAAGTGAATTTTCTGATTGCTGCCTTAACATGTAAAAGTTAATGTCATTGTAAGCATCACATGTCACACACAAAACATCCCATGTACCACTAAAACATTCACAATTTGTCCCCCTTCTTGTGTTGCATTATATTATACGTAGCTACATAATACTAATATTGAATCTTGATAGGAATCTGGTAATGTTTGCGTTTGCTTGATCTCAAACTACAACAAAGTCTTTCTTATGAAAAGCGATGTGTATTACAGTAGAATTCCCTCGAGGAGTTCCTAAGAGATGTTATTTGTAATACACTCGAAACAATCCCACAATGCATCGCTTTTTTAGAAAAGTAAAAAACTCTGATAAGGTCCATTAAAAAATAACGTGTCTGTTCTTCGCAGCATACCTCCTCAACAAATGTTACTGACCACAATCACCCAATATTCGATAGCGTATTATGATCTTTTTCGTAGTAAAAGCGTTTACTCAAATACGTTGAACCGTGTATTGACAACATGACAAAAAAAATCATTGTTCGGCTGATTGTAAAGTTTAACCATGACATGACATTTCCAATAAAATTATAAAGTCTAAATGTTAAATTATTTCGAAATCCAAATGTTGCTTTAAATCTGACTTGACTGTTGCAGATATTTGGTTTGATCTCAAGCCATAAAAATAGTTTTCAATGAGATCAATTGATGTAATAGGAATGGTTACTCCAATCAATTGTCACAAAAATGTGCCATGCAGTATGGATGCCACAAGGTAAACAACCATCTGTCAGACCATTTATCGAAAATTTCAGTTGACAACAAAAAAACAGCCACACATTATTGTCACATTAGCAAGTGGATGGTAGGACAGCTCTCCTCTCCCAGAGGAAGTGGTAAAAAACCTCAAGAATGATACTCGAGTAAAATTTACAATAAGTGTGAACAGCAGCAACGCTATATTTTACAAGCAAATGATGCCTTCCAGCTTAAAAAATCAGCAGGATCATGCCTTGACAAAAATTGCCATCTTTGTTTCGCAAGTGTGCAAAAGTGAAAGTAGCAGCAAAGACACAAAAACAAACATCTCGCACTTGATTGGATAGTCAAAATCGATATAATTTTAAAAACATTTTTATTTTATAAAAAAAAGAAAAGTCTACTTTGCTCGGGGTTTTTTCGTGAGCCAAATCGGCAGCATTTCTCGAACATATACAAATTTACGCCCCGCGTACGCAGATCTGATCTGATACGCTGCGCGCGCTCAAACGCACGTTCCGCAAAAAGGGAAGGCATCGCGTTTGTCAAACAACTTGTAAACAAAAACCCCGTCTTTGATGGAAATGTCAAGGTTAAGGAACGAAGCATGAGATCCTGAGTGTTCAACTTTGAGCTCAAGTTCATCTGGATAGATTTCTCTATATACTGATTCGAACATGTTCCCATCGTTTACAGCACAGAGATCATCAATGAATCGTTTGGTTGAATGAAAATGACGAGCCTTCACTTTATCTTGTTCAATCAACTGGGTCATATATCTATGTTCGTATTGATATAAAAATAAGTTAGCCCAAAATGGCGCTGGATCGATGCCCATTGAAGGAAATAGACGATTTAGGTTTCGTTCTCGACCAGTAAGCTTTGTCGTTCTGGGAGATGGCAATATATTTCGAACTACCTGCATCAAAAACAAAGTCAATAACCTCTGCCAATTCTTTAATAAGTTTGTCATGAGGGATCTTTGTGTAAAGAGTACTGAAGTCAAAGGTGGAAATAGACTTAGCATTCTTCTTTTTATTGATACGGTTTAAGGACTCCAAAACAGGATTGCAATTTTGAAGCACCCAAAACTTATTGTAATTACTCAAGAATTTTGACTTTGTGTGAAAATTTTCTATCTGTCGATATTTAAGGACTCCAAAACAGGATTGTATAACTATAAGCGCATGCTCAATCAGGGAGCTGAAAGATCTTTCTTGCGAAAACAAATTGTAAAGTGTTTTGATAGATTTCCAGAGACTTTCATGAAATTCGGAGAATCTTTAAATGGTCTTTTAGCGCAACTGCATTTTTGAAAAATTGAAACATTTTTTTTTTTTTTTTTTTTAATATTATTTATTGTATGTTAGTTTTCTCAGTCATTTTCTTTTTCGTTCTTTCCCGTACAGACGGCTGCACGGACTTTAGGTGTCGAACCGGGTTCTGGGCCTACCTTTTGAAAAGTTGTGTTTTTTGATACTTGTATTTTGTCGTTTGTCTTGTTCTTGTCTGTTGTTTACCCTTTTTTGTTTCTTTGTAATTGTTTGGGAGTTTTTGTTTATCTTTCTATGTTTGGACTGCCGGTCGGCTCAGGGTTATGGAATCTGGGGGAGGCTGAGTGTTGGACGTCCATAAAACATGTTTAAAGCCGCTGCGCCTGTCGCAAGTCAGGGACTCCAGATTGCATTGGTTGGGTTTTTGAGTGGTTTTCGGTGTTTGTGTTTTTCTGCTTGACTTTTTAAACTTTATGTCTATTGGATTGTTGGTTCTTTTTCGCATAAAATTCTCATTTCTTGACAGGATGTTTGATTGGTTTGATTTATATATTTACAAAAATTCAAAAAAATGGAAAAAAATATATAATTATAAAAATATTAGTGCCTTTTTATGTTTCATCTTTATTTTATTTAGTATTTTCAACACTTCCTCTCCTTGAGGTCAGATCTCTGATCTTCACCATATATATTATAGACACTGGAAAAACAACGGGCTGATTTTTGCCAATTTCTCATGTACAAGCCTTGTTGGCAGTAATGACATTATTGTTCACCCTCCTCCCAATATTAAAAATTTTCTTAGCATTTTAATTGCATTTCTCATCAAAATACACTCATCCTATTCCCAATCTCCTCCGAGATTCAAACTCATCTAGTTAATTACTAACGTCGTTATGATGTTTTGAATTTCAAGAAAGATGCAAAGATGCAAAAACATGCTATGTATAAGAAATTGAATATTGACACCAGAAATTTTACCACAGTGGAGCTATGAGACACACGTCTAATATATGTTAATCTTAGCTCTTATCAGAGAAATATTGGAAAGATATTCCCAATTCAAAATTTTGTGTCATTATAAGCATTTTGTTTGATTTTACTCGTCTGATGATGTTTTTCTCACACCAGATTTCATAAATGTATTCACTTGGTATTCTAGCATTTATTTCCAAACTTTTAGCCAGCAAATGTACGATCTGAAAAAGTTAGAGAACTTTTTAGAAATAAGAGTATTAATCTGTTAATCATTTTTCAAAATCAGAGTCCTTCGAGCCGCCATGACGGTTGTCGTTTGCGGACAAAGCCTGTACATTGATTGTTTTCTGAAACAATAGAAAGACAATACTTCGCTCTCAACCGTTTCATTCGATGTTTATCAAGAGTCTCTATAATAAATCCATGCACTCACGGTATATACAACATTATTATTATGAGCAAACCGGAAAAAGCAAGCCAGGAATCCAAAAATCCATCTATAAAATTTGATGAAGTTTAGGTGGTAATGCACTTGTGTCGGTCAAATGACCTGTCAAACAAGAGGGTGGTCATTGGTGATTGAAAGCCCAGCTGATCAAATATCCACTTATTTGAAAGAAAGTGTCACTTGTTTAACAAACACTCTTTTGTTGTTGTACAGCAGGTCCAGTTCGCGCAGACTGTGTAACACAGTTGTTTGACAAAAAAGATTGTTGACTACTTATTAATGCTTATGGTTTCGAACAAGGGGTAAACCCAAAACCAGTTGTTTGACAACACACACTAATTTTGAATCCTCATAAACCGAATACATTTACAAAAGTCTTCTCATTCCACCAAGGTAAGGTGTGTTCTTAAATAAAAAATCCATACGATAGTTTAACTAATTAATATATACAAACACAGCACAGAATGAATCTGGTGATTGAAGCAGTTTACAATTTATACTCAGCAATTTTTTACGATCCCACTTCCTTAAGTCCGGTGAAAAAATTGTCCGGTGGTAAAAAAAATTCTCATTTTACACCGGACTTTCGCGTGACCGGTGTTCGTTAAGTCCGGTGCGTCGGCAGGGTCCTAATGTATCTCAACATCTGAACTCGTAAATCTGTAAACTATCATCACCTTGTTGGGATCACTTGTTAGGTTGCTTCCGCAGGCTAAAACGGTGCACAAATACAAGCTATCTTCTTCAAACTGAAGCCTGAAGTTTCAATGTACAACATCAAAACTCAAATTTCAATGCAATACATTGAAATCCCATTGAAACTAAACCTTGAACGATTTCAATGGTATACATTAATATCACATTTTATTAGCCTTCAATGTATATTGGAATCGTTTCCGAGGATATGTTGAGAAAACAATCAACAGCGCAAGAATAGGTACGCCCACTGGTCGTTCTGCTTGAATTTCGGAAATGTGCAACACTCAATGCAGTGTCTAAATCAATTAAAAAGTCTTCCTCTTACATGACTGAGAAAAAAAGTTTTCAAATTGGCTTTTCCTTAAAGGGATAATCCATTACTAGAACAAAAGACGCTTAACGTCATAATGAAAAACGGGTTAGTAGAAATTAATTAGCATTATAAAAAAACGAGCAGTATTTGAATTTGCTAAAATTTTGTATTTTTTATAGAAAATTTATTAACTTGACACATAGAGGTAAAGATTTTTTCGGCTATCAAAAACCAGAGAACACATTTAACTTACCAATCACATTTTGCGTGGTTTCGCCAGTTTCATTTGGCACACAACGTTGGGGTACATCAGAGTCTGATAAACAAGCAGATTTATAGCCTTTAAATTTTCATAAGCTAAGCAAATAGTTTGTAACGGTATTATTTTTAACGTATCAGAAGGCTCTTAAAAAAGATAACTTTACTTTATTTTAAAACTAAAAGTAATGGCAAAACGACGAATCTGAACAGTGCAGGATTTCATTTCGTACCTTCGAACGAAAGAGTCACCGTTGTCATCTCAGTTGCGTTATTTTCGTCGGATATTCCTGATTAATAAATAAAAGCAAGTTTACAAAGAAGAACAGTTCTCGAAAGGCAAATCTAAAAATGATCATTATTTAATACCCAAAGCATCACGGTTCACGATTACGTTTGTCCTATTAACAAAAGGATCGAAAAAATGTGACGCTAGCTAATAAAATTGTTTCATTTTTTTACCACTGATTAAATATACTTTTAGGTGTCTATAACATGTTAATATTATCAAAATCATAAAGTGTTTTTATTCAACTATCCTTGTGCAATTCTTTTGCTAACCAATTTATACAGAACTATCTCTTCTCTTGCTTCTTTCAGTTAAATAACAATGTAGTCAATTTTGAACACTCAAGAGGGGAAAGAGATTTCTATTTTCTCTCGAAAGTGTGCATATGGTTCTGAGAAGTGAAATGAAACTCATCAACAAGACAAGAAAGACTTGTTCATCTCTCGAAAGTGTGCATATATGGATCTGAGAAGTGACTGAAACTCATCAAGACAAGAAAGCCTTGTTCAAAGAAGATTTTCATGGTTCGTACTTCAAAATATGGGACATTTTTGTTCATCCAATGACTTGAAAAATCAACTCTGGAGACTGTAGTCTACATAACTTCAGAATACTTCGATAGAATCATGGAACGCGGATATTATTTTCTCGATAAAAGCACTGTATCATGAGATTTTGCACGAACCAAATCAAATGAAGTGAAAAGTAACTCTACGATGAACGAAAAACTCTGGTTCTGAGCATCATTTTGTACTGATTTGGAATTTTATGAAATAATATTGAGGAAGTAGCAGTAGGACACGTTGATTTGATTAAATTTAAAATCCTGTGACTATCATTGAAAATTAAGATCAAACCATCGATCAAGGGACTTTGTCTTCTTGTGCTTCTGGCATGGTTCGACTCTGAAGCTACATATCTCTGCACCATTTTTGAAAGTCCTCGTACATGCTATGATTTGGGAACAGTTGAACATATTTTTCATGTACCAGTTTGTTTCGTGATGGATGGACATAGCTGCATTTTTTACAGTGGTATGGATATGCTGCTGTAAGAAGAACTGTTTACATTTTATTTACGTTGTTAACTTGAGTGAATGTGGAATATTGTGACTGATGTTGTATGGAGTGACGATAAATACATATACTCAATGATAAAATTTTAAGATATTAAAAACATTTTCTGCTAAAACAAGGAAGTATTTTTTCACCAACAGTTTTGATAAAATTTTATTTACTAGGTAACTTTTTTCCCTATGAAGTGCTACTGTGTGAAAAATTCTGAGGGTGCTTTAATTGAGAATTCTTTTTTGAATGGAAAGAAATATTTTGGAAGGCAACTTCAAAGAGGAGGTCATATTATTATTCAAATACTTTTGCATCACTCTTGAATCACTCTTGATAAAAGTGAAGCCATAAAGAATTTGTAAATACTTTATATAGTTTTCAAAATCCAAATGTATATACAGGAATTTTGTAATGTGATGTTATTTTTTCAAAAAATGTTTTATGCTTTATTTACTATTTGTTATTTTGTTCATCTGCTCTTGATGAAACACAAAGAACACAGGAAAACAAAAAAGAACTGTTTATATCTTCTCATCTCACAAAATCTTAGTGTATAGAAAAACTCTTGTGTGGTATTTACATTTGTGAATCAATTTTGGCATAGCAAAAGAGAAAATTCCCTTCATATAAGTATGATACAAGACAGAAGAAAGTACACGAAAGATTTTTCATTCCCCTCCAAACTTCGAACTTGTTTATGTCGCAAAGTATTTTTCGGTTTGTGAAAAAAGACGAAAGTGAAAATCCCGTTCTACCAATCAAATTGTAAACTTTTATCGCGCTCGTCCAATCAAATTCCTGACACGTGACCATAATATTTTGATTTGCGTAGTATTGGATTATCCCTTTAATCAAACTTCTTAACATAATTAGTTAATTTTCAATAATTCCTTTACTTTAATTCACTTTCAATCAGCTTGAGGGTGCTACTCAAACTGGGTTTGACAGTGTTTATCCCAACCCTGAGTTTCCTCTCTGAACTGTGGCAGTTTGAACGTGATGAATAAACTGTTCGGCCAAAAAATAAGTCAATCTGAATGTCTAAGACAGGAGACAGGTTGTATAATTTGACTGTCAGCAAATTCACTGTGTTTTATATCTTATATTTTTGAAAAATATTCATGCAATTCGACTGTTGGACTTGCAAAAGAGCTTTCAAAACAGATTTTGAAAATCAAGATGGTCTCTTAATTAAAAAACGTACAAAGAATAACCTGCTTTTGAAAACGTATAATCCACAAATCAATCTGCTACAAAAAACTCCGAAGAGAAAAATAAAGAAAAACGTCCACCGCGCACGTTTAAAAAGAAAAGCTATTTGCTAAGCTATAAACGCTACCGGAAAGCCGATTACAATGCGCAAAAACGCAAAAAACCGAGATTTCAGTCCAATATCTATGCGTGAAGCTATGAGTGCCTCCTCGTCGCTGCGCTCCTGCGGGGGCAATAAACAAGCAGCTTTTGAATACTCAGTCTTTCCTTTTGTGTTTATTTTCTCTGCGGATATAAAATCCAATATTCAAATAATCAACAAACAGCTTTTGAACATCAGTCTTTTCTCTTCTCCTTCCTCGCCTAAACTGAGTTGTAATCAAAATTTTGCGCGGACTGGGGCGAGAAATAAATGCGCCATATTTGTTTATATTCTTTTGCGAGATCATAATATTTACAAATCAAAGATATTTTTGACGAATATTGACAAACGAAAAAATAGTTTACGATTGAAAGGATGGACGAAAATAAATCATTTCATTCGACGACAATGTCGATATCGGAAGTTGACACCTTTCAGTTGTTCTTCGCAGGTGTAGGGCCCGCCACGAATTCCGCTGCATTCCACGTGGAAGCGTTTCCGACATTTTTGAAACTCGCATTCAACCCATCTATGAAATAACGATTTTGTGTGATTTATTCTACTTACTTTTCTCTTGTAAACTCAGGCTAACAGGTTAGATCTTCTTTGGGTGAGCTTTTCACTGGCCACGAGTAAGCCTTAGCATGCTCTGAGTAACTTATGTTGCCAATCTTGTGTTAAACACTGACACTATTTTCCTTTGGTTCTATATTCTATGGTTCCAACGGCAATCACTAATCTAATATATACCGGCAGATGCTATTAAGAAGTCTTACATTTCTTCATTGGCATCGTCATAATCTTTTTTACACTTGAAGCAAATCCATTACCCTTCTTCTTCATCATCATTTTGTTCATTGTCTACTTGACATACTGACAGCTCGTCGTCTTCGTCGTCTTCGTCGTCTTCTTCATAGGGTGAAACGTTCTCGAAGAACTCGTAATCAACAGCTTAATCCATTAAGGGCAAAATATTAAGGTTAATACTTGTACACAACCCTGTGTGTCATATTATGTCCTTTTCCAAAGATGGCCGGGACGGCCTAATAATCGCATACCCATTTGATAATAGAGCTTATAAATAAGATCTTGTCGAATAATCCCTATGGTCTCCCGACATCCTCCCAAATATAGGGCGACATGATAAAGATAGTCCCAAATGGTTAGTTATATACCGCAGTGAATGTCACTTACTATATCCTCATCTAGCTCTTCCTGATTTTCACTCGTGATAAGATCGTCATCCTGGGCAAACATACCATACCCATAAAGCGAATATTGATGGCAACATACTCCTTATGTCTCCCACTTTGTGGCAAGCAAAGCAAATGGTGGTAAAGATGCGCTAAAAAACGTACCGGACTTCAAGTTATTTTGTTTGAGATTTATGCATGTCCGCCTTAACAGTAAGGGAAACGATGTCTTTGGGATTTCTTTCTTCATGCCTGCCTGGCATGGCGTTCTAAATTCAAGGCCTAGCAAGCGTGCTTTGACGTCAAAATCCTGTGGACCTAATTAATGATGTCATTGCAGTGTTGACGTCAAAAGAAAGAAAAAAAGTCAAGGTTTTACGATGAAACTTCAAATCTTTCAGAGAGATAGCTACGGAAAATGTTTATCTAGACAATATGATTTAGGAATAAGTTAGTTTATCATTTCTGTTATTTTCACTACGATATCCTAAGTACAATGAAATCTGAACACTTTATTTAAGAAAATAAACTATAGAAAATTGAAAGAACTGGATGCACTCAGAGTGTGATGATAGAAAAAGATGTTTCATTTTTCTTTTAGCTTTAGAACTTTCTGGCTCGCCTCCTTCGAGGAGCGAGGCGTCTGCGATTTGCAGAAATTGTTCAGAAAGATGTTCGATAATATCATAGCATTATTTTTAGTGATAGAGTCAAAAGCGTATGTGTGAGCGATAGACATCAAGACATCAGACAGTGATGTTCGGCAGACGAGATGTCGGATATGATTGAACATTATGTATGAAAACATCGTCCATTGACAAATCGTATCAGTCGGAATTTTCAAACCACCACGGTCAAGCTCGTGAAGATATTTCCCGTACTTTTGAGCGTAAAACATCGTAGCATCGAATAACTCCTGCTCACTCATCTCATCTTTACGAGCTACATAACCGGCCATATATATAAGAGACATTTTCGTTTCGACCGGGATGGACATCTCTTCCTCTTCTAACTGGTTGAGCAAACTTATTCCATCACGATCAAGAGCAAAAAAACACTTGTCACAACAATGACCCGGTTCAGCTCGTAAAACGGACAGGTCGACATTCAACTTTAGCAAAAGTTTGGTTTTCTTGATATCGAGTTTTTCGAGTACTTGTTGAGCAGTGATAAAATACGTTCCTGTAGATGAAGATAAAAGGAAAATTTTGAATTTTCGGTGTAAACTTGTAAGTAATCGAAAAACGCATCGCAAACTAATAATTACGTGCGTAAACAATTCAAGCCGTAAAATGATTAACAATGTTTAAAATGAAGACCTCATTTCAATTAGAAGAAATTAAAAAGTGTTCTCACCTCCGGAACCTTGTCTCAGCTTTCCAAATTCTTTTTCCAATGGATCACTATTCACTGTTCACCATTGACTTGAAATGCGACAATAGGCAAACCGAGTAATGTCAATCGATCGGAGTTGGCGATGTCCTCAAATTTTAGTTTGTCGCGATTTCTAAACTCTTCCATCTCATCCTCCTGCTGGCTGCGAGTTTCGAAAGACGTGCGTTTTGTTGGTCTTGGAGGTGGAAGAGGTGTTGGAATGGAACTGGACGGTATATTATCAAAGATTGATGGTGGTTCGATTGGTCGAGGAAGGCCGTTCTGACCTAAAGAAAGAAATAAACATAGCGTTTAAGAGTTAATTGAACTTTGTGTTGTAGATTTGTATCTTATGGGCCTATGAGTGAATTATAAATAAACATTTTCAACAAAAACAAGCATCAGATTTGGATTTTTTATAATATCGAAAATATGTTAATAGATAACCTATGAACAGAGAAAAACTTATCCGAAGACTTTATTTAGCTTGTTCAAATATTCCACGAAAGCAATAAGGTTACACACCTGTTTCAAAAGTAGTGTTTTCTGGCCAATGTTTACGGCAAACCGCTGGTGTATTGTTATTATTGACGATCTCTTCGGTAAGGTACGGAATGGATTTGATCCAGCGCTGCCTTTCATAGAGTCTTTTCTTCTTGCTTGGGAAACCATACATTGGAATTTTACGAAAATCGGCTAATTTTTCTTCATTCCTGATTCGTATATTATCATTTTGCGACGCTTTACTTTTGTTATAATTAGATTTGCAGCCACGCACAATGCATTTTCTACCCATTTTTTCGGTGTTGTTTTTCTTGCACGACGTCAAAAATGGGTGTGAACGTTAGATTTTTTTCTTTCTTTTGACGTCAACACTGCAATGACATCATTAATTAGGTCCACAGGATTTTGACGTCAAAGCACGCTTGCTAGGCCTTGAATTTAGAACGCCATGCTGCCTGGCAAAGATGGGTAGAGTCGTGTCGGTCAGCAAGATCTTCATTAACCTCTTCATCGTTCAGTTCTTCGTCTTCACTTTCTTCGTCGGACCAGTCCGTTACTTCTTCTTCTTCTTCCTTTTCTTCTTCTTCATCTTACAACACTGTGTCACTTTCTCTGTCTTCCTCGTCCGTGCTCATATCTGCCACGTTGCTGCCGGGTTCGACTTTACGGCCTCTCTTCTGTGTCTGAGCTGTGAAATGTAACATTTCAAATATATAATTGGTATAGTGGGAAATTAAATTCACCGATAATTACCACAAGTGGATAAATTTTGGGAGGATTAAAATTGGGACATTTGGTGAATTTTGCCAAAATTCACCAAATTAAATCCCCGCCAAAAAATCGTATTTTGGCCAATTGCCAAATTAAATCAACGTCAAAATTTATCCACTTAAGGTACCTTATAATCGATTCTATGCATACTCTGCACAAATCACAGAATTGTTCTTTTTTAATTACGTAGCCTTACTTGTGTTTTTTGGGTACATTTCTTTCAGGAGTTCTACCGTCCCCTGGTTCAGAACGTTCCTAAAACTTCTTTCCTCTGGGGGGATTTTTCTCAGGATTTCATCTTTGTTCACAGGAGCGATATCACATGTACGAAATCCTAAAAATGATAAAGAATACCTAGCTATTAGTTTAATGTTTTGGTAAATAGCCCAACTATCGACTTTTAAATCCCTGTGTTGTCATTGTTTTCTTTCTTCGAATTTGGGAAACTTTTCTTATCAAAAGGATTATCTTTCAATTGAGGGAGAAATGGTCTTATATCCCGGGCAAACATGTCATACCCATAAAGCGAATATTGATGGCAACATACTCCTTATGTCTCCCACTTTGTGGCAAGCAAAGCAAATGGTGGTAAAGATGCGCTAAAAAAACGTACCGGACTTCAAGTTCTTTTGTTTGAGATTTATGCACGTCCGCCTTAAAAGTAAGGGAAACGATGTCTTGGGGATTTCTTTCTTCATGCCTGGAAACTGATAGAATTTTCTTTACATAGCGAAATGACCTGTGTTTAAGAGAAGATAGAGAGCTATTGTATGACGCTCGCTGCTGCAAAGGATAAGTGTGGAGATGTAAACTTTAAACAGAGACACTTTCAAGCATGTTTTATTGCGAAGAAAATCATTAAGTTTAGTTAAAAACCGATTTGTTTTGTGGTGCACAAATATAACATACCTCAGCTGAAAAATGACATCCTAGATTGTCGCCAATGATTACTTTTTTGCCGGGTGGTAACTTTTGTAAGTGTGGCAGCAGGACTAACTTGAACCATTGACCGAACGTGCGAGTCTCGAACCAGCCTTTTGCGGAGTGTGAATAAACAGTTCCTAAAAATGTACTAAAGTTCTCTCATCTAACATGGAGGTTGTGCCCCTAGCCCGTTCAAGTACGTCTAAAAAGGGTTACATTTCCGGAAATTCTGCTAGCAAACGGGTGGAATGTCCGACTTGCCATTAGAGCAACACATGGAAAATGGTAATAACTTCTGTCTATCAGTACAATGCAAAAGCGACAAGGTTAATGAGCTATTACAAGCAACCATTAATGGCATATCTCGCCTCTAGGACCGCCTTCCGTCCATTTGTCCCAAACCCATTTTGATTTATATACCACCATTGGGGGAATTAAATTGCCATCTGCATCACCACAAAACATAACTGAGATGTTTTGTTTGCTGGTGTCCACAGCTTTCTCTACTCGGCGCATACCAAGCTTCACAATAACCTTACAATATAAAGAGAGGGCCGCAAGTTATTAACCCATATTTAAGCATGAGATTCACCATAAGTGGGTTATATTTCAAGTTGTACCCACAGAAAATACAATGTCATGGTCAAAATTAACGTCAACAGGCGCAACGTATTCAAGAAAAACTTGACCTAGTGCTTAAATTGCATTTACACATTTTTATTCAGTAGTGCTTAGAGCACCATGCAAAAAGAAATCTGATAAAAGACTTTGCATTTGACTGAAATAATTACTGCCTCCCTAGGGTCCATATAAAGCTCGGTGTTAAAACCCCTATTTAAATCAAACAAATTTAGAAACAACGTCTCTTCGTGTGGATAAACATAAATTTTCAGCAACGTTTAAAATTATGAACTTAGGGTCTAGCCATATTCTTTCTAAGCAGGCTTGTGCTACCCCTCCATTTCGCACAGTTTCGCTATCAAAATAAAAAAATACACGTAATTTTGACATATACCTTCCCAGTGTTGACGTAGTTGCAAAGTTGGCAAAATTGGTCGCTTCAAAGTTAAAATGCAGTTGTTTGGTACACCTGTAAAGAAAATCTAAATAGTTGAAACATCAATGACCAGGGAATCTTTGGCAATAAAATCATGAATAGAGAAGCGAACGTGCGTATGTTCAAGAATTTCTTACTGAATAAATAAAAATGCGGTGATTTAAATGTAACAGTCCTCATAAAGAGGAGCATATTGTCTTACCTTCTAACTCTTCTGCTATGTTCCTGCAATAGTTTACAATTTGGTCACGTGTTACGGACGCCCTAGCGGTCTTCAACTTGTCAGCCTTCCGAAAAGAAAGTTTGTGGCGCCGAATAAAACGTCTCACCCATTTGTCTGAAGGTCTGCCCTTCCGCGATCTGAATTTCTATAAAATAAAAATCAATAAATATGAGATTCCCGTATTTCATATCAGTGTTACATTCAAGAGTAAAAAAATCAGCTATGCAACAATAAACAATGACCTCTCCCAAATCGTTCAATGAGACAGGGGTTGTGAGAGAAATTGCATTTCTAGCATTCCACCTGCACAACCCCTGTCTCAGTATGTATTCATTTCTCATGTTAAATAAAGCGTTTAAATCGTAAACTATTTAATAATTATGATACATTAAGCATCTTAAGCTCGGGGGAACTTTTTTCTAATGGGTACGTTTGTTTACAATAGCTTTTTTTAACGAACGAAGGAAGTTTTGGGCATAAGTTTTTTTCCGGCATGACATCATTGAAAAATGTATTTGGTGAAAAGTTACCTTATATGACAAGGATCTTGCCATGTGCCAAAATGCATTCAAAAAAAAGGTGATTCAGGAAAAGCACCACCACCCCCTAGTTTCAAGCGCCTCAAAAACTAATACGAAATAACACCAGTCCTTTCACTATTTCAACTATGGTAAGTTCGTATTTAAGAAAGCTAACTGTATTTACCAATAGGCATTGGCGTCGAACGTTTATTTCCTGCAATTGCAATGTTTACGAGACAAAAGTCAAAGAGAGAAAAAACCTTTTAGAAGATGACTGACTGGAAGGCAGAATCAAAATGATAATTAATGGTTGCTATTTTTGTCATAGGTGATTTCTTCAATAGTTGTTCGATATAACGAAATAATTTTGATTTGGTTTGATTGATTCCATCGCTTGCTGGCTCTCGAGAGATTTTTGTTCATTGGAACTTGACCAATTACAATAAGACCAATTTATATTTGTCCGATAAAGTGATAACAAAAGCATGATTGATGGCTTTCGCCCAAAAGACAACTTAAATGATAAAATTACCTATATGTGACTTTTGATGCTAGCTAAATGAAACATTGGGTAGATTGCACTGAACATTTTTTTGCCGAACACACAATATCGCAAAAATAGACTCACAAAAAGACAAAATTTGAGAGATTGTACCGTGAGATCGGGTAACTTGCATCAGTGGAGGCTAACATGCATAACCCTCAAAAGAGTATCCTGGCTGGTTATTAAAATACAAAGTTAAATCAAAACAAAAAAACGCGGAGCTGCATAGATCATTGTTTTGAAATTTTACTGCTTTAATTGATCAGCCATTTGATGGCTATGCAAGTTTCCCTCCCAATATCTTTGCTGTTGGTCATTCAGTCATAACACAAGAAACATGTGTGTCATTTTTTGTCACTTACACTCTCTATCTATAAGAACCAACAAGTTTTTTTAAGGTTTAGCTGTTCTTTTTTTTGCACTTTGAGCCTGAAATTGTTTTTATTCCATTTCCGTTATACTGTACCATCTTTTACTAATTTAAAACCCGGCGTAACCCGGCGTATTTAATTTTTGAGCCTCGTATTGTTCTTATAAAATTCTTACAAAAAAGAAAGCTGAGTTGGAAAACATTATCAATAAAAGTTTGACTTATAAAAATTATTTTTTCGTGTCAAAATTTCTTCGCTCTGCGAAAACGGAACAGTCGTTTTTATGTTGGACTTCCAAAACCAAAATTTTCGACTGTACGCAATATATTATTGAAACATACAAGATATGTAGATTTGCTTATATAAAATATTTGCAACAATCTAATAAGTCATTATATAAGGTACATATTGTGATAATTACATAAAATTTCAGTAAAAATTAATACTTTTTTTAGAGATGCTGAATAAAGTTTTAAAATTGGTCTATGTGTCGGCCAATTATAATAAATGTGTCAGTGGTTTGAAAAATGACCTGGACATAGAGTGGAATTCATCATTTGAGTGTTGAAAACGATACCTATCGCATATGATTGATTAGTTGAAGATCCCGTGATCGGTTAAACAACGATAACAAGAAAAGATACCAGTTAATAATGGATACTCAAACTGCTGAGAGGCATTGCATAAATTAAACGGTCCAAATTAATTTCCCATTTTGCGCAACATTAGGTTAAGTATTGACGATAAATCAATGCGACGAATGGGTTTTTTTCTCTGCAAGATGGTAAGGGTGACAAAGCAGATGTTTATCTAATTTGTTCAACAACGAAGATTTTGACGATGTTTTTTCGTTCTAGAGCTTTTTTACCCTGGGTACTAAAAACTGCAGGTCTACATGTTTACTGCAGATTGCGGATCAAAGTCCCCGTTTGTCGTGTTGATTTTTATACTCAACCTCGCTATTATAACACTTTTAATCTAATCTCTATTCCCGTGCATCTATTAATAACCATTAAACTATGTTTAATGCTGTGTTGGCTGACCTTCCAGCGCAGCTGGTTTATTGGCATTTAGCTTCCACAGATTTTGTGTTGGAGCCACATCCAACAAAAAAAATGGCAAAAATTCACCAAAGTATGCTGGCAGCTTCTTCACCATTCTATTTTTATCACTACCCATTAATGATGTTCACTCCAATTTATTTTTCTTGTCTCTCCAAAATTTCAATGTGATACCGATTGATTTCATTGCAGACAAAAGTTTTAATTGTATATCATTCTTTCCATTTTTCTAAAGAGAAATTATTAGGGGATAAGTTTTTGATTTGTGAAAAATACACCTAGCCTAAATCCCTATCTATGATGACTTTCAATTAGTAGTAATAATTTGAAACATTTTTAATTTGAATTTCATTGAAAGTCCACTCACTTCATCAATATCAATAATGGTACGTAACCTTCCATCCTCCAACCGGTCTGTGACCCTCATTAAAGATGCAGTTTATAAACGCAATAGTGATCGATTGGTACATGGGATAAGATTGGGTCATCCTTGCATCCTGACTTTGAAGGATCTTGGCTAAAAATGTATTTGAGATTTGTAAAGTGTGAGATTTTTTAAAGCTGAGAGTTTTATATAAATCATCCTTGGTGATTTTTTGTAATTGATCTTTTTCCTACATTATTTTGTATTTGTTGAAATCAAGCTTACAGTTAAGAGAATCATCTTACATTTCAGGTTGCACACTTACTTATCCGGAACTTTTTTACTCACCAGAGTTTTTGTAGAATGATCTAGACTCCTCTATAATAGTTTACGACATCACCACAAGGTTCGACTTTCGAGTGAGTTTTGTGCCATCACCACTGACTTTTAGCTAAAGTTAATAATATCAAACTTTAATACCTATGATCCTAACTGACAAACTAATATTTTAGTTAAAAAATTAAGATTTTTCATGTTTTCTCAAGCCTTGAGTTACAAATAACAAAAATTTCAGCCATGTGTAACTTTTTTCGAGGTTAGGACCTTTTTGACGTATTTCCCATACACCAATGGAGCTGCTGATTATTATACATACCATGATACTTTAATCTGCTGGCTTAACTCGTGAATCTCTTCTTAGTTTTCCCATCAGTGAATATTGAGCTCCAATGGTGTCCCCTGGGGTGTAGTCAATATCAAAGCTTCCAGAGAGTTCTGTTTGGGTCCTTTCGACTTGATGGGTTCTGGGCAGATCAAAGGCTATCTGTGATAGCTCATGGTATGCCTTCACAGAAACGGTATATCTGTCCAACACGTACAAAATATTATTATTATTATTATTATTATTATGATGTATACAAGCTCACAGGCCCGAGGTGGACCTCTACGAACCGATTTCTAATTACAATATTAATATGTCAAGTATCTTAGTTGGTGTTTTTCCCACGCTTTGTTTAGGCTTTCTTTAAACGATTTGATTGAGGTCGACTCGATGACATATCGCGGTAGTGCATTCCATGTTGGGATCGATCTATAGTAGAAAGATTTCGTCTGAGCCCCACGAAAACCATCATCAGCAAAGTTTGGAACAAATTCATGATCATGGAATCTGGTTGGACGGGATTTTTTAACAAACTTGTTCCGAGTTGTCTGTGGGTCGTAAAAATGAATATGCTTATATATTTGCACCATATCACTGAAAAGCCTTCTGAACTCAAGAGATGGAAGTTTGAGTCTTTTTAAACGTTCTTCGTAGTGGAGATTACGATATTGAGGAATCAGTCTTGTCGCCCGTCTTTGAACACCTTCAATCAAATTTATACTACGACGTAATTTTGGCTGCCATACTGATTGTGCATATTCCAAGTGAGGTCTGACAAAGGTGGTGTACAGAGTACAAAATGCCGAAGGACTCAAGTCGTTAAAACTTCTTTTGATGACTCCAAGGATTGAATTTGCTTTGTTAACCTGTTTGGATATATGCTCCTCGAAAGTTAGTTCGGAATCGATCAAGATGCCGAGGTCTTTTTCTTCAAAAACATGTTCAAGTTCATTACCCCCAAGCTGGTATCTGTGTGCATGCTTGATGTTGGCGAATTTACCTATTGTTAAGACATGACATTTATCAGGATGGAACGTGAGTAACCAATCCTGAGACCACTTTTCCATTTCATCGATATCTCTTTGTACAACGATAGAGTCTTCTACCGAATCTATAGTCTTCACTATTTTCGTGTCATCGGCGAAGAGAAATGCATCCGAAACTACTTTGTCTGGCAAATCATTAATGTAAATGACAAATAGCAGAGGTCCAAGTACACTTCCTTGAGGAATCCCACTTACGACAGGGTTAGTTGTTGATTTGGCTGAGTTGACTTTGACCAGCTGCTTGCGATCTGACAAAAACGATGTTATCCAGTTTAGTAGACTTCCACCTACCCCGTAACATTCCAGTTTTTTCTTTAACCTCCTGTGAGGGACGGTGTCAAACGCTTTTGCAAAATCAAAATAGATGCAATCGACAACTTTGCCTTCTGCCATCGTTTCACAACATTGGTCAATGTAGTAAAGAAGTTGAGTGACTGTTGATCGCTTACCAATAAAACCGTACTGTTTTTCAGATAAAAGATTTTCTTCCACAAGATGATCCATAATTGCTTTTCGTAGCACTGACTCCATCATTTTGCATACTATAGATGTTAAATGACCTGAACACAATCGAGCTCAATCCTTGGGACACTCTATGGTCCGACCTACGGCATGGGCTACCCTTAAGGGGTTTTTCGAAATCCGCGAAATACACTGTAAGGGTGTATTTTTGATAGAATGTACTATAAGGGTCTTCTTTTAGCTGGGACACTGGAAGGGGTGTGTTTAGGACTGCTAAATTAAAAGTCTGACAAAAAAATCTGATGTATGTTAGATGTCTAGCTCGCTCCCCATTTTTTGATTTATTTTTCACAATGTGTCGACAACCTTATGCTAATTTTCAAGTTGCTTCAGCAAATTAAGATATGGAATTAACTACCCTGTAAGAGTAAAAAACGTTCGGTAAAATGTACTGTAAGGGTACCTTTTAACTGCTCAAGGGCTGCCTGCACTGTAAGGGTCCGATTTTGAAAGCTATATTTTTAGGCGACACATGCCATCGTTTTGAAACCGAGTGTCCCACCCCGGGTTCAAATCCCAAGCCATTAAAAAACATGGGGATATCAATCCCAATTGAGTTTGAGTCCTTCATTTTTACCCCTACTGCCTGAAAAAGTCCTACCACGTCTGTGAGCGCCACTCAGTCTGCTATTACATGCAGAAACATATGATAATTAGTGATGTCATTGCATACATACAATAAATATTAGAGTGGTACGGGGTTTCCGATGCCTGGTGTGAAAAGGGCTGATATAAGGTATTAGCTTAGTTACAAACACGGTCAAAGATTCTCACCTGAAATCAAAGATTCTTAGTGAAAATAAAAGATTCTTAGCAAAAAACAAGAGCCGCAAAGATGCGGGTAAAAATTTCTTCTGCAATTGATTCAATAGCCCTTACACATGCACACAATGAAAAGAGTGAAAAGACCAATAAAGCAGTTCTTCTTGATTTAACGAGACTTATAAAGACAATTTAATAGGTGATAATGGTGACCAAAAGTTACGGTAAATTAATATTTTTCTAGACATGTCGTATAACCTTTAGTATAACTTACTATAAGTAATACTAAGCTTACAAGAAAACCATCTTTCAAATAGGCAATGTTATTAGAAACACATCCTCGACCCTGTTGCGCCATCCCTTGTTTACTTTGTAAGAACTAATTACCGAAAGGTATATCACCGTCTATCAAGAGTTATTGATTTGATTCTTATAAAGTATATGCTTATAAGAAAATATATATGCTCATATTGTGCGCGTCACCCTTGTTTACTTTGTAAGAACTAATTACCGAAAGGTATATTACAGTATATCAAGAGTTATTGATTTGATTCTCATAAAGTATATGCTTCTAAGAAAATAAAGAAAAAATCAAAACTGTGGAGCTAAAGACACAAAGATATATGACGTAATCCAAAGAAAACCCACAAAAATTGTCCGTGGTTATACGAGCGTGTAATTTGTAAATTAAATTTAGTGAAATCGTACACCTTATCAAGCACTTTCGTTTTCTAATTTGTTTTCCGAGGACACCGCCGCCGCCAAAGGCTATCGTAATACTTTCGCTATGCGAAATTTATAACTTATAATTTTTTTATTCAAATATATAAATAGTATTCAATTCAAATAAAAACACGCGCTTCAAAAATAAAAAGAAAGAAAAAAAACTTATCATTATTTATTCCTTCAATAAAAAAATTCCATAAAACAAAACTTCTAAAAATGGGCTTAATGCAACACGCTAAACCGCGGGCGAACGGGTGGTATTGAGGCGGATTTGATAGGGGCGGCACATTTCTGTGGAAGGAAGAACATAATAAGAAAAAGGAGAAAAGCCGTTTTCAGAAAAAAAGATTCTTTACCCTTAGTATCAGAGGACAAGTTTTCTTTGAAAATATTGACCTCTGACGACAAATGCTATGATTTTCATCACGCATGCCCAAACCATTTGCAAAATTTAATTGTTATTATCTCAAAGAACTAACTAATAAAAACTATGGGGTGGAGAGAATTCATTGCCTTTACTTACTACAGTCTTATTTAGCAAATAATAAACCTTGTGCTCAGGAGGAAACGCTCGGGCCGTTGCTTAAGCTTTTTGTCTACGGGAAAAATGATGTTGAAAATGGAACGACGGCCCATTACACCAATGCTGATATAAATTTTCAGCTGGAAGGTTTAGATTACGGAATTTTTTAAGACCGCGTCAAGGTAACCCAGCCCTCGTTTTCGGGGATTGGCGGGTCCAACGAAAATACTTTAAGTTTTACGCGCAAGGGTAGTTGATCAAAGGCCGACTATCATTCCTTTTCGAAGAGAAATTGGCTCGCTCCTTTAGAGCTTTAGCGTGGGCGGCCGCCAATCCGCCATCGGCATATCAGATAAATTATTTGATTGACAGTTTTTTAATAAGGTTAGAAGTAATAACTGACTAGTTTTCTAGTCAGGGGAGTCTTTTGGAAATCGAAAAAAAGACGTTCATTTCAGAAAAGAGAAGAAAGTTGATAATCATACTCCCTAAGGAGGGTAACATATAATTGGGCAGAGCTAGGGGTGCTTTTTCACTACGCTAGATAGATAAGTGGTTTTCATCAACGGTCTTTTTCATAGGGTGGTTTTTCACTGAGACTGTCTGGCGAAAATCGATTAGCTGAAACAAAGAAAATTGATATGAAAGCATTACTGACTCCCAAAACAGTTGTCAAAGCGTTTACAACCCTTTGAATTTGAAGAAAATTTTATTAAAAATCATCAACTCGCATATAAAGGGATTTAGAATTACAGCCTTCTAATGAACATTTTCTGTGACAAGATTCCCCGTCTTTTGTATCAAATCAATACAGATGAAAGTTTACTCTTCAACTCTATCGGGAAAGAAAACACTTTTCCCATATGACCAATTTTTTACAAAAGAATCCCTCTGCACATTCTGCTACTTTTATGGCAACCAATTTATTTATGCTGCCTTTTTCGCTTAATTGGTCATTAAGCCAAGAGAGGTCTAGCCCTCTCTTGGAGGACAAAAGGTTTAATGACCAATTCTCAACGTTAAATCTGGAATGCTGATATGAAGCGATCAAAATCTGATGTTATAGCACGAATTTTCATTGTATATTTTTTACAACCCTTAGAAATTTATGAAAAGGACCGTTGATGAGAACCAGTTATCTATCTTGCGTAGTGAAAAAGCACCCAAGGGATTGAGAATTACAGCCTTCTAATGAACATTTTCTGTGACAAGATTCCTCGTCTTTTGTATCAAATCAATACAGATGAAAGTTTGCTCTTCAACTCTATCGGGAAAGAAAACACTTTTCCCATATGACCAATTTTTTACAAAAGAATCCCACTGCACATTCTGCTACTTTTATGGCAACCAATTTATTTATGCTGCTTTTTCGCTTAATTGGTCATTAAGCCAAGAGAGGTCTACCCCTCTCTTGGAGAACAAATAGCGCGGAACAACAGAATTCAAAAGAATACTGTAAGCAATTGCAAATGCAAGTTGGCCTAAATGCAGCCAATAATGTCAAGTTTTTTGTTTTGTTCAAGATGCCATTTTTATATCATAATTCTTTGAAAGTCAAGAGCTTCTAATGGTGTAATTATTTTAGTTCTGAGCACAAGGTTTATTATTTGCTAAATAAGACTGTAGTAAGTAAAGGCAATGAATTCTCTCCACCCCATAGTTTTTATTAGGTAGTTCTTTGAGATAATAACAATTAAATTTTGCAAATGGTTTGGGCATGCGTGGTGAAAATCATAGCATTTGTCGTCAGAGGTCAATATTTTCAAAGAAAACTTGTCCTCTGATACTAAGGGTAAAGAATCTTTTTTTCTGAAAACGGCTTTTCTCCTTTTTCTTATTATGTTCTTCCTTCCACAGAAATGTGCCGCCCCTATCAAATCCGCCTCAATACCACCCGTTCGCCCGCGGTTTAGCGTGTTGCATTAAGCCCATTTTTTAGAAGTTTTGTTTTATGGAATTTTTTTATTGAAGGAATAAATAATGATAAGTTTTTTTTCTTTCTTTTTATTTTTGAAGCGCGTGTTTATTATTTGAATTGAATACTATTTATATATTTGAATAAAAAAAATTATAAGTTATAAATTTCGCATAGCGAAAGTATTACGATAGCCTTTGGCGGCGGCGGTGTCCTCGGAAAACAAATTAGAAAACGAAAGTGCTTGATACGGTGTACGATTTCACTAAATTTAATTTACAAATTACACGCTCGTATAACCACGGACAATTTTTGTGGGTTTTCTTTGGATTACGTCATATATCTTTGTGTCTTTAGCTCCACAGTTTTGATTTTTTCTTTATTTTCTTAGAAGCATATACTTTATGAGAATCAAATCAATAACTCTTGATATACTGTAATATACCTTTCGGTAATTAGTTCTTACAAAGTAAACAAGGGATGACGCACAATATGAGCATATATATTTTTCTTATAAGCATATACTTTATAAGAATCAAATCAATAACTCTTGATAGACGGTGATATACCTTTCGGTAATTAGTTCTTACAAAGTAAACAAGGGATGGCGCACACAGGGTCGAGGATGTGTTTCTAATAACATGCCTATTTGAAAGATGGTTTCTTGTAAGCTTAGTATTACTTAAGTAAGTTATACTAAAGGTTATACGACATGTCTAGAAAATATATAATTTACCGTAACTTTTGGTCACCATTATCACCTATTAAATTGTCTTTATAAGTCTCGTTAAATCAAGAAGAACTGCTTTATTGGTCTTTTCACTCTTTTCATTGTGTGCATGTGTAAGGGCTATTGAATCAATTGCAGAAGAAATTTTTACCCGCATCTTTGCGGCTCTTGTTTTTTGCTAAGAATCTTTTATTTTCACTAAGAATCTTTGATTTCAGGTGAGAATCTTTGACCGTGTTTGTAACTAAGCTAATACCTTATATCAGCCCTTTTCACACCGGGCATCGGAAACCCCGTACCACTCTAATATTTATTGTATGTATCAGAGGCGGATCTGGGATTTTTCTGAGGGGGTTCAAAAATCTCTTTTCAAAAAATTTTTTTCGGAACAAACGTTTTGGGCGTAAATTTTGCACCCGCCCTGTTTGGGCGGTGTCACCTTTTTTCCATTCAACATGGGGGACGTTAATGAGCGCCTGCACGTCTGCAGTTCCCATTACCTATGAACTCCAAAAATAGGCCTCAGCGGGGGACCATTCAAAAAGTACGTTCGTAAAGTACGCTCGAAAATGGCAAATTTTTGACTACCCCTCCCCCATTGTACGCTTTTGTACGCTTTATGTGTACCCCCCCCCCTTCAGCGTACGTACGCTTTTTAGTACACCCCCTAACCAAAGTCGAAACTTGTAACTCTTGTAACAGTAGAAAATCCAATCGTATTTATAACAAAGTCTCAAGAAATTAAAAGAATCTATAAGATGAATAAAAATACCAATTTAAGAGAAATGAAAAATAACAATCGCAAAAACCATTATTGATGTGAAAATGTTGCGTTTTTCTCTCAAGAAAGACAGTTTAGGAAAAATTACAAGCGTACGTACTTCTCCTCAAGGACCCCCTCCCCCCGTTTTTGGGAGTACCCCCCCCCTCTCGAGCGTACGTACTTTTTGAATGGTCCCATGCGTTGAAAGGAGGGCGGTAGGCCAATTTTTTTTTGACCCGGCTTGAACAGCCAGATGCTGAACGTGCAATAATCGTTTGTGGTGATATTCATATATACATTGGGAAATTCCCTAACTGCAATTTCAATCTTATCACACAAAACGTTCATAAAACGCAAATATAGTTAGTATATTATATTTCTTTGGTTTAACCTTTTATTTTGATAAAACAGACACCCAGAGCATGCTCAGAACTGCTTGTTTGGTGTATATTCTTTTATATATTCATGGTTCTTGTAGAAAATGTTTTTGAGAAAGCCATAGATAAAAGAGCAAATAAATGGTTTTGAAGAAAAGTTTGAAGAAAAAATAAGACAATTTATAATATTAAATACTTTACACACTTCAGTTTCATTTCGTGAATATTTAAAACATAGTAAAAAAGTTCGATAATTTATTCTTATAACCATTTTTTTATGGAATTTCTTTGTAGCGAATTAATTGGCTGACAATCAAGCAAAAACTTTTCATGTTGAGTATGTTTACATTATAAAACCAAAAATGGATAATATTTTGAAAACAGTGACCAAGTTAAAAAATAAAGGAGATTATTTATATAATACACACAAGGGAATACAACAATATATTCTTAAGATGGAAAAATAAAAGATTGCCAAAAAGTGGAGTACACCATGAGTACTGATATAATGTGTTTTATGTGCAAACAGACTCAAGAAATTCTAGCTCTCAAATTAGATGAATAATCTTATAAAAAAGTACTTTTTACATTCAATGTTTTAAGCATTATTAAAAGTACTAACAGTAATCATCAACAATCTATAGGAAAGCACTTTTTCAACTTTCACAATTGTATGGAGTATTGTTTATAATTCTTTTGGTAGAGATTGTTGTTATATATCATTTCAAAAATTCTGCATTCAATCGTACTCTTTTATGCTTACTTGTAGGGGGTGGAAGATGCAGGGGCAGTACTCTCAGAGAAAATTCATGAAATGGGGGGTCATTATTAACTGATTTTGGGGTGATTTCCCCAAAAAACTCAAGGAAAATGAAGGTTTGGCACTTTATCAGGACAATTTGATAAATTAGAGGTCATTACAAAATGCTAATTGGGTGATTTTTCCCAAAAAATTGCAAAATGTCCACCTACAATTAAGCACAAGTGGGTAATAGACCTTTTTTTAATGAGGCCACCCTGTTGAATAATTATGTAGTCCAGCAAAAAAACAATGATATAGCCATGCATAATTATTATAATATGCATGAAACAGTAATTATGCATGGCTGTATCATTGTTTTTATGCTGGACTACATAATTATTCTACAGGGTTGCCTCTTTTAAAAAAGGTTTATTTTTTCAGAGGTCACCAATGCCTCTTTTTGTATAAAAGTACACCATATTTTCATATGATCACGTAAAAGTAATCTTAGTTTTGTTTTGCAAGTATAAAGTGGTATGAACTCTCCCTTCTTATGACATGACGAAACCAAAAATATTTCCTCGCATCACATTATCTTGAAGCATGCATGAAGGTTCACCTTTCCAGAAATTTCATTCTTCAACCAAATTCAATCAAATTGCTAAAATGTTGTTCCCTAACCTTTCTTCCAGTCTCTGTTATAAAAAAAATTTTGTTTTGTTTTTCTATAATAGTTTTCAAAAATAAAGCCAGCTAGCTTTTTTTCCATGTGAAATTCATCAATGTCCAATGATGGGAGAAGAATCTCTACGACCCTGCCTATGCCCCGGACAGTCCGGGGCAAATGTCTGGGGTTTGAAAAAAATAACTTTTTCCCCGGACCTACGTCCGGGGCTCCAATTTTTGCGCCATAAATTTACCCCGGACGTATATATAGATTTTTTTTATAAACTAGGCAAGGTTAATAAATTAATTAAAAATAAAAAAACTAACTTTACTTACCTTTCTCTGTCTGATCAGGATCCATTTTTCAGCTTTCGGTTAGATTTTAGAATTTGATTGCTGAACAAACCACGCTTGAGATTTAAGGTTCAAATACAGGCCTCACACACGAAACGCCAAAATCAGGACATTACAAGATCTTTTGGAAGACGGCGTTTGTCCATGGAAGAATATTTCAATGAATTAGAAAAAAGCCCGCGCGGTCAGCGATTCTATAAAAAGCGACCGCGCGGGCTGTCTGGGGCGTCCGGGGTAGTCTCTCAAAAACAAATAATACGGACCCCGGGCACGCATCAAAAAAACCCCGGACTGTCCGGGGCATAGGCAGGGTCGTGAATCTCTCGAAACGTAGCAATGTGAAATTCATCAATGTCCAATGATGGGAGAAGAATCTCTCGAAACGTAGCCAATCGCAAATCTCGTGATCCATATGTAGCTAGGTAGATTTTTCCCCGTGATATTCCCGATGCCCGATGATGGGAGAAGAGCCAAACGTAAATTCGTGATTATATTCAAGACACGATAAACTTCCACCAAATATTCACAAATAAGTTCTTTCCCATAAACAAATTCCAAACTTCATTTATCAAGCAAAATTGATTTAAGTTTTGTTTTTGTTGGTATGAATGCTTTTCTTCTAAAGATAAACCAAAACAAAAATGTTTCCTCAGAATGAAAGTCTTTTTCTTTTGTCTCTCTTCACCACATCAAACAAAAGCAGATGAAAATTCCATCACACAGAGTCTTTGTCAAAATCATCATACATTGCTTGATATTGTTGTGTGATTCTCAAATTTACTGATTAAATTGAACCAAAAATGTCCTCAAAAAGATAAGTAATTGCCTGATTATTACCACTTTTCAGGACTTCAATTCCTTTCTTTAAAACACTGCATTGAACGCTTGCAAAGAAGTGAGGTCGTTTGCCGTACGAATGGCTACCCTTCAAATCATTTCAATATTTTGCCGGCGACGACATGCGACTGAAAGTTATTTTTGTAGGAGAATCTTTTACGCTCAAAACGGTCGGTCTCGTATTTTCGAGAAATTTCCTTGAACCACCTCAAATTTGCCATTTCACTGGATGCATTTTCTGAACCAGGTTCAAAATCGAAGATTTTCCTAGCACAGAACACAGCTAGATATCCCGCAAAAAAAAGTCATAACAAAGATTTTTTACAGCGCGGAAAAGCTAGCTACGCCGTACACACATAACCTAAAGATTTTTTAGCCCATAAAAAGCTAAGTTTGTCGCGCACACCACGGAAACGCACGCCACATGCATACAACCCCTGGTAAAATAATATCGAGATATGACCAAAAAGAAAAATCAGTTCCGATCAGAAAACTAGATTTTACTTGAAGAAATGGTCTTTGTTTTTTTTATGTACTAAAAGGGTTGGGGTGGTTCAGCTGAACCATTTGAACCCCCTCAGATCCGCCGCTGTGTATGCAATGACATCACTAATTATCATATGTTTCTGCATGTAATAGCAGACTGAGTGGCGCTCACAGACGTGGTAGGACTTTTTCAGGCAGTAGGGGTAAAAATGAAGGACTCAAACTCAATTGGGATTGATATCCCCATGTTTTTTAATGGCTTGGGATTTGAACCCGGGGTGGGACACTCGGTTTCAAAACGATGGCATGTGTCGCCTAAAAATATAGCTTTCAAAATCGGACCCTTACAGTGCAGGCAGCCCTTGAGCAGTTAAAAGGTACCCTTACAGTACATTTTACCGAACGTTTTTTCTCTTACAGGGTAGTTAATTCCATATCTTAATTTGCTGAAGCAACTTGAAAATTAGCATAAGGTTGTCGACACATTGTGAAAAATAAATCAAAAATGGGGAGCGAGCTAGAAATCTTAACATACATCAGATTTTTTTGTCAGACTTTTAATTTAGCAGTCCTAAACACACCCTTACAGTGTACCCAGCTAAAAGAAGACCCTTATAGTACATTCTATCAAAAATACACCCTTACAGTGTATTTCGAGGATTTCGAAAAACTTACCCTTAAGGGTAGCACATGCCGTAGGTCGGACCATAGAGTGTCCCCAAGGATTTGAGCTCGATTGTGTTCAGGTCAAAAAAATTTAGTCGGGATGAAAAAAGTAAGATATTTTGCAGTGAGAATTTGTTCTTCTCTGACGTCAATCAGAAATGTAAATAAAGCCTGGGCTACACAAGGACGAGGTTGGGCTCCAACCACTGAGCCGAGCCAACCACGATTTTTAAAGTTTTCCGGGAAGAAAGAGTTTAACCCGACTGGTTATGTCGCCGCATCAAAGGGCGACTTCAACCCTCTCCGCCCAGAGCTTTAGCGTGGGCTGCCATCGAACGATATCACAAAAAAAGATTCGTACTGAAAAAAACAAGATTCTTAGTAAAAAAACCCACAGGGGTGTGGACGAACCTTTTTAGGGTAAATTTTTTCTCTGAAAATGTGTCTATACCCCCTGGAAAAGTGTTAAAATCTGAAAAACTCCTGGAAACATTTCTTCCACCACCCCCTGGAAATTTTTTTCTCATGGTTCTGGTGGTAGGGTGGACGAAGTAAAATAACCCCCTGGAAGAATTCATATCATCATTTAGCCCTCTGGAAATTGGTCATAAATTTTTTTATACCCTGGAAATTTTTGTAACTTCGATTTGACCCCTAAGTCAAATATCTGGAGGACGATGCTTACTTGTCTAACCCCTGGAAAATAGTCTCAATTTTACAGAAACCCCTGAAAATTTTCCAAATATCCGCTGGAAATTTTAATCAAAATACCCCCTGGAAAAGTTCGTCCACCCCTATGTATGGACATAAAATGGAATGGCCCACTCAGCTTAACTGTATTTCTATTATTTCATCGTCATTTAAAACACATTTCTGAATTTGTTTTGATCTGATTACCCATTTTAAAGCTATGTTTGTCTTTTTATTTGTTGCCTTAGGGAATTGAATTGAGAGAAATTCCTTTCTTATGGGAAATTCCCCTTTTGAACCGCAAGTAATTATTAACCACTCTGACGAAGGCAAACTTGATATAACCGCATCGACCCAAGAGAAGTTGTCGATTGACTAATCCCGTAAAATGGCAGATGAGCACGTTCCTTAGAAGGTGACAGGAAAATTGCCCCCCAGACATTTGCCACCCAGTATTTTGCCCCCCGGAAAATTGCCCCCTAGGGTAATTGGCCCCCGGATATTTGCCTCAAGAATCTTGCGCTCCCCCAAACAAAGTAAGTTACGTAGGCAAGCTGCAGATCTGGGGACAACACAAGAAAATCGTCTAACCGTTACAAACCCACACACGGCAAGATTTTTTTGAAAATCGTCTCGCTGTGCGGTTTGGGACAGGCATTATTGATAACAACTTGTTGTTTAGTTGGCGCATGTCTTTCTAAATTAAATAGTTTTATTGTTTTAAACCTTAATATTAATGGGATTAATTTTCGCGGGTATTAAATTTCGCGTTTGAGCTCATCCACGAAATCTCAAAATTTCGTGGGGACGTCATTTCAAGGATGACTCTATTGTTAGATAATATTTTCACGATTTTGTGCTTATTTTTGCTATTTTACTGTGGAACTAACGCATGATGGTTGTGAAATACGTAATAGTTATCACACGGTACTGAGTACAATTTTAGTGAAATCAACATCAAAACATTCGAAAATAATAGGAATGCTCTTTAAAAGATCAAAACACTCTTATTTGACAACTTTTTTGTGATTTGAGAGGAAAACGAAGAGATTTCGGTAAAAGATACAACAAGAAAGTTCAAAATACGATCTCTCGCTTACCAGACCCCTTTTTGAACGCAGTCTTCTATTTGTACATTTATGTACGCGTTGTTAGCCAATCAGATTGCTTACATTTTTCATGTTGATGATATAAGCATTATTAGCGGTTCTTTGATGGCGGTAAACATGCTATAAAAGTGGTCTTTTGCCATTTTTTTGGGTTTTAATTAAAACAAAATTGCGGATAAGAGCTTTTCAAATTTCCATTGGGACTTATTTTCAAGGACGACAACCTAATCCGCGAAATTCGTGTAATTTAATCCCCACGAAAATTAATCCCATTATGCATTAATAAAGTACTGTTCAAAAGCGATTGCAAGAGAAATTTGAATCGTGTGGACATCGAAGCATCATATACTTTATCGGGGAAAATAATTTCGGGGTTTAAAAATATCGGGTGAAAATTTCGTCTCCAAGAGGTATTTTCATCACTTTTCCCCGACCAAAATTTTAAATTCGTCACTTTTCCCGACCAAATTTACAATTTAGTCATTCGACCCGACTAAACTTTCCAAATAAAATGGTTTCCTTTCCTAGCTCGAAAACTGATCTTGTAATTCGACGTTTATTATCAAGTTTGAAGTTTAATGACCAAAGTTTTAGGGTGTACTGAAAGTTTAAAGCTAATGAGTTTAACATGTTTGAATCATAAAACTTTTTTGTTGATAGAATAAGGAAAGTCTAGAAAAGAAAATAATTTTTACTACTTCTCTTGCTGCCCATAACCTATAAGGTCTTATTCTAATTGAGACCTTCAAGGGTTTGTTATTGTATCTCGATTGAAACCATTAGGGTGTTCGAAAGAGACCATTATAGGAATGATAATTTAAACCTTTTAAGGTCTTGATTGTAACTAGACCATTAAGATGTCCGAAAAAAAACCATTAGGATGTTTGAAAGAGACCTTTTAAGGACTCATATCGGAGTCCTTTATCGCAGAACCTATACGGTCTCATTCTAATTCAAACCTTCAAGGGCTTGTTTCAAAATAAGCCTTATACCGACTGTGACCATTAGGATGTTCGAAAGAGACCTTTATATAAAGGCATTTATTTCAGGTCTTGATTGTAAAACACAGAAAATGTTATCACAGGACTTTTCTTTATATTTCAGGATTATGAAGTAAACAAAAGCTAGAAGATCATCAGTGTTGAAATATAATTTTCTTTTTTGAAATTCATAGAAAAGTTAGTCAAAGTTATAATAATCTATAATGTTTAGTACAATTGTTAGGAGTCTTGACAAATACTCTGATCTTGAGATTCGTTCTTCTCCTCTGTCTGTAGCTTTAGAAGGATTTTTCCGATCATAATAGATTTAGTATCGTTGGAAAGATTATCATTTATCATTTTTGCAGTAGTGATTCCAACAATACTAAAATTATTATGATTGAAGAATTCCTCCAAAACCTATAGCTATAAGAAAATAACTGCACCCTTATCGTGAACAGACTTGAGTTTCTTATTTTAAATCATGCAAATTAAGCAGATATGAAATCAAGAATCCATTTGAGGATTTTGAAAGAAGAAAACCTTGTTTTTCGATAAGTCCATTCTCTATTTTGTGGCTCATAGACACCTTTTAAAACGATTTCAGACTGAATAAATAAAAAAATAGAATAAATATAATAGTATATAATTTATGAGATCAATAATTATATTAGATATTATATCATTATACTCAAGTTTTTTTAAATAAGAACATAAAGCTTCGAGAGGTCAAAAAATTAAGAACATTTTAATTCAAGGCTAATTTGTGTAGCATGTCGATAATTGTTTGAAGCCAGCTGACTTAATAAGTGAGGAAATCGCGTTTAGAGCCAATAAAGTCCCCCAGAGAAAATTTTGAGACTTAAATTAAAAGACTTAATTAAGAACATTTTGAGGCTTGAAATAAAAAAAGCTAAGAACAAAGATGGCTTCTTCGAATTTTGATGTTCCTATAAAAAACGCGTGTACTATTTGTTAGAATATACAGAATAATTAGCTAGAATAATTGGAATAAATAAAAATGCTCTTGCACGAACTCTTATGAACAGCTTTTGATCCTCTTTGATAAAAATTGAATCTTTTACAAGGTAGTTTGACTCCACAAAGAAATTGAGAACTAGAGAACCAAATAGAAGAATGCAATCTTTATTTCAAATTTGAAAATCAATTCGTCTTTTTCGGTTTCTCATGCGATTTAGTACTAAATGATTTGAGGAGAGCTTTTTCAACTTATTTATTAACCCACTAACTCTGCTAAATGTTTTCCAATGTCCAAAATGTATTTTGAATAAAACTTAATGAACAACTCTTTTGGGTAGGCCAGGTTGAATACATAATACGTTGCGATCATCACTGCAAATGCTTCGATGAAATCATTCGCCTGAGCAACCAACTGTCCCTCGATTTTAACATCAAATGAGGCACTCTCAAGGAGAGCAGTGCTTAGGTCAGTTTCGTTGAATGATGCTGATGTTCCAACCAGCCTTGGATACGTTTTTGTTGGATCAAATATTGCAAAAGTACTTTCTCTAAGTAGAAACGAAACTAACATCAGTTTCAAACAATTCTTCACATCTAAAAAAAAAACAAAGAAACGATAAATCAAGTTGTAGTAAATTTTCTTATTTAAGTGCTGTACATTTTTTAAAAACAAATAATCCTGTAGAATTTCAACAAAAAAGGGTCTTAGGCTAGAATTTGGCCCAGAGGTCACTAAGGGGTTATATAGGGTGTCCGGAAAAAGTGGATAAAAAAAGATATAAAATAAAATCCTCTAAAACGTTTATCTTGTGAAATTTGATTGAATCACTACATCATGAAAGCTCTTTGATTATTCAATAGATATCAATATCCAAAGTCAAAATAGTTATTTTTTGCAAAGAAAAAGATAAATAATAATTAATTAAAAAATGCGACATGACTGATGAGGATTTTATTATATATAGATTTTTTCTGTAGATGTAACAGAAAAAAAAGATCTCTAAAATCACAAACGTGCAGAAATCGCCCTATGCGTGTTCTCACCCTGATTTTGGCCCTATAATTACACGGGATTCCATAATAACTCTATTATTACCAATTCGCGAAATAAATTCCCTCTGAAAAAACTTTTCATGCGGAGGGTTTCAAATTACTTACATAATTTCGACTCTTCTGTTTTACAACCAGCTAGCATTGCTCTAACATTGGTTAAGTAGTTTTTTTCCACCGTTGTAGTGATACGAAGGATGGGTATATTCTTTATGGTTTCCAACCGACTGGTGGTGGACCATCCTCCAACCAAACTCAGAAAGATCTCAGATAGTTTGGGAATTGGCTAATACTCTCTGGTATCTAAATAAACGCAAATTTCCACCTGAGACATTCTTAAACCACCCTACCAGCTTATCAAAATTTGAAAAAATATTTTGAAAAATTCCTCATTTCACCTCAATTCTTGGATATCAACCCCTTTCTAAGAAAAAGAAAGTCCTTTTTAAGGCAATTAATTTTTCCAACCCCCTGCTTATTCCAGACCCCCGTCTGTTAGAGACCTGGAGTACTTATAATTCAATGATAACAAAGATGACCCCTGAATACAGTTTTCTAATAGTGCAACAAGACACTTGGAAATCGTTAATAAGAAATAATAAGAAATTTATAAAATTAATAAGAATATCTCACCTCGCTCTTTGTGGCAAGCAATGGATATGTGGAAATGATCATTTTCCTCCTGTGACTGGTCGTTTTCTCCTTCTTCTCTTTAAAAGTTTACAGCATCCTCATGATTGTGATGTGAATTGATCAAATAGGTCAATTTCTCAATTATTGCTTTGGACATGTCTACGTAATTACTGTTTGTTGGAAAGCTGCAAAGAAAAAAGAAGTAATTGATACTCTTGGATCTCAGTAGACTCCCTCACTAATTGACTTTTCTAAAAAAATTCACTCAGGACATTCTTAGTCCACTGACCATCACTAGCTAAATATCTCTAGCATTTTTAAGCCAGAGGTTAGTAAATCCGTCAACTCTATCAAAGAAATTGCAAACTAGAGCACTTTGCCTTATTTATTGGGTGTATTGACTCAGCTATAATTTCTGAATAAAACGGGCAAACGTTAAGGAAAAAAAGAGCGATGCGCGGGCGGCGGCGGGTGTTGTTTTTTCGGCTTCCGGTAATTTTTTTCTGTTCACTGCTAGGGTACACCATTTTAAAACGGCATTTTTTGCAGTCATAGCTAGCAAACCGAGAAAACTCTTGTGGCTTCAAGCCAAACCATTCAAGGTCATTTTGACAAAATCATCGGTTTGAAGATGTGATTTATATAGCAAATTTTGGACCAATTTTCGCTTTGGGATAGAAGTTAAACACAATATAGCAAAACTGCTTCGCTCATAAATTAACTCTCCAATAAGGTAATTCTACGTATGCAGTATTCCAAGATGGTATAATACGTTTGTAATAGTTGTCGTATGATTTTGATTGAAAAACACGATAATATATAATAATTCCAAAGTAGATTTTGGAAGCCAAATTTTGCTTAGAACATATTTTTTAAAGATCAATTTTAAGATTCTTTGCTCTTCTCCCTAAGGTTCCCATCTTGTTCACCGATGAGGTTTTCAAAGGGATGTGCTGCCTCAAAAGACATCGTCACCTCAACAATGTCAAAGAAACTAACAAGTTGTTACTGGCAACAAGCGGGGACCATGCTATACAAGGTAACTTTTGTCTCACATTGTGAAGTAATATTTTTAGAAAAGAAACTTTTGCGGGAAGATAGGCAAATTTGTAAAATTAAAATTGGTTATATGTATAGTTATTAATGGTTGTTAATTTTTGTTAAAATTTATCCATGCATCCATCGACCTAAAATTTATCCCAAACTATTTTTTAAGTCGGTTTGATTAAGTTTGATTTAATTTAAGGAACGAGTTTTTGAGTGAACTATATTTCGTGAATCAACAGTAAAACTCTAAAAGATCGAAAATCTCTTCGATTAAGTTAGCATTTTCTAAGCTCTATGGGAGCTTTTTCACACAGCGGGATGAATATAACAATAGCGTTCAGTTTGAGGTCGTCCGCTTCGCGTCGGGCCCAAATGACGCTATCGGGCTTATAATCAAACAAAGAAATTTTAGAAGATAAATGTCACTTTCTTTAAAAATTTTCCCGCACTCCCTGACCGCGCACAATTTCGGTATTAAATTTCACGCATTTTTGGGCCTCTGCGCGAAATTGCACGAAAATTAGTACGCGCGAAAATTAGTACCAATAAGGTATGTAAAAATTAACAGTTAAAATTCTTTTTTTTTGTTAGATCACAAAAGTGAAGTCCAGAAAACTTGTAATGCTTTGGCTTAACATAGAATAACAAACATTGGAATAAAGGTCTGTTAAAGAGCATCAATTGTATTTGCAACGAGGGGAGAAAAGATTGTGATCACTCAAAAAGAAGCTGTTATATTTTCTTTGTAGGCGGTAATTGATTGAGCTGCTGATTATAATTACTGATTATAATTACTCTTCCCATTTCAACCAGAGATTGTTCAAAAGCACTAAATTTAGCCCTTAGGAATATTGTTTTCAAGTTTAGTATTTACCAAGAGGTCAAAAATAGGATAAACAGGCTATGAAGGCTATTTTATGGTTGCAAGGAATCACGGGGTAATTATACGAGATTTCACTGTACCTGGTGACCCACGAAAAAGTTCGGACAGTTTTCGTTGGCTAGGGTCTGAAATAAAAGTAATATAAACTCAATCATTTTTTAAAAGATAGAGGATGCTCTAACTTAAACTTTGAGCTATTACTTTTTAAATTTGGTTCAGTGGTTCTTCATTTATGAGCTTTTAAAGTCAAAAACAAATAAGAACGAAGTAGATTTATATAAATTTATTGTAAATATTTTTATCAAAAATATTTTGCAAATGGGCAAAATTTGCCTTCTTTATGAAAATGTTGCGTCTTATGAAAGAACAGAGAGTGTGGGTTTGCCTGGAATATGCTAGAAAGTGTATGGTGGTGCATGGCCTACTAAAAATACGGACATATATGTCACATTTTTTTCAAAAAATTAAGAGGCCTAAAAAGTTTTACTACCGAATGGCACTGTAGACTTGAAAACTATTTATACTTTCTCTTTAATTATACTACCTATTCATTGACTGTTATTGATTTTCTATTGTTATAAAAGATTTATTAAAAAAAAACTTCATTAAAAATTCATTACATACAAAGTAAATAAACAGACAGGTACTTTACAATAAAACAATAGGAAAGAAAAACCGATTATTTTGTATGGCGCGCCAAAGCGGAAATAAATACTATCTTTCATTTCGCGGCACTATCTTTCATTTCGCGGCACTATCTTTCATTTCGCGGCACTATCTTTTATTTCGCGACGCTATCTTTATTAAAATGACACTATCTTTTTTAAAACGATCTTTCCAATCTTTCCAAAAAAACATTATCTTAATTGAAACAATACTATCTTTTTTACGGGATACTATCTTTTTTTATGGAAGCCGAGAGGTGCCATCGACAAAAAAATATTTAATTTCAGAAAAAAATAATTAATTTTAGAATAAAAGAATATTTAATTTTAGAAAAATAAATTTGAATTCAGAGAAAAATATTTGATTTTAGAAAATAAATTTAAATTTAGAAACAAAATATTTAATTTTAGAAAATTTAATTTAAATTGGGAAAAAAATATTTAATTTTAGTAAAAAAAAATTTAACTTAGAAAAATTATCAATTTAGAGAAAAAAATTTAATTTTACTTTAGAAAAAAAAATTAAAACCTTAAAACATACCTTATTGGAACTACTTCTCGCGGGTTTTAATTTTAGCGCTTTTCGCGGTTTGTTATGTACATTAATTTTTGTTACCGAAGTCTAACGCAACCGTTACCTACCTATTTATGATACTCTACTTTTATGAAAAAAAATAAATTTTACCTACGTTGTTATTATTATGGGAAAAAATGTCAGCGGAAAGTGACGAAAATTTTGAAGGGGTGACGAAATTTTTCCCCAACAAAATTTATTCCCGACATTTCATCACCTGACCAAAACTTTTTTTACCCGATTTTTTTATTCCCGACCAAAAACTTTTACTCAATTTTTCCCCCAACCAAACTTCAAATCCAAATTTTTTACACCTTTATTAACCGAAATTAGTGTTTTATTTTATAAACGTCGAATTACAAGATCTATTTTCGAGCTAAGTGAAGAAAACCATTTCATTTGGACAGTTTAGTCATGTGAAAGTGACTAACTAAATTGTAAATTTGGTCGGGGAAAAGTGACGAATTTGAAATTTTGGTCGGGAGAAAGTGACGAAAATACTTCTAGGTGACGATTTTTTTACCTGACGAAATAAACCGCACTTTTTGCGCCCTTTTTTGGCCCAAACTTGCCCAAAATAATTTTTTTTCTTTAAAATTCGGTTCTGTCAACTTGAATTGTTTGTGGATTGACATCTATGTGATGTGCAAAAAAATAATTTGGTCTGAACAAAAGTCAAATCCAAAGACAAATCCAGGAAGTATGAAAACGAAAGTTGTACGTAAGTGTGCCGCCTGGGAGGAATCAGGCCAAAAAGTTTTTATTTTTTCAAATTTATTTATACGGTGGACTTTTGGTGTAAGCATGCACGGAATCAGGCAAAAAAGGTTTTCGCTTTTTTGTCTCCCAAAAAAAACTTTTTTCTTAAAACATTTTTTTTGAAAAAGATAGTATTGTTTCAATTAAGATAATGTTTATTTGGGAAAATAGTGTCGCGAACGGAAAGATAGTGTCGCGAACTGAAAAATAGTGTTGCGAACTGAAAGATAGTTTCGCGAAATGAAAGATAGTTTCACGAACTGAAAGATAGTGCCGCGAAATGAAAGATAGTGCCGCGAAATGAAAGATAGTTTCGCGAAATGAAAGATAGTATTTATTTCCGCTTTGGCGCGCCATAATTTTGTGCGAGTGTGTGCACAAGAGTTTATGGTAGTTTGTTGTGTGAGATGTGTGGAGTGTAGTGTGTAGAAAGAAATTAGATGGGATATTTTTTTCAAATAGTTATTTCATGGATTATAGATATACTAACTGACTTTTTCATTTCAGAAGGTTATTTATATGATTATATGAACATAAAATTATGGTTACCAAATGCTCTACTACAACGAAATGCAAGACTGGGTATTCTTGCATAACTCTATCTTGTAGGCCACAAGCCACGACCCTACTGGTAAAATCGTAGAGATAATGTACATTTCATTTTTCTTTGAGCAAACGTAAAGAGGAACTGATGAATAACAAATGGATTCGCCCAATCGTGCTCACTGGACTCCAATAAAACATACAGTTTTATGTGAACACACAGTATTCTGAGTATAAATGTTTGACACGAAATCGCCAAAGGGCTTCACTCAACTGGGATTTAGGTCATTTAGACCCTGTTCTTCCAACAAAACATTCTAAGGAGCTTGACTGAGCTTGAAAATCGGTGTACCAACTACAAACAATATCTTGTAAGCCCCTTGTAAGCCTCCATCAAACAAAACTCACAAGAAGACCATTTAACAAGGAATTCAAATCCAGAGTCATTATTATATGTTAAAACTCGATTGACTTTAAACAAATCAAATCTCCATCAGAATTTACTTTTCAGAATTGAAAACACTGTCGTTCTGTGGCTTTCATACTTACTTATGTTTGAATTTGTAGTAGTGTCAGTGATCGAACGATATTGTACTAATGAACGATAAAAGCTAGGTACATTCCTGTTGCAGAGTAAATGGAACTTAAGTTTATGAATATTTTCTGCCTATTTCTGTCTATATCTAATCGTGTTTTTGCTTTGTGGACTTATGAGAGATCAAAACCTCCTGTATGTACTTTGATGATTCAAACCCTTGAACCACTAGTACATCACGAGCTGCTATCGTAAATAATGAGCAGTTGTAATTGTTGGCTACAATTTGGTTTTTAAGAGTACGTTTTTCAAAAGTGACCCTCGCTTTTCTCAGTATCGTCAAATGAACGGTGGTAAATTTTTGGTGCGTGATATGATATACTTTGGAGAGAATTTTAGCATTTCAAGCTAAAAAATCAAAGAGGGTGCTAACTTCTTGGAGGATGATATGAAGTGATTACATGTATGAAATTTATGCTGATGAGGCTGTGAAGCTATGAAGTAGTAACCGTAGTAGTTTTGGTTTGCTTTTGCAGAGAAAAAGTGTTTGAAATGCTTTGGGAGTCTGCAGGATCTGTGCCAAAGAGTGATGTCTTCCTTTTAATGTAGTATGGTTTAATGTGATATTATTGTTCCACTTTTGATTTGAATTTGGGTTTGACTTTAGCTCCCTACAGCCAGTTAAGAATAATCATGGAAGACTCATAATTCATAATTTTAAAGCTAAAAGAAGCTCACAATAACTTGTCTTGCAGCCTCTCGAACACTCTCGTTTTTAAACATAACATTTTCATTCTCCGGTATTTATATTATTCTGTATTGTTTGTTGGGTATTTTGTTTACTGTATTTTTCTTTGTGTATTATAAATGAAGAAGAAAAATCAAAATATAAAAGAAATATGGTTTACAAGCTTGAAAAAACAAGCCAAAACCATGTGTCTTTCCAGCAAATATGACCAAGATTATAATAGTAATAGTAATAAATCAACAAATATTAGGCCTCTTAATTTTTTGGAAAAATTTGACATATATGGCCGAATTTTTAGTAGGCCATGGGTGGTGGTTCTTTTCTGAACGAATAACTTGTTAATAAATTTTGTGAAAGTAAAGAATCTAAAAAAAGTTTTAAAATTGAATAAAAATATCTAACATGCTCTTTTCTAACGATTTAACGACCTTGCTTGATTGATTGATAATGAAACAATTTGATACCTCTTTTTTGACGTAATTTCGCTCTTTCTGAAAAGTGAATTTTGACTTTAAAAGCTCATAAGTAGGGAACTTGTGGGTCAAATTTAAAAGCTAACAGATTAAACTTAGAATATAAAGTTAGAATATCTACTTTCTACATATTAAAATTTCAAGCACTTCAAACATTTGTTCGGCCTCGAGACACCGAAAACTGTCCGAACTTTTTCGTGGGTCACCCGGTATATTATTTAAGAAGTATACTTCCTTACCATAGCTGGGGCTGATGATCCAGCTTTCTTTTTCCCAGGCACGTAGCAAAGCTGTAGCCGTTTTGCTAAGGCAATCTCGATTGGGTCGGTCAACATTTCGATTTCTTTGCCCTTCTTCCACCTCCCACTCTCCACACCTTCCCAATCTGCCAAGGTTAACTTTATAACCTCTGCACCCCGTCGCGCATTGAATGTTAGAGATCGGCCGAGACCAAATTTGTTTAACGACCGGTATTGAGCTGGAGTGCCCTGGTCGGAATTGATTAAACCTGTCAGCTCCACAATTTTTCTGAGCAATAGCTCTTAAAAACATCAATATCCTCTTTTTCCGGTAGCACAGATGGCATCATTTGGCATTTGTTTTCTTTCACTATCCGGGCATTGTCTTGATATATTTTAAAGTCTGCCTCGTATAGAGCTTGAAATGATTGGAACGCTTTCGTCTCTTCACCGCATTTAATTGCCTCGCATTCTGCTGCGTGGCTCAGACCTTTCAATCTGTACCCACATATTTGGCTGGGAGATTTCGCGGGGACCAGTATATTCTGAAAATAGATAAGGATGATCTTGTAAACAGATTTTCGAAGTCATTGGAACTATTTTTGGTACTTTAAAGCTCTTTCCCACCCATCGAAAATATGAAACTATTTCTTATAAAAATTATACAGGGTGGACAAGAAAAAAATGGTCGCACAAGAACGTTGCTACTTGCACACCAATTAGTGCCATAGAAGTTTTAGAAGCTTCTTATTGTCTTTTTAGAATATTTTTAAAATCTTAAGACATTCTATCAGTTTCTGACAATCCATTCCAAATTTCTTTGTTGATAAATTACAAACCCATTGTTTTATCGTTAAGTATAAGGAGATTGCTGTTATAGGGTGTTTTTCCACTGACGGCTCAAGCTAACAGGAAACGTGTATTATTGGTATTATATTTTGCGTGTATTAAATTTCGCGGGTACTTAATTTCGCGATTATTTAGGCCAAATTTCGCGAAATTTTATACCGTTTAAATTTTTGAAAAAATACAAAATCGTGAAATTAAATACTCGCGAAAAATTTTCAAAGTAGTTCGAAAATCGAAAATACTTATTTGTTACTCTTAATTACAATTTTTGTCACTATTTGGTATGTTTACACCCAATACGTTGTGTTTCATACAAAATCAGCCATTTTCTTGCTTTATTCCCACTTTTTGAAGATGCATAATTTAATGAATCGCGAAATTTAATACACGCGAAAATTTCCAGGAACTGGCAATCGCGAAATTTAGTACACGCGAAAACGTTTCCTCGAAAAAATTTCGCGAATCGCGAATCGCGAAATATAATACTAATAAGGTAGCACAGAAGTATTCTTATATTTTGTGGATGAAAAGAGATGGTTACACGTTTATGTTTTCTTTTGAAAAAAATAATTTCATTTTCCACAGCAACATAGCAGAAAATCACAAAATCTTTTGTATTTCCTGATCCGCTTATCCAGGCTCTTGTGTCCTCTCAAACATGCCCTCGACCATGTATCTAGTGGATTAAAAATTAAGTGCAAAATACGAAAGATTCAACGTTTTTCTCAAGTTCTTCCCTTTGCTAAAAAGAAAAAATTAACGTGCAACCATCTCTTTTCATCCAAAGATTATATGAATAGTTTGGGCTATTCATCGAAAAGTTACTGGCGTTAAAGTCGCCGTGATAATTGGTTTCATGAACTGTTGAGAGATATCGCCATCACAATATTTTTCTCTCTTTTTGTTATGTTATGAAGGAATCCTCGTCAAACTTTTTTTAAATTGATGTAATTAACATTCAAATTTTTGCCGTAGGCCAAGGCTTCGGCAAAACATGCAAATTTTATAACGTATAAAAAAAATTGAATAGAAAACGTGAGCACACTTTAAAAAATCAAAAATGTAATTTTTTCTCTTTGTTTTGGTTCCTTTGCTTGATTTGAAATGCCGGAAAAGGGGATTCCTTCGCTCAAAATGGCATTTCTAATAGAATTCAAAAGAATCTGCAAGCAATTACAAATGCCAGGCCGGTCTAAACGCAGCCAATGTTTGAGAAAACTGCTTTTGAAATTATCGATTACATTTACAGGCCTCCCAGCCAAAATTTCCAAATTATTTAGCCCAAAATTTACTTTCTTGCCCGAACTTCAAATTTTGAACAACCGTAGAAATTCCCAATATTGTAGAGGACTAGAATTTCCATACAAATTTGGCGAAAAACAGATGAAAACTAGATGTCGTTTTTACGGACACCCTGAATATCAAGATGACTTCGCTGTAATTTGAACAGTTTGGTAATTTAATTTCATTGTTTTAACATTTCAAGTTGTTCCAAACCCTACCCCAAGAGAGCAAAAAGCAAAGATGACTTTAGTTTGACCGTATCACGCGCGTTTCAGCAAGAAGTTGGGGTGTGCCACTGAGCAAGTATCGTGAAAATCGATTCGTCAAAGAAATTACATTACCGATTCCCACAACAGTTGTGAAAAAGCACCCGTAGTAAAATTATTTTCTTTTTAAACCTTTCTTTATTCATTTTTATGATTTGAGCATGTTAAGCCCACTAGCTTGAAACCCGCAATGTGAAAACACCCTATTCTTTTTTTGTCAGAGATAAAATTCTTTCGAGTTACTTGAGACGGAAAAGACAAACAAAACATATTGAAAATGACATTAAGAAAAGCCAAGTTTGCCGTGGCTACAGCAAATAAAAACGTGTTAATGATCGTTTTTGAGCAAATCTTTCTTTGTACAGTGGATAAATGGAAATGGCCCAGAGGTCGTCAATTAAACGAGGATTCTGACCAGAAGATTTGTTTTACACGAAAATCTTTCTACTTGTTCTGACACATGACTTTTTTACCGGGATACCCTGTATTGTTGATTTGCAGTAAAGCACAGAAATCAGCCAAAGATCTCATTTATCTAGCTCAAAGAACTTTAATAATGCCTATTTCTGGTGTAGAAGATAAGGGAAAGTAATTTTAAACTCTATTTTTTTCGAATTGGTTTGAGCTTTCGTCATAAACTTTAGATGTCACTCAATAGTCAATACTTTGAAAAGGAAATTATTTAAATATTGATAATTACGTCATTAAGTGAAAAATCGGTTTTATCAAATTTCGGAATTTTCAATTTTAACATGGCATCATACAAAATTATTAAATCTTTCAGAATAACTGACAACTTCATATTACATTTACCAACCAATAAGAAAATATTAATGCATAATGGTTCTTGTTTTTAATTCTCTTTAGTTAATGAGTTCTTTTCAACAAAACCTCCATTCTAGGGAAACAGACCTCCACTTTAACGACCATTAGTATATTAGTAAAAATTTTACCGAATTAATTTTTTCTCATTATATTCGAAATCACAATTCAAAACTACGATAAAAAATTAATTTCGATATGTAAGAGAAATTCAAAGACATACCGGAAACATCTAAAACTGCTTTAATGAGGTTATCATAATTTTGAGGTAACAATAGCGCTTCGGATCTTAGTGTTGGTTGATCCATGATAATCCTCAGTTTTTGCAAGACTCTTGCCAATAAATTCATTCCTAAAAGTATGAATGAGTTTTCAGTACAAGTAACCTTGTTGGAAGTGAACTGAAATGATTCAGATATTTAGTGACCAAAATTTTCTCTAGAACTTCAATGTATATATGTACATTTTATAAAATAAATCCAGAAACTTTCATGAATCAGGTCATTTCTGAAATTTCGCGTGTTGGAATTTATTTTTTAATTTCGCGAATCAGCAAAATCAATTTATTTGACAGGAATTAGTTTTCACAACATTGGACCTTCACAGGCAAATGCACGGGCAAAATAAGGTTAAGATCCTGTTTTCGTGTAAAATAAAAAATGACTCAGAAAACTACATCTCATGAGAATTAATTTTCGCGAATCAAACAAATTTAATTTCGCAAATTTAGCAGATTTAGCATTTAGAAGATCACCAAATTTCTAAAAAGCTGACAAGTTTGCTAATTTTGAAAAGTGATTATCAACTCACCCCAGCTGATGTCTTGATAACGTGAGACCTCTTTAGCATTGGCCATTGTATTTTAATAGACCAACAACAGTTGGTCATTTCTGATAATGATTTGCAGGTCTTTGTTGGAGTATGCTTTTTGATAAATCTAAAAAATTAAAAAACATATAAAGCACCAAATCCTAAAATTTTGGAAAGTCTTATCGTAAGACGGTGAATTTGCTTCAGAAGCAAGTATTTTCCTTTTTGAATAATTTTAAAGAAGCCCCCCCCCCCAGCGTGGACCCAAATCATGCGATCACGCTAAATTTCAAGTTCAATCACACATCACGAAAAATAACCAAATCGAAGTTCATCACGCAATTATCGACACTACCGAGCAAAATTTCGTTTAATCACGCATCACGCTCCTAAACTTTGTCAAATCACGATCATGTTCTAACTTCCAATCACGCTATCACGCCAAAAAGAATTCGCAATCACGCCATCACGCTTGTTAACCCCCCCCCCCCCCAATCACGCCATCAAGCAAATCTCTGGGGGGGGGGCTCTTTTAAGACTCAAAATCAAAAGGTCCTAAAGTCCGTTGTGTGCCATTTTTCAATCAATGCTTCTTGAGCCAATATTTCCGCTGAAAAGACTGATTTAAAAAAAAAATTCTGTTTGACTATGCATCAGTAACCCATACCTATGAGCTAGACCAAAAATAATGATTTCTAACTGAAACTTAGTAAACTGGGCACTACTGCACTTTGTCGAATGTCGGATATATCTAACATTAGAACGTTTAGGGTTAAACAAAATGAAGAAAATTCTAAAAAATATTTTGGTGTTTTCAGCATTTTTGAGAATTATAAGAAAAAAATAAATTTTCTAGGAAAAAAAGATTGGGTAGGTGAATAATTACCTTTTCAAACACTTCAGTAAACCGAAGAGGGTCATATTCGTTTGTGGCTCTCAACATTCTGGCACTCTTTAAACTTTTCTTCTCGTCTGTTTTATTTAGTGTACATCTTTTTGCATGCTGGATGTAGCAGCGTGCTTTGAAAAGTATCTTGCAGTGAGGGCAAGAAACAACGTCCTCATTTTTATTGTGATGCCTGGCACAGATGAGGTCGTCTTTCTTTTTTAAGGCGACACAATCGTATTCGTAATCACCTGTAACAAAGAGGAATCAAGTAGCCTCAGAAAGGAGTTCCTCGCAAAGCTTTCCCGAGAATTTTTTTACTCCATCTCGGCCCGAAGTTGCTTAGGCTTAGAAAGAGGTTTTTCTCAAGACCATTAGAAGGTATCTGTTGACCAAATATCAAAACCATCTGATTGTCCCTTTAAAAGATGTTCATCGATTTTGGAGTCTAAAATACCTCAAAATACCTCAAAAAGCCCTCAAATTAGGTATTAGAACATCATCATACCATATAATTCCGGTAATATCTGTTTTAGGTAATTTAAGTACTTTCATTTACTTTTTCCGTTTATGCTCAGGTTAGCATCAAAATTATGTTCTTATTCAGTACATATAACTGATCACGTTTTTTATTTTATTGATGGAGTGATTAGCCCTGGGATTGTCTGGATGAAAATCTCACACATGTGATTTTTACTAAATTGATGTAATGGTTTGATGTAATGTTTTGTTACATCATGTAATCGCTCCTCCTTAAAAACGGGGAGTTCGTTTGAACAGAGGATAGAAAATATAATGTGACAAAAATCCCATGGTACAATAAAGAAAGTTTTTAACCTACCTTCGGCAGTTAGCCGTTAGAAAATTGCAAACCTTTCCCGCGATCTTGGTGCCATTTTTACTAATGGGTTATCCCCATGATTCCTGATGTAATGTCTATTCATCGGCGGTGGGGTTAGTTTTCTGCAAAATTGGCAAAAATGTGGTAGATGGCCATCCGCAGTTTTTTTTATTTCTAAAAATAGAAGCAATTTACTCAAAGGAAGGCTGATCTTGTTTTTTGTCTACACGCGTCTAGCTAACAAACGTTATTTTCTAATTATGATTGCCCGGCAAGGGGTAAAATAGGGCAAAATAGGTACGGGCATGTTACCTTTATCACCTCCATAACTTGCAAAACACCAACATGGAGAATCAATTCTTTGAAGATTAACGCGAAATTAAACCCCGACGAAATCTTTTAAAACTGTGACTCGCGAAATAAATCGAGATAATTTAGGCTCGTAAAATTTAATCCGATGAAAGTACGAAAATTGCCAATAGGAAGGTTACGAAGAAATGATTGTAAGCTAGTTTTTGGAATTGTCGATTCTACTAATGAGAGACTTTCAATTTCATGTCATTGTACTTGCAATTTGATATCGTGCATAAATACATGAATAGAAAAATTTCCGCCAGTTTTTATTCCTTCATATTCTGTAGATGCATCATCTTCATCGCTATTGATTGCCTGTTACAACGGGAAAGAATGTAAAAGTTCATGTTATTCCCAGCGTCAATAGTGTATTTTTTTTTTAATTTAGAAAAAAAAGTTAAAAATTTCGGGAATATTTTGTAATTGCAGTCCCACTAAGGGTCGTTTTTTTCAAATGTTAGGGTCCATTCTTCAATCTCAGCAAAACACCCCTGTCAGTCGGCAATGGTAGTCTCTCAGGTTTTATGTAAGCTTAGCCTGTACCAAACTCTTCTTCACTGTCTGAAAATATAACGCGAAGTTCGGTTTGTTACGGTTAGGCAACATTCCGTGTCTCAGACATTTTTACACAAATCTCTGAGACCATGTTCAGACATTACGGTTTCGTATCGCTCCGGTGTGGTATTTGTTACGGATAGGAAGTGTTCATACCGGTTTCAGAACGTTTCGGAGCAAGAAAACAGAGCAGTTCCATTCCGATTAAAATAGTGGAGCGAAACTGTTTCGATCTGTTTTCCTTTGTAACGTCTTCTTTTTTGACGTATCACCCCTTGTTAACTTTTGAGCCCGCACCCTTAGAAGGCATCTAATACCTCTGTGTAAATTTATCTTATGAAGGTATTAAGACACAGAAAAATACAGATGAGAGATCAGAAAATGGTTCAAACCTGTAAATTTCACTTTCACAATGTCAAGGGTACACCAACTGCAGTTTGGAACATCGTTCTTTCTTGATTCAACATTTAGTGTATCTGGCCAGTGCAGAATCTTTCTGTCTGGTGAAATCCAATGACTTGAGACGATACTTTCACTTTCGATTGTCTTCCAATTTTTAATCGCATTTTAGACATTTTAATTTCACACTAAATTAAATTTAGATATTTCAAACTATCAAAATGTATTATTGAGAAAATTATGTTTTTCCAAAGTTTTATAAGCAAAATTTTAGAACCAAATCATGTTGACCATCTCAACCAGGCTAGAAAAAAATTGTCCAAAAAAGATAAAACAGCAAAAATCAATTCCTGCGAATGTGATTTTTTTCACCATTTGTATGAAAATGACAAGAGTAATCAAATTATGCCAAACAGCCATAATTATTGCCATAAAAAAGTTACTATGCTTTTATGAAATAAAGTTTTGGAGGGATTAAATTTCTCAGATTGATTTGGGCAAAATATGAATAAAATCCCAGAAAAAAAAATCAAAGACCACATTTAAAATATTTATAGCATCAAAGAAGCACTAATATGTGTACTTCTTACTGGCAGTAAAAAGGCACAAATATCATCTCCCAATGATAAGTAACCCACGAAATCTTAAAATTTTGTGAATGAGCTCAACAAGCAAAATTTAATCCCCATGAAATTTAATCCCATTTAAGTAAATTTTTCCTAAAATATGAAGAAATATCATTTAACAAAGCAGATACGACCATTCCATTTTCATATTCAACACATGCAGCTTTTTGTAAAAACTGACTTTTGTGCAAATCCTTTAATTGACCTTTGTAATTTGTAATTGCGATAATGTTGACAGATCTGGAAACGCAAGGCACTGAAAAAAAGTCTTGACATAAAGCAGACTTATACACTTTACAATTGAACGTTTGTTTTTGAGCTTTCAATCCGCGCAAAATTACCATCTCTTGTTAAAAACCAAGAATCTTTTGCACTGTTCCCAAATTTTGTTCCAACTTCTTTCTTTTGTTTTTGAGCTTTCAATCCGCGCAAAATTACCATCTCTTGTTAAAAACCAAGAATCTTTTGCACTGTTCCAAAATTTTGTTCCAACTTCTTTCTTGGTACACAAATCTATTCTCATGGATTCTACGTACAATTTGACTTAGAGGATTTTGTGACTTGCGGATGAACTTCTTAAAAAACTGTAAATGATTTTCAAATGGAAATGCAGAAATTATTCAACAATTTCCGTGCATCGTCCAAATTTTCATTTCTAATAAAATCGTTCGAATCAAGCAAAATTCTGAATGCAATAGTCAATGATAAGAAATGCTTGTAGCGATCTTCATCCAAAATTTGTCGTAGAACAATAAACCCAACATACAGTAAAAAAAGACGAAATTCAGTCGCTTTCCATCTTTTCAGGTCCTTCTGGCCTCTGGGTTGGCGTGCAAATTCAGATGGAAATTTTCCATTCATGCTGTTTAACTGTGATGAGATTCTATTTAGCTGCCCAGCAGATAGTTTATATCGTCTGTCACCTTCTTTCCACACAAATAAAAGTCTTTTGACAACTCCAAGGCAAACAAGGTGCATATAGTCAAGAGGAAATTGGGAGACGCAGCAAATCCCAAAATCAACTAAACAGGAGAGTTCCAATTGGTGTTTTTCAGCATACTGAAATCTTGAAAATGCTTCATCAGTCCTTTTATCAGAATTAAGGTTATGAAAAACCATTCTCCTTTGACAACACAGCGTTCACAACCGTGATAGCCATTGTGTGCTTTAACACACTTCAAAAGTTGACGAGCTGGGACATCACAGGGCAAAGAGAAAATTATAACTTGATAAACTATGCCTTCAAACTCAAGCCCTTCCAATTTCAATGAAGCATATTCAAAAAGAAAATCATTTAGGAACTCACGAAGGTCAGTAGGCTTTGAAGTGCCATAATAAAGAGCAACTGTGAATGGAGTAAGCTTTGAAAAATTACACATTATAGGCCAAAACTGACCATTAGTTGACTTGAATATTGGGAGTCCATCCACATTCACACATAATTTTATACAGTTTCCAGGTATATGGAGTCCTGAATTCTTAGAGAGTATTCTGAGAATTCCTTTCTTTAATTGGAGCTAATTTATTAGCTTAGGTTAATTATCGAACCTACTTCTACTGCACACAGATTCCATGGGCTAAACATCCCGCTTTTGCGGGTAATTAATTCCCGTCGTTACTTCTCCGCCATCTTTATTTTCAATCATCGGCTGACGGCAATTTTCTCTAACTAGTATTCCAACGCAGATCCTATAAATCAGACTCCATTTGCATACCCCATCTCTGCCAGATAGCTTCAAAATAATTTTATATCATTTCAATATGAAATTTAACAAAAGTCTAAAACTCAGTTTGTTCCTGTTTTTGATCACTCATGTTGATTGTGGTCCAAAAGCGAAGAAACCAAAAACAGATGAAAAATCATTAACACCACCAAATGATGATCAACTGGCATCTAATTCTGCAAAGGGAACCATCAACCCTCACACGTTCACACGCGACGATTGGAACAACTTATTGAGAGAGGAAGTTGTACTAATTGCTGAGAGCCAGAACCTCAACCCAAACACCCTTACTGATGCTACCCTTAGATCAGTCCTGTTCGACATTTACAACCCTCCTACGACTAATAGTACTTCTGGCGGTAATGTATCCCCGGTTAGACCTGATAATGTACCTATAACTCAATCACCAACACCAACGGACTCTGAACCAAAACATGATGATCCAGCCATGCAACGACCATCTGGCGGAGCTCCAGCAACCAATTCCATTTCAATCGTGAGAGAAGATAACTCCTCAAACCTATCACAAAATCAATTAATGATGCTGATTGACGACAGACTCACATCAACCATGTCTCGTTTCCTAACCAATAACGTCAACAGTCTTACTCCTGGTACTCCTGCAAACTCAGTTCCCCATCAACGCTACCAATCTCAACAACAACAACTCGATCTACCATCTTTGCTGCGACAAAATCAAAACAATCCCTCGGCGCCGGCAAATTTCCTTTCCCTCCACTCTCAACAACAAGACGATCAAAATGGCCGCCCTCAAGAACTTTCGAATTTGCAACTACCTCCCGTCTCAGCCAATGTTATCAACAGGATCAGACGTGGTGAGTTCGTAAATTTTGATTCTTTGCTTCCTCAGAATGTAGGGCGAGCCACCAACACCCATATTTCCCTGAGTTTTGACGGGGATAGTATCTCTTTGGCCAGCAACAACGACACCTCGACAAAAGACAACCCGAAGTACAAAGCAAAAGTCACTGATTTTCTTACTTGGTCCCTAGCTTGGACTTTTTTCTTTCAAATCATGGTACAATTTAAAGCCCATTTGGCTGATCAACTTCTACAATACCAGCTCTATATTACAAACTTGGCAAATCAATACATCTTTTCAGCCTGGTATAACTATGACAAAGCATTTCGTCAGTCCCTCGCCAACAATCCACAGAAAGTGACGTGGGGCTCAACTGACGGGTATATTTTTAATCTGTATGTAAGGGATCAAATTTTAAGAGCTAAGTGTTTTACCTGTGGCTCCAGTGGCCATCTCTCTCCCTCCTGCCCTGCAAAGGGCAAGAGTCCAGCAGCTCCTAACATGAATAAGTTGCAATCGTTTGGCAGTAGTCAGCAGAGTTTTCAAAAGCCCCGGGCCCCTGGGTTCCCACCCACCCAACCAGGCTCTTTCGGATCAAATTCCCACAGTGTCTCATCCAATTTTCAGGCCCCCTCTCGTTTCTCTGTGCCTTCCCAACATGGTTCCAGGCCACCGCCCTTTCCTGCCCCCCAGCGATCCCAGACTGCCGGCTATAGTGGCCAAGTGTGCCGGAAATGGAACCAAGGGCTGTGTATTCGACCTTCCCATAGCTGCAGATTTCTCCATGTCTGCATCTTCTGTGGGGCCAGTGACCACCCAGGATTCCAGTGCCAGTGATTCTCTTCTACTAGATTCCTTTCCTTCACAGTCTTCTCTACCCACTTCTGTTTCCTCGCCTGTAAATATATCAAATCTCGAGTTTCTTTTGTCAGGGTACTCCCCTGATATTGTTGATTTTTTAATTCATGGTTTTTCCCATGGGTTTCGTTTGGGCTTTGGAGGAACAATTCTTCGGCTATGATCGTAGGGGACAAAGTTTCAGCGTCCATTATGAAAGAACTAGAGCGAGGTCACACCGCAGGCCCCTTTGCTACTTCTCCCCTTCCCAATCTTCACTGTTCTCCTCTTGGATCTGCACCTAAAAATGATGGTTCTTCTCGTATTATTCTTGATTTGTCTCAACCTAACGGCTGTTCAGTGAATGACGGTATCCCTATAGAATCGTGCCACGTGAAATATTCTTCTTTTGATGATGCTGTAGATTTAGTTCATCTCTTGGGTAGAGGTTGCTTCATGGGAAAGATTGACATCAAGCACGCATTCAGGCTTTGTCCAGTACATCCGGATGATTGGTATCTACTTGGATATTACTGGAGATCTCGTTGGTATGTTGATTTGAGATTGCCATTTGGACTTAGATCTTCTCCTTTTATTTTCACTACCTTTTCTGACGCACTTCAATGGATTTTAGTCGTCAAGTATAACATTACCGCTCTTGTACATTACCTCGATGATTTTTTCGTTGTTGGCAGAACAAAGGAAGAGTGTCAGTCTCGTATGGATCTTATGGTTCAGGTCTTCGACTTCTTAGGTGTTCCCATAGCAAAGGACAAGTTTGAGGGCCCATCGCAGAGGATTGTGTTCTTGGGGATTGAGATAGATTCTGTTGACTTTACCATCCGTCTACCTGCAGACAAGAAACTTAGTCTTTTGAATACTGTTGAATCTTGGCTAGTTCGGAAGAAATGCACCAAGCTTGATCTTCTTTCTCTCATAGGTTCTCTTTCCTTTGCATGCAAGGTTATCAAACCTGGTAGAATTTTCCTGCGTCGTCTCATTAACCTTTCTACTTCTGTAGCTAAGCTCCATCATCATATCTCTCTCTCTAAATCAGTTCAAGAAGATCTTATTATGTGGTCTACTTTCCTCCGCTCTTGGAATGGGAAATCCATTATGCTGAGCCCCGTTGTGTCTTCCAAATCCCTAGCTTTGTCTACGGATGCATCCTTCTTGGGTTTCGGTTCCTTTTTTTCAGGGACATTGGTTCTCTGTTCCCTGGCCTTCCCCTCCTGCTCAGCACAAAGGAAAACCTATTCACATTGCTATCCTAGAGTTGTTTGCCATCTATGCTGCCCTCTCTTGCTGGAAACATTCGTTCTTTTCCCAACAAGTCTTGATCTTCACAGACAATGAGACCATTGTCTCTGTCTGGGCTTCTGGTACCTCCAAAGATCCTAGAATCATGTGTATTGTCCGAGCTCTTTTCTTCTTATCTGTAGAAATCAACGCCTCCTTTACTTTCCAACATGTCGCAGGCAAAGACAACATCTTTTCTGATCTTCTATCTCGTCTACAGGTCGAGAAATTCAAATCCATCTGCCCAGCTTCAGATCAATGTCCGTCAGTCATTCACACCTCTATCATGGACCTTTGGGAAGAGATCTTGTCCATTTCTTGAGACAGTCTACAGCTCCGTCAACACAAAACACCTACAGATCAGGCATCCGTTCTTACACAACATTCTGTCTTTCGAATCAAGTTACTCCTTTTCCAGTCACCGAAGCTTCTTTGTGTTTTTATGCTGTTTCCTTAGCCAATCGCAAGCTATCGTTCAAGACTATTAAAGTGTATATATTCGGGGTCCTTTATCAAAACAATATGCTGGGTCAATTTTCTCGCTTATCAGATTTCAACATCTTATTTCACACTCTTCGTGGAATCCGGCGGTCTCAAGGTAACTTGTCTTCTCGACCACCCAGGTCCCCTATCACAATTCGACACCTTCACATTATCCTGGACTATCTCAACCACTCCGGATTCTCACCTACCGACAAAGCCATGTTCCAAGCTGCATCTCTTCTCGCATTCTTTGGATTACTTAGAGTATCAGAGTACACATGCCCATCCCCCTGCAGATTTGATCCGACTTCCCACCTCCAAGTATCAAATGTTTCCTTCAACGCAAATTTTACAATGATGCTTGTCAGAATCAAAGCCAGCAAAACTGACCCATTTCGTCAGGGAACTACAATTAGATTATCCAGCCTTTCCCATCGACTTTGCCCAGTAGCAGCTATGAGAAATTATCTCCAGCCAAATCTACCACAAACGGGTCCTCTTTTTGTCAGATCTAATGGTCAATTTTTTACACGTCGTCAACTAGTTACCCTTTTGAACTTGGCCCTTCCCAATGTACCCAACATAAATACTCACAGTTTTCGAATTGGTGGAGCCTCTGCCGCGCTGTCATCGGGTGCTTCTGATTCAATGATCCGCTCACTAGGACGCTGGACCAGCGACTGTTATCTACGTTATCTCAGAATTTCAGACAATGATATACATCATTTTCAATCCCGCATAGCATCATTAACACTTACCTCTACTATTTGGGACCCAGATAAATGGTAATGTTTTACCATCGACAATAATTGTGTTTAGTTCTTCCTTTTTTCCGTTGTTTTTACTATATTGTTGTTACTATGTTGTTTTTGCATTTGGGGTGACTTTGGGTGTGTTGGCTTACCTTCGGCAACCTTAGGGCCTTCTTACTTTCCTAGTGTCATTGTCCTGGCTGCTTTAGCCCATACAGTGCACTGGATATTATGGTTCTCCTTTTTGATTAGCACAGCACATCCCCAATGTTACCCCAAAGCAAACCATTAAGTTTAACGTCATTTCATTTGAATAAATTTCGACTTCATTCAATTATCTTGTCTCCATTTATTCTCAAATCTTTGCTAGGCAAAACAAGATCTTCATTTCGGACATCAGACTAAGGGACTTTGATTCAGGCTTATCTTTTGATCCAATTAGGTAAAACAGGATCACCATTTCGATTACTACTCAAGATACAGTGGCTGTGTTTAGTTTAGGCTATTTTCATATCCCCACAGGTCAGATAATTAATTGGAGCTAATTTATTAGCTTAGGTTAATTATCGAACCTACTTCTACTGCACACAGATTCCATGGGCTAAACATCCCGCTTTTGCGGGTAATTAATTCCCGTCGTTACTTCTCCGCCATCTTTATTTTCAATCATCGGCTGACGGCAATTTTCTCTAACTAGTATTCCAACGCAGATCCTATAAATCAGACTCCATTTGCATACCCCATCTCTGCCAGATAGCTTCAAAATAATTTTACCGCCCACCCACCCAACATGTCTTTCTTGTTTTGCTCCTCTTTTCTTTCTTTTTCAGGTGAACACGATGTCATCAATCAATCGTAACCCAGCGCCTTTTTGTTGGTCCTAGAGTTTTTCCTGATGGCAGGTTTTTTAGCCCAAGGACCGACCATTTGGGATGTGCTGTGTAATCACTAACCGGTAGTTTTTATCTCGAAATCTACCCTTCTCAAAAATCCTAATATTATGGTCTCTTACACTGGCTCGGCCACGGTCCACAGTGCTTACAGATACTATTTATACTGGTTCGGCCACGGTCCACAGTTCTTACAGATACTATTTACACTGGCTCGGCCACGGTCCACAGTGCTTACAGATACTATTTATACTGGTTCGGCCACGGTCCACAGTTCTTACAGATACTTTTTACACTGGCTCGGCCACGGTCCACAGTGCTTACAGATACTATTTATACTGGTTTGGCCACGGTCCACAGTTCTTACAGATACTATTTACACTGGCTCGGCCACGGTCCACAGTGCTTACAGATATTATTTACACTGCTTGGCCTCGGTCCACAGTGATATTTTAAGGTGTGTTGGCTTACCTTCGGTAACCTTAGGGCCTTCTTACTTTCCTAGTGTCATTGTCCTGGCTGCTTTAGCCCATACAGTGCACTGGATATTATGGTTCTCCTTTTTGATTAGCACAGCACATCCCCAATGTTACCCCAAAGCAAACCATTAAGTTTAACGTCATTTCATTTGAATAAATTTCGACTTCATTCAATTATCTTGTCTCCATTTATTCTCAAATCTTTGCTAGGCAAAACAAGATCTTCATTTCGGACATCAGACTAAGGGACTTTGATTCAGGCTTATCTTTTGATCCAATTAGGTAAAACAGGATCACCATTTCGATTACTACTCAAGATACAGTGGCTGTGTTTAGTTTAGGCTATTTTCATATCCCCACAGGTCAGATAATTAAGCCCAGATAACAATAATCTCCTCCAGCTTTAGATACAATGGCACAAGTACGAGGTGTGTCAAGTAAAGTTCTCGTATCTTTTGGTAGCTGTTCATCGCGTCCATTCTTTTTGAGCAAAGAAAGTAATTGGCTGTTTTAGTTATTTTATTTTTCAAGATCCAAGAGGAGAGATCAGAAGCGAGGTTAGAAGCTGTGTCAACTTCTTCATTTTCAACCTCTCCATCTGTGTCATTGATATGTTCTCTCAAAAAGTTATCAATATCTTCATCAGTACTTGTCTCATAATCAGACAGTTCTTCTTCACTTGTAGGGTTTTCAGTCAAGAAATTGCTTTCAAAGTTAGTTGGGTCAGAGTACCCAATAGGAGTATTATTTGACGCGATTTCGTTTTCTGAAACATATGACTCATCAGATGAGGATAAGTCTTGCAAGATGGTTTCAATCCTACGTTTTTCTTTTCTCCATTGCCGTTGATATTCATTACGTTCCATGAGAAATATTGCCTTGTTTACATATTTTCAAAAAGATTATTCAACATTAGTAAAGTAAGTCATACATTATAATAAGCAAACAAGACTAAGACAATCTTATCAATCAATATGGATTACCATCTCGCATCGATTGTTATTGTTTTACGTTATTGGTATAAAAAAGCAATCACTAAACTAATTGACATGACCAGGGAATGTCAATTGAAGTTCAATCAAAGTCAATCAAAGCTAAAAAAAGATGTCCAGACAGTTCCAATTGAACGAATCGAACGCCGAATCAATTGAAAGTAATCGAACACAATTGAATAATTGTGATTCGATTGTTGAACGCAATCGATTTCAATTACTTAACCCATGACATACACCCTTATTGGAACATTTTTCGCTATTAATTCGATTTATATTCGATTAGTTTACAGTTTGATTAGTTCGATTATATTCGATTAGCTTCGATTATGTTCGATGTAAATAGACGTGTAAATAGTGAGGTTAAGTTACAACGACAGACCATTGAGTTTAAAGCCCCGAAGGAGCTAGAGGATAATTAGGTGGCCATCACAAATAACATGTGTTCCGTTCGCGTCGTTTTTAGGTCTAAAAAACGAGTCGGTCGGTCGGTCGTCAAAAAAAACGTCGGAAAAATGGATTTTCAAACCAATCTATCGGAAAGTTACACTAAAGTCACAATAGTATAGTTATTCCTGCCAGAAAAGACCCTAAAAACCAAAGTAGCCCCTTTTTGTATTGTTGTACAATGATATTTCAGTATCTCTAGCAGGAGAACCCTAACCCTTCCGTAATTTTTTTTATAACCGAGATCGTCGGGTAAAAATCCAACGTCTTTCCGACTTTCCGACTCAAAATAGTCGGAAAATTAGGAAAAATCATCAGCCGGTCGGACGACGCGAACACAAGTTATTCGTGATGGCCGCCTTATTTCCCATCCAGAACGCCCGCACATGATTTTCTACACAATCGCGCTGGATTGGAAGAAAAATATCGCTAGATCTCAAAAAATGTAGTACTCTATAACAAAATACCACTAGATAAATCTATCATCATGATTGTGGCGCGTTCGGGATGGGAAATTAGTTGCTTCACTTTTCCTTGCCTGGGAAAGGTTTTAAAGACTCTGCTCTAGCCCCTCGGGCTGTAAACTCAAATGCGACGAACGAATTTCAGGTGTTTCCGCCTAGGAAAAAAAACGTAATCCGACTAAATACTTACGCATGTCAAGAATCGAAGGGTTGATAATGATAGTAAATCGAATACTAATCGAAAGTGATCGAATAGTAATCGAAGGTAGCCGAACGGTAATCGGAGGTGATCGAATAGTAATCGTACGTAATCAATCGAATTTAGAAGACGATTAATTTTGATTATATTTGATAATCGAATTAGTTTAATCGTTCGATTATTTTCGATTAATTTCGATTAGTTCGATTACTATTCGACGTTCGATCACCTTCGATTGATTTCACCTGGAAACTTGATTGATTCGACCAATCCACTTCTCGATCTACTTCCATTTCCTACGATCGATTTGACAATCGAATCCTTCGATTGACATCCCCTGGATGTTATATGATCATTTGATAATCTTTACTACTTAAAGACTACTACTGCTACTCTGAAAAAGGATCAAAATCCCCTTTAAAAATCATTGCTCTGACCCCCCTGGAAAAGAAGAGTGCTGATGATCTGTATATGGTTTAAAAATAACTGGAAATAGCCCAAATCAAACAGTCAAAATTAGTTTCATACATACCAAAATAGCACAAAGAAAGAGTCTGCAAATCATTATTGCTCTTATTGTGATATAAAATAATCTCAACTTTGCATATCACACAGGACCGAATCCACAGCGAAATGTACAGCGAAGAGACTGTTATGTTTTTGGCTGCTGGCTCTTGATCGTCATTTCGGACCTGAGTATACAATTTCCCGCGAAATATTTTCCTTGATTGGCGGGAATGTCCTAAGCATGACGGGAGATCAAAAATCATTCAGGGGGTTTATTTACAGCTGAACCAGCTATTAATATACTTTTTGGAAGTAATCTGGATTAAATATCTAGATTGAGAATCCAATAACACATATATAATAATATTTTCTCATTTTTTAAAGAAATGAGTTGCAGAAAGTCCAATATTTTGCTCAAGAGCTAAATGTTATAACCCCCGTCTTTTGACTGAATAATATGACATGGCGGGAGTTGGGCGGGTTCCGGGTTCCGGGTGGCGCTTAGCAGCGTCCACCCACGACTTCAAAACGATTCGAAAAGTCGGATGGTCGGGTCGTCGGCTGACCAGCAAAAACTTTTCCTCTTTGCGCTAGCGTAAAGGCCTGTTTCCATCGACCGCGTGGATAAAATTCTTTAAGTAGATTTTGTTGCAGACTCCGCGCGGTCAACAGTTGATTTCCATCAACAAGGAGGCAAACTTCTCACACAATCTGTATGTTTATATTTTTTGCTTGATCAGCTGTTTTTTACGATGGCCCAGAAGGCTCAAAACACGCACTTCTAGTTTTTACGCACTTCCAGCTCTTATAAAATTTGTGAATTAGAACACTGCCTAGGGTCAATGGCCCAGAAGGCTCAAGTGACACTGCGCACTTCTGACTTTTTTAGGGCGGGAAATTTCCAAGCGAGCGGCCCGCGCTATGAATTGTTTTTCGGTCTTTAAAATGAATGTCGAGTTACGCAAAATGAGTTAACATTTTCGAGTTGTTCATATCAAGAGTTACAGGTTAAAATTTCCGAGTTAAGTGCTGGTCAGCAAGATTTTCCCCCAGTGGTAAAAATTGGGGAATTTTCGGGCTTAAATCGGGGAAGAAAAAAGTCACCAAATATTAACTTGGTTTTTTGCATCCGTGAAAACTAGAAGTGCGTGTTCTTGAGCCTTCTGCTGGGAGCGCCAAAATAAAGGCTGCTACCCACTCAGCATTTTATGGTCGGCGAACAAAGCGCGCGGCTTAATTATTGCATAAATTACATAAATCAAGCCTTCAAAGGCGTTCGCTTTGAGCGCAACAAGAGTTGAAACTTTTTAACTTTTTTCGCGAAGCTGGACAGCTTACCCTTTGTTTTTATCAAATCAACCAATCAGAAAAGAGAATTTTTTTCTTGTCTCGTGTGCAAAAGATGTGTATCATGTGCAAAAAGATGATAAACAAAAGAAGAGAGAAAAACATGTGCTGCAGAGTGGAATGAGAAAAGCGTACAGCGACCAAAGTGCCCGAGCCGTGCGTCTTGTTCGCCGACCATAAAATGCTGAATGGGTAGCGGCCTTAACTCGAGAATCTACAGGACGGAAAGTAACTCGAAAATCTAAAAGAATGTAAATAAACCGAGTTAAAAACGAGAAATAACTCGAAAATTTAAAGGGAGAAAAAATACTCGAGTTAAATTACCAGAAATAACTCGAAATTTTAAAGTCAAGGAAAAAAACCGAGCTACGAAATTGAGAATAACGTCATATAGAAGGTACAAAATGACGTCATTATTTCCGAACATAACTCGTTTTTTTTATAACGCGGTTTTTTAACTCGAGAAAAATAACTCGGGATTTCAGAGCCTCTTCGCTATATTATCATCATCAACTCATTTATTAAAACTCGGTATCTATTTTGCTGGCCAGAACGGCTATCTTTCGAGGGGGACTTTTGCGTCACTAAAATATTTTTAGAAGTGCGCAGTGTCGTCACAAAAAAACTCGGAAGTGCGCAGTGTCTCGTGAGCCTTCTTGGCCATGACCCAAGACAGTTCTAGTTCACAAATTTTATAAGAACTGGAAGTGCGTGGTGAGCTTTAGGGGCCATCGTAGTTTTTCTCTCACTTGATTGGTTGATGGATTATATTTTAAGAAGTGCTATCGTGCACGCTCAAAATTTTCAGCGGAGAAAAGAGCACGAAAGAGCAGAAGAGAGCCCTTTAAAAATTAAAAATTTTCAAAGTTTTGTTGAAGTCGTCAAAATGCTCAAAAACAACGTTATGTAAGTGTTGCTTTAACGGTAAACAATATAACGTTACAGTTAAGTTAGAAAATTAACCAAAAAATACCCTAAAGAACAAAACAAATATTTTTCGTTGTTATCATTACGTTAATATTACGTTGTAGAGACGTTGGTTTTTAAACCGTTAGAAAAGGAACTATGGCACAACGTTGTACAACGTTGCTATTAGGTTGTACAACGTTGCGACCTAAATATAAACCAATAAGCAACGTTGTTACAACGTTGTGTGCCAGCTGGGTGAAGTTAACCTTGCATAAGATTTCAGGGTCAGGAAAGGGAAGACAGAAATCAAAAAAAATTTGAGCAATTGCATTTTATTTGGTTCTCAAAAGTTTTACAATATCAACGTCGTTTGAGTAGAAAGTTTTTACGTGGATAGCTTTTTTTCAGCACTTTCTTTCGAATTCTCCTCATCAGTTACAGTTGTTTTTTGACTTTGCTCTTCCTTTTCCATCTTTTTTACCATCCAATTTGTAAGGCTACGTCTGTGATGGACTTTGTATAACCTTCGCCGTTTGAAATGTGGAAGACCATCAACATGATATATGATCGGTCTCTACGCCGCTCGAATCCGCAGAGTTGAGATAAACAATGTCTCCAATTTGTTTTGGCATGTCCTGTTTTTTATTTTCTCATATAGTCAATATTAAGCTTTGTCCAAAACGAGGCTAACCTTTTGTTTTGCGCATGTCACTTGTCTCAAAGAACAATTAGGCTTAATTTAACTATTTGACTTTAATGCGCTAAAATAATCGAATATCGTTATAAATGCGATAAAGATGGCGGACGGGATTATATAGATAAAAATGGCGGACGGGATTACAAAGATAAAGATGGCGGAAGGAAGCTGTGTTATATTTTGAAAAATGTAGTTTCAAAGCTCTAAAAGTTGTATTGCTGCTGTTTTCTGACAAGAAGTTGAAAACAAACATTCAAACAAACCTTTATTACGTGGAAGAACCCATGAATCACCATTGTACAATACACCAATGCCATCATGTCAGAGAACTATAACTTCATTTGTGAAAAATGTGGCAAATTATTTCGCCTAGAAGCAGAACTCGAAACTCACCTGTACATTTGTAAATATAAACGTGTAAATACCAAGCAACGACATAAAAACCAAACAAATATAAACAAAAACCATATTACAGACGAACCAAATGTAAATAATGTAAATAATGAAATTATAAAAAAAGAGAAAGATGTAAATACCACACACTTATCGACATTCAGGAGATGCTCATACAATCAGATGAAATATAAATTATACGTGAATATGACTACATCGCAAACCTGGAGACATTCACCCAGTAAAGATACTCAATCCTAACCAAATCATCTACGGTCTCAAAGCAACCGAATTTATTGAAAAAACCAACAACACTTACGAAAAGATAATACAGTTGAGGAAGAACCTGTTTAAACTTCCCACAGGAAAACCAGGAAAGGATTTCATAACGGAGTTGACTTTCTGGCTAGAGACATTCAATAGTCAAGAAAATTTGAACTGCATCGCAATGAAAGTGTTTATGATACTACCTGCTTTACTATTACAAAAACCGTCGAAGAATAGTAAATCCTTTGATCACTCCAACAGATTGGAAAAGAGACTCAAATTATGGAAAACAGGAAATTTTGAAGACCTGTTGCGTGAAGGGCAAGAAATCCAAAAGAGATTACTGGCATCTAAACAGACACACAAGGAAGACAAGGCAAAAGTTTTCTCAAACCTAATGCTTCAAGGAAAAGTGAACGCAGCCCTAACAATGCTATCACAGGAGGAAATAGGAGTGCACGAAGTGAACAATCAAGTCATTTGAGATCTGAAAGCAAAGCACCCGGATGCCCAAAAGATACCACCCGAAACCTTATACCAAGGACCCATAAACAAAGTGCTACCAACGTATTTCGACGAAATAGATGAAGGAATGGTTTTTAAAGCCATCACACGAACCAAAGGAGCTGGATAACAATCGCACATGGACGCAGAACTATACAGGCACATCCTTACCAGTAAGAAGATCAAAAAAGAGAACAAGGAACTTCAAATCTAAGTTGCCAAGCTTACGAAACTTCTCGCCACAAAATGTGTTGATCCACTCACCCTTGAATCATATGTCGCCTGTAGACTCATACCACTCGAAAAGAATCCGGGAGTTCGACCGATTGGAGTAGGGGAAATCTTGAGGAGAGTAGTCGGAAAATGCATATAGGATGGGTTTTAAAAGATGATATACAGGACAGTGCTGGCCCACTACAGATGGCAACTGGTCTACAGTCAGGAGTCATCCACGCAATGAGAGAGATTTTTGAAAATGATGAAACCGATGCGATAATTCTTGTAGTTGCCTCAATCAGGTCTGTAATATTTTGGCAGTAAGCCTCAAAAACAATCCCTCAGCTATGTTTTTAATTCTCTAAGACCCCCTTCCCCCAACTTCAATGGTTGATAAGCCCCAGAGAGCCCAATCCAACCATTGAAGTTGGGGGGAGGGTTTCACTTCAAAAAACCTGAAAATCACTGTTTACTGCCAAATATTACAGAACTGATTGTCTGTATTTGAACACCATCCCATTTTTCGCAACCACCACGTTACCCTTAGTCTACAACAGGGGTGGAGCCTCAAGGGAAGAACCTCAAGAGGAGAAAGACAAAAATAAGGACACCCTGATGATGGAAGCGCATTGGCGACAAATGAAATTCACCCATGAAATGCCCCAGGAGACCCTTAGAAAAATAAAGGAGTGCCCTCATTGCTTCAGTGTGCTCGACACCCGTGGCATGAATGACTGAACATAAAAACTCAAAGCCTCCATACATTAATTTTGTTATTGATGGAAGTATCTTGCCGTCCCGCCTAAAGTGTGTCACCAATCTGTCACCAATGCGTCACCAACTGGAAAGCAGGTTTTCAGGCAAAATATTGTGACATGGTGACGCATGATATTTGGCTCAAAAAGCCTGTTTATAAGTTGGTGACGCTTTGGTGACGCATGGAAACGTTCATAAACCTATGTTTTGTACATGTAGATATAATATAAACCGTATTGTTTTTGAGTTCAATATTTGGTACGAAGGCCTTGCTTTTCGATGACCATCTTCAAGCGTTTCAGGATAGAGTTGATCAAATTTTATTGATCGTTGCCACCGGAAAATCAGCAAACGTTTTCTCGACTCGTGCCACAAACTCATTGTACGTTTCTTGCGTTAGGTTCTGTTGTTTTGCGTCTTGGGTCTTCGCGAAGTCTTTTCCGAATAAGATGGAATAGATTTTCTATTATGTTTAGGTCTGGGGAGCGAACAGGAATTTTGAACAGCTCATAGTTTTTACTTCTGGAATGCTTTTGAAATTCTCGTCGAATCAAATTTGAAAAGTTCTCACCGTTTATCTGCCCCCCCCCTCCCCGTTTCCTTCCTTCCTGCCCTTGGTCGTTATTTGCAGGCCTTCGTCTGGCCTGCGCCAAGTCATGGACGTCACTGCTCTCGCCTCTCCAGCAGGGTTGGGTTTGTGGGCGAAACCGACACCGTCTAAATAAAATTCCACATCTGACTGCCAGTAGGACAATGGTTTCTTCGAATACTCTCTGGCCCAAGCAACCCTGAGCTTCTTGTCATTTTCATTTAGGAGGCCTTTCTTGCGCGACTGCAAATAACGGTATTTGTTTTTCCTGAGGCAACCGCGAACATGTTTTGTGTTTATCCCATATTTTTCCCTCAATGTCATATCATTACTATTACTAATCCTTCAGAAAAACGTAAGTACAGTTAAAGGCTTTGAAAACAAAGTAACAGAGGACAAGGAGATAAGTAAACACGAAATGATTTGTTGAGACAGGCTTGCACCCTTTTATTCAGCTTAGTTATTTAACCGTCTTCGATTTTGCATTCTCACTCATGCAATAACGTTGTACACACAGTTTTATTTTACATTCTGAATTTGGAAAATTGTCAAAAATTCGAATTTTCAAACGTTCGAAATTCGAACGAGAAGAATAGTTTATTAATAAATAAGACAATAAAGTGAAAAAGAGCATCCAGTTGGTGGCTATATCTGTGGATACCCAGCCCCTGATACCTAGTAAGTCTCAGAAATATGCTTATACTAGTTCCCAGTTCATTTTCAGATTTTTGAGTAAGCAAATTTTTCGTTCCTCTTGAAAAGTGCGATTCAACGATATATAACATGACATACTTTGGAGAAAAAATTGTTTCCATGGAAACCGGATCTGGTCTGTAAAATAAACAAAACAGGTGTGTTTTTTTTGGGTCTGAGGTTTAAATCAAACTTTGGTCCCTGAAGTATTGCTGTGCCAAGTTTCATACTTGTACAGCCTTTTAATGACGCTTAACGTTGCATTTTGCATACTTTGCAATATTCTTGGCTCTCCAGCCCCACTGATACATAGGCTCAGAAATCAGCTTATAACTCGTTCCCAGTTCATTTTCAGATTTTTGTGTAAGCAAACTGTTTGTTCCTCTTGAAAAATGCGATCCAACGATATATAACATGACATACTTTGGAGAAAATTTTTTTCGTTTCCATGGAAACCGGATCTGGTCTGTAAAATACACAAAGCAGGTGTTTTTTTTTTGGTCTGAGATTTAAATTAATCTTTGACCCCTAAAGTATCACTGTGCAAAGTTTCATACTTTTACGCACTCGTGCACAATTGTTATGATATATAGCACAACTAGACCGTACTAATAAACAAAATTAGCCTTTGAGGCCATTACAGTTAAGCGTTACGATGACCTCCATTTTAAAAGTCTGAGTCATAGTGGTTGATGAGAAGTTTTGCTGGGATGATTACGTGATCTTGTTCGGTATGGTTTAATTACAAGTCCTGCACTCCAGGTGGAAGCATTGAAGGCTCTGATATTGTCCTTTGAAGGGATATCCACCCTGATAGACTGGTTGTAGTTGTTGATTTTGTTTGATTCTATTCTAAGGACTTTGTCTGGATATCGTTTTCAATGTATGATTTCATTTGATTAATGGAGAGGTTTGGGTCGAAGCCACCAATGAACAGTGATAATGGTTTGGTCTGACCGGTGATGCCATGTTGGGATGAACATGACCGGTTGTTTAGGGTGATCATTCTCGCGTTGCGGTTTGAATTGAGGTTGTAAAGATGATATGGTGGGTTGTTGTTTTTTCGTTAGGCGTTGTGGTTGGAGGAGTGAGGGTACGAATTGGTGGGTATTATTGTTGAGTGGTGCTGGGAAGCGAGGAGGTGGATGTGTTGGTAGGCTGTTACTGGTAGCTACTTTGGAAGCAAATTGAAGCCTTTTTTGAACATAACTTTTGAACTAAAATTACAAAGTAATACACCAAACTTTAAGTTAGGCTTTCCTCTGAATGATTCGGAAACAATCTTTGAAAAATCTTGCTGCTAATGCCTGCAATATCAAATCAAAGAGGGTAACTTATTTGTGGCACACCCGGTATGAAAAAGAATAAATTGTGTAATTCAGAAATCAATGTTTTACATATGATATCTTATATCTAACTCAATTATAAGTATCCCTGTAGAAAAATAGTTTAAAAAACACTTACCAGGAATCATACATTCATCTTTGTAATCATCTCCACTATTTTCTGGATCCTCCCTGATAAGCTCTTTTCTCAGTACGGTAGACTCAATTGCACAAAGACAACTAAAATACATCACGATCTCCTCGACTTCATTTATTTTGGCTTCAATTTGTTCTTTCTTTCTGATGATGTTAAAACTAGCCTCGGGTAAGTCCTCTTCATTGACATCCCAAACGCAACGCAAAGAGATGATAGTATTCGATAATAGGAGTAACAACAAAATTTGGTAGAGCATCTTTTAATGTCTTACTTCTTATGGTAATTGTTGTCCCTAGAGACTTTTCAATGATTAACGGCATTTAAAAAAATCGAGGTCTTCTGTAATGGCGATGTACATCGAAGGAACAGTAATTTTGTCTCTATTATGTTCTTTATTGTACACTTTGAGAAATATTCCACAGAGGCTCTCAACTTGTTCACTTTGGTTCCTTTTTAGAGAACAGTTTTGTCTGTTGATGGAAAAGAATGTGTCCCTTGACAAATATCCAATTAGTTTGCTTTTCATTTTCAAAATCCTTCCCTCGAGAAATGAATAATTTCTTCTAACCCACCAGTGAACAATTTCACACGTTAAAGTAGAACATAATATCCCTTGGTAAAATGTCCAACAAGGAATACTTTGCTCCATTCTGTGGGAGAACGATTTTGTTCGGCAAAATAAAAGAGAATGTACCATGACAATTGTCTAATATGGTGGCGTGTTCAATATTAAAACCTTTCTTTCAATACAGGAATAATTTCTTCCAATACTTTAGAGACAATTTCGTATGTTAATATGAAACAAAGTGTCTTTTGATAAATGTCCAATTAGCTTGCCTTTTCTGTACAGAATCGACTCAAAGGGAGGCAACTCTTCTAATCTGTAAGAAACAATGCGTTGTAAGCACTAGAAAATTTCCAAATCCCAAGTCAAAGTAAACTTGTTGCTTTTTTTTTTTACCTCCGAGGCGTGCGGATGTCCTCTTAGAAAGCATTTTGTGAAAAGGGTGGATTTTTAAAGTGAAGTTTTTCTTTTTGTAAAATGGTTTACACTAAAAATGATTTGACAAGCTTAAAGAAGGATCAACTTATTGACATAATACTTGAACAGCAAAAGACTCGAAGCGAATTAAATGATTTGAACATTAAACTTGGATCTCTGGAGAAGAAAATCGATGAAATACAAAGTATCAGTTTGGTCAGGGAGAATGCTTCTAATTTACTTTTTTGTAAAGTCAAAGAGCTAGAAAAAGCATTACTCAAATCTGAACAATATAGCAGGCGTGAATGTCTCGACATTACTGGTTTGGGAGATGACAGTGACGAAGACCTTGAAACAAATGTATGTACTCTTTTTTCGAACATCGGTGTGGCTCTGGACAAGGACAAGGATGTACAAGCTTGTCACAGATATGGCAAGAAAAAAACTGTCATTATTAAGTTTACAAACCGTAAACATGTTCATAAGATTCTATCCTTGAAATCTGAGTTGCCTAAAGAAATATTTGTCAATGAAACTCTTTGTCCGAAAAACAAACTTATTCGTGGGAGGTGTGGTTTGCTCAAAAAAGAAGGTCAGCTTGCCAACGTAGCAACACGAAATGGAATGGTGAGAGTCAAAAAGGTTGGAGGCAATGGTTATATAAACATTGAGCATGAACATGACATTCAGGATATGTTTCCTAACTTTAAGTTTCCCTTCTAAATCTGATTTTTGACTTTCACGGCAACACACAAATTGTTTTTGTTTTTTCTTTCGATTAACTCCTCTCAAGTCTTAAATACAAAATTTCACACACAGTTCGCTTTGTAGGAAATCTTTTTTATGTTCACATTTTGAGATATATATTTTTTCAATTAATAATGGCCCTTTCACTAAGGTAGGTTTGTCATAAACAACTTACGCGCATCTATTGTGTTTATATATGACTTTTTGTATCATGAATGACATGATATTAAAGGTTCCTTTAATGACCATTTCTTTCAGTTTAAATGTATTTAGTTATTTTTTTATTATGTTACTTTTTTTTGGTTTAGCGAGCAGTGGGAGCAAATTTTTTGTGTTATGTTGTTTGAGGGTTGTTGAACACAGCAGGATGTTATGGGTGTAAGTCTTAGACAGTACAGAGCATGCATTGGATGTTTCAATAACTTACGTTTGAAATACCATGGTAAGCTTAGTTATTCTTCTGGCTTATGTACCCTACAAAACCTACTTTTTATATTCATATTTCTTTGCCTTATTTTATCCGGTGACGTTGAAGTTAACCCTGGGCCGGAAAAGGAGACCACGCTAAGTATTTGTCACTGGAATCTGAATAGTGTTTGGGTTGAAGATTCTGTGGGAGATTTTATTAAGATCAAGCAACTTTCTGCATTTTTGAACATTTACAAATTTGACATCGTTTGTTTGGGTGAAACTTTTTTGAATTCTGAGATAAAGGATGACGATCCTAGGCTGGCTATTGATAATTATGAGATCAAAAGATGCGACCATCCCTCTAATAATAAGAGAGGTGGTGTTTGTATCTATTACCGAGATCATCTAGATCTCGATGTGAAACCACAACTCACTACATTGGACGAATGTCTTGTAGCTGAGATGAAAACCGGTGGGAACCGGTTTTTTCTTTCTCTTTGTTATCGCTCCCCCAGTCAGACTTCTGATGAGTTTGAGGTTTTCTCTCGTAAATGGGAGGAGACAATTATAAACATTAATAATTTTTCTCCGACTGCTACAATTTTTCTTGGGGATTTTAATGTCAAGAATTCTGACTGGTGGGGCGGTGACGTCACTGATCCTGGTGGTAGAGATATTCAAAATCTAGCTACCCAGCATGGTCTGCGTCAATTGATTGATGGACCAAGTCACCTCCTTCAAAATTCTTCTTCTTGCATTGATCTAATTTTCTCATCAGCAGATCATTTGGTCTTGGATTCTGGTATCCTTCCCTCTTTGCACCCTAAATGCCATCACCAGATAACCTTTTGCAAATTAAATTTTAAAATCCCTTTAGCTCCATCTTATGAACGTAAAATTTGGGACTTTTCCAGAGCAAACCCCATTCCTATTCGGAGGGCATTAGACATGGTAGACTGGGATGTATGTTTTGAGGGTCTTGATGTCGACGGGAAGGTTTCTCTTATGACTGAAACTATAATCAATATCATGTCAAATTTCGTGCCAAATAAGGTCATAACCGTCAGGAACAAGGATGCAGTATGGATGACGGCTGGGATAAAGAGAGCCCTACTTGAAAAATCTAAAGTCTATAAGCGGTATGTCAAAAATGGGAGGAGGGTAGAAGATCTTGAAACCCTCCATGAACATCAGTCTAGGTGTAGAAGGGTAGTCAGAGATGCAAAAAATTCTTATTTTTCTCGTTTAGCAACTAATTTTAGTGATCCAAATCTGGGAACGAAAAAATACTGGTCCATTTTAAATCAATTTCTTCATAAGAGGAAGACGCCAAGGATTCCCCCTGTTCGAGACTCCAGCAATAATCTCATTGCTGATGTTCCAACAAAAACAAATATGTTTAACAAATTTTTTGCTAATCAGTGCTCTCTCATAGACACTGATAGTGTTTTGCCACAACAAAGCTTTGCTACAAATCTTGAAATAAACAATATTGCTCTTGATGAAGCAAAAATTTTAGCCCTTATACGCGCACTTACATCTAACAAAGCGCATGGTTGGGATGACATCTCCATACAGATGATTAAGATCTGTGATGAATCCTTGGTTAAACCTCTTATGAAAGTTTATCAATTTTCCCTAGATTCTTGTGTTTTTCCATCGAATTGGAAAAAAGCAAATGTTGTCCCTGTTTATAAAAACAAAGGGGACAAGAGTGTGTTAAAAAACTACAGGCCAGTATCTCTTCTACCTATTTTTGGTAAAATCTTTGAAAAATGCATCTTTGACTCTGTTTACACCTATTTTGAAAACAACAATCTCTTTACTAATTCCCAGTCTGGTTTCCGCAAGGGTGACTCTTGTGTGTCCCAGCTTTTGTCCATAACGCACGACATCCTGGTAGGTTTCGATTCAAATCCACCTCTAGATACTCGCGGAGTATTTCTTGATATTTCCAAAGCTTTTGACAGAGTTTGGCATGATGGGCTGATTTTCAAACTTAAGTCGTATGGTGTGTCCGGGCCCCTTCTCTCATTACTTCAAAATTTTCTCTCAGGTAGGTTGCAGCGGGTGGTTCTTGATGGCCAAGCTTCCAATTGGACGGAGGTCTTGGCCGGTGTACCTCAAGGCTCTATTCTAGGACCGCTCTTCTTTCTGATATATATTAACGACCTCCCTGAAGGAATTATTTCCATGATCAAAATTTTTGCTGATGACTCGTCAATATTCTCCCTTATCCTTGATCATATTCGCTGTTCAAACGAATTGAACAGTGACATGCAGAAGGTTAGTGAGTGGGCTCATCAATGGAAAATGACCTTCAACCCTGATCCTTCTAAACAGGCTGTTGAAGTGTACTTCACTCGGAGGATAAATCTACCTGATCTTCCAGAAATTTATTTTAACAACGCAGCCATTGCTCGACAAGATCATCAAAAACATCTTGGTCTCATTCTTGATCATGAGCTGGCTTTTGACCGTCATCTTGATGAAAAAATTAAAAAAGCCAATCAAGGTATTGGTCTTATTCGTCGGCTTCGTGCATTCCTACCTAGGGATTCACTAGTCACGATATTTAAAACCCATATTAGACCACATTTAGATTATGGAGATGTCGTGTATGATCGTCCAGGTAATTCCACTTTTTCTGAAAAACTAGAATCAGTTCAATATGATGCTTGTCTTGCAATAACTGGATGTTTCAGAGGAACTTCCAGAGAAAAAATTTATCTTGAGTTAGGTCTTGAAAGCCTGTCGGACAGGCGACTAAGTCGAAGACTAATTTACTTTTATAAAATAATCAATGGCTTTGCACCTGCTTATCTCTCAAATGTTCTTCCTCCCCAAAGAGGGGAGGAGGAACGTAGGGCAGGGCGGAGGATACAACCACCATTTGAGGCACCATTTTGTAGGACTGAACGTTACCGTGCCTCATTTTTCCCCTTTTGCATCAATGAATGGAATAACCTGGGCGAAAATATACGAAATCTTCCTTCTATTTCATTATTCAAACAAGCGATTCTTAAATTTCTCAGACCTTGCGCTAACTCAGTTTTCAGGGCTAGTGACAACGATGGCGTGGTTCTACTTAACCGATTAAGGGTTGGTTTCAGTCATCTTCGGGACCACAAATTTAGACATAACTTTGCAGACACAATCGACCCATTCTGCAACTGTCGAAGTAATTCTGTTGAAACGACACAACATTTCCTGATGCATTGCTCTGATTACTCCAATAACAGACTTGTTATGTTCGACAGCCTTCTTCAACTTGACATAACCTTGTTTCCATTTAATCCCAAAACATTGTGTAGAATACTTCTTTATGGCGACCCCGATTTTAGCATTATCCAAAATCATGATATATTGAGTATAACGATAAAATTTATCTGTGATACAAGCCGTTTTGGGGGACCGTTATTTTAGTCTACTCCAACTGCTCTCCTAGCTTCTTTTAGTTTTTGTTTTTTATTTCTGTTAGTATTTATCCTCTGTAGTTTGTTTTCTTTTTTCCATTTATTAGTTAATTTAATAGTTTATTGTTAGCTTAGTAGGGTTCCTACCTCCTGGCGGTATGATCTGGTGGTCCTTTTGCGGGAGGTTAGGAACCTTTAGTTTTGTACTATTTGTTCGTGTTACCTATATATAGATAAAAAAAAAAAAAAAAAAAAAAGTAAACTTGGTTGAATAAAAGTTCAGTCTGGAACCCTCATTTATGGGGGCAAAATGTGTTGTTTTTTCGGCGCCAAATAATTTTTACCCCCGTTTAACAAGTAAACCAATCAGAAGGCTGCCAATATAAAGATGATAATAAATTTCCTTATTTTAAAAGAATGGGACACCCCGTGTAAATGAATATTTCCTCAATCAAAATAGTATATAAGGACCTAATTTATATACCTTATCGGGGAAAACTTCGTCGAAGGAAAAATATTCGTCACTTGCTGGTAGTTGGTAAACGGCATTAAGGCTGGGGAAAATTTTCGTCGGGGAAAAATATTCGTCACTTGGCCAAAATTTTGTCACTTTTCCCCGACGAAGTTTTCCCCGATAAGGTACTAAATTATCAAAAGCCGGTATGGCACACCGACCAGTGCTCTTCGTAGACTGGAATTCACTCAATGGATCAGCAAATGGAAAGCGGAAGTTGATTTTCGAAGAAAACGATAAAGGTAAATTATCTTGTCCAGCTAAACTTTGCTTACATGCCGACTTTGATAGTAAACGGGGCTTGCGGAAACACATCGACAATAAACACCCCTGGCTTTATCATTTTGATGATCAGCCTGAGATCAATAGACAGGAAATTGAACTGAATCAACTAATGGCTCATAGAAAGGCTACCCACTCAAAACCTCACTATTCTATAGAAGACGGTATCGGCAAGGCGTTTCTCAATTGGCTACGAACTACCTGTGGCCGAGGTAAAAATGAAAAGGAAGCTAAACAGATCTCCGAACGTGCACTAAAGTTTTTAATGAGTAGTACTGGAGACAATGAATCTCAGGCATCATTGTCTTATGAGCTGATCGATTGTTGTTTGGGCTCGACAAGCATCATCTTAAAATTCATGACTGTATTAGAGGAGGAATGGAAATTATCTTCCTCTGGAGCATTGAACTATGTAAAATCAATCTCTGATTTGATGGATTATAGAAAAGCGATGGGGATCAATGATAGCAAATTGCGTTGTTTTACTATTACAGAGGTTTACTTGAGGAGGGAAAGGGATAATCTAAGGAAAAAGAAACGTCTTGATAGCACAAGAAATTTTGATTTAGAAACCCTCATCGGTCGCGAGAGCTGGGCAAGCTTGGAAGAAATGGAGCAGGTTATCCCTTACCATATCAATAGCTTCAAGCAGGTCGTTGAAAAGTGCAAATCACAAACAACATTACCTAGTAAGCAGCAATTAACATTTTGCACTCATTTCGTGACAACCTATCTTTTTTTACGTGTTAAATGCCGCAGACCCATGACATTTCAGTATCTAACTCTTCCGATGATCGAAAAGGCAAAGCAGACTGATGGATTCATTGATCAAAGAGAATTCAATTCAAGTGGTAAATACCTATTCGACACTTTAATTCTAACAGAGGAAGTCTTTACAATTTTGGATAATTACATTGATATTGTCAGACCTCACATGAAGCCAGCATGTCGCTATCTATTGGTATCAACAGCCAGAAATCAATACCAATCCTTAACAAGTGCAATGACGATCCTTGTACACCAAGCAATATGAAAGTACAACCATCCAACTCGCTACAGACAGATTATCGAGACCACCAGTGCTGACAGGTTATCCCATTCAGAACAAGAAATAGTCTCCGAAGATCAAAAACATAGCTCAGAGGTAGCAAAGGTTCATTATAAGAAAAAACAGTCAAGAATTGTGGCAACGGAGGGGAAAAGATGCATGGAAAAAATGCTTGGAGACGCACGAAAGGACCAACAACAAGCAATTTCAGGTAAATATACCGAGCTTGTCGTTCTACATCTGTAATTATACATCAATCGATACTTCGGTTATCAGCCGGATTGAGAGAGAAAGAGAGTAATATATGTGGTAGTGTGAAGGGTTCGATCACAGACCTGCATCGCAAACGAGTTCAAAACATGTGTTCGCCGGATGATAACGCAAATCTTGACGACAGTGAGGGTATCCAAATGGAAGTAGTGAGATCAGTGGATGAAGAAGCACCCGAATGTAAAATTTTCCGTCGAAGAAGATGAACAGTTATTAAAGGGTATTTTAAGACATGGCGAAAAAAGTTGGACAGCAATCTTAAAGGACACACGATACCAATTCCATCCAACACGGACACGAGATTCTCTTAGAGTGCGTGCAGACACGACAGCTTTCAAAAAACTAAAGAAGAAACAACCCAAATAAACAAAAAACTGGAATTAATATTTTCTTAACTTAACATTTATGATAAGTATTTATTACATTAAAAAAATCAAAGAATTTGTAGAAAAAGTTTTTTCTTAAAAATTAGAGCGATAAACATTTTAACTAAAACGTTTTCAAAAACGCTGCTTCCCAAATTTAACATGCTTGTTCCCGATAATATCAAGATCTTCTTTGATACTAGTGAAACCATAGATACGATCAATTTCGGCAGCTTAAGAATATAAAACTTAAATTGCTTTTCTTATTTCGAGATTGTTCATTAAAAATAGCCTGCTTGTTCCCGTTAGTGTCACGTTGTTCCTGGTTGTTACTTTTTCTAGAGAAAAAGTGGGTCGAAATTGTAGATTTTTTCTTGTTCCCAGACTGTTCCTTAAAAGTAGCCGGCTTGTTCCCGTTAGTGTCACGTTGTTCCTGGTTGTTACTTATTTTCTAGAGAAAAAGTAGGTCGAAATTGTAGATTTTTTCTTGTTCCCAGACTGTTCCTTAAAAATAGCCGGCTTGTTCCCGTTAGTGTCACGTTGTTCCTGGTTGTTACTTATTTTCTAGAGAAAAAGTGGGTCGAAATTGTAGATTTTTTCTTGTTCCCAGACTGTTCCTTAAAAATAGCCGGCTTGTTCCCGTTAGTGTCACGTTGTTCCTGGTTGTTACTTATTTTCTAGAGAAAAGGTAGGTCGAAATTGTAGATTTTTTTCTTGTTCCCAGATTGTTCCCTAAAAATAGCCTGCTTGTTCCCGTTAGTGTCACGTTGTTCCTGGTTGTTACTTATTTTCTAGAGAAAAGGTAGGTCAAAATTGTAGATTTTTTTCTTGTTCCCAGATTGTTCCCTAAAAATAGCCTGCTTGTTCCCGTTAGTGTCACGTTGTTCCTGGTTTTTACATATTTTCTAGAGAAAAGGTGGGTCGAAATTGTAGATTTTTTTCTTGTTCCCAGACTGTTCCTTAAAAATAGCCTGCTTGTTCCACTTAGTGTCACATTGTTCCTTGTTGCTACCCTATTTCTAGAGAAAAGATGTATTGTGGCCGTCTAAGTCTGTGAAATTTGTGACTTTTATCTTGTTCCCTAATTGTTCCCTAAATATAGCCTGCTTGTTCCCGTCGGTGTCACGTTGTTCTTTGTTGTTACTTAATTTTTAGAGAAAAAGTGGATAGTGGCTGTCTAAGTCTGTAAAATTTGTAATTTTTATCTTGTTCTTAGATTGTTCCCTTAAAAATAGCCTGCTTGTTCCCGTCAGTGTTATGTTGTTCCTGGTTGTCGAGTGAGTAAACGTAATTATCGATGAAACCCAAATTCTCAAGGGAAAGTAATTACGAACTTGTTGCTCTCCATGGGAGAGCCTCGATAAAAATTTAATGACTTTCATTTGGAGATCAAGTTAATGACCATACGATGGAGAAAGCTATTAATTTTTTGTAGGCGGAATCTTTTTGCAATTTTTGAGATAAGGTTGTTGAGAGTTGACGATGTCAACATTTTTGTCTTTGATTTTATGTTTGATGAACAATATTGATAACTTTTCACTGTCACCTTGAAATTGTGGTGTAGTGTTCTTGAGACGTTTTATACACAACATTCATGCAGTCGCACGCTGGTAAGATAATATTTCATTTTATTAAGTTTGATATTTTTGCCCTATTTTCTAGACTTAGAATATTTGGCTTGTCAAACAATATTTTCTATTTTCACTGAGATTTGTGAATATTTATTTTATCAGATTGAGGACAATTCTTGATTTGATTTTGTACAAATTTTGATAAGATTTGTGACCAAAGAATTTTCTTTTGTTCTTAGTTTGAACGCACTGTTACAAACACGTCACGTACTGACTCGTCTCAATTCGCTGTTCCCACAACATTCAAACAGCAGACCGTATGATATAAATGAACAAAAGAGCAGCCGCTAAACGAATCGATTATAGCGCCCTGCATAACACAGGCAAACGTGTGCCCTTAACCGAACCGTCAACTATGGCAGACGAAAAACAAGAAGATGGCAAACAACCCATCGACCCGGTGGACTTATTCGTTGAAGTGGAAGTCCTGAAAGATGATATTGGAGATTTTGTGGACGAGATGTCATTTGATGTAACTCCAGCACGTGAGATAATCGCCACATTAAAGGAATTGAGGTCCGAGTTTAGGACCAAGCACACCAAGATAAAATTATTAATTGGCACTCCCAGGTACAATACTGATTACAAACGAGAATTCGATGACGTCATCCAGAAGATCAAAACTGGTATCGAAATGTCCAAGGAAGCTCAATCAAAGGAAGCAGCAACCCAGAAGACCATTCTCAACCACCAGGAGAAGTCGAAGCTTTTCCAAGTCAACACAACCCTCAGGATTGCAACAGAGCTCGAGTCCGAATGGTGTGAGTCCACCATTCCACAACTGACTGATGACCAACTCTTGAAGCTACAGGATAACCAGAAGGTGTCGGCAAAGAAATTGGAAACTGTGACCCAGAACTACCAAGAAATCCTGAAATACCCTGCTGCATCTGGTGCAATGAAGAAAGCAGTAGAAGAACTTGGTAAGAAATATGATTTTATTATTTCTAAGAAGACTGACTTTCTGAAGGACCTGGAGAAAGAAGTGGATCAAAGGGAGCTCAACAAGAGGGATCTAATCAAGGAGGGGAAGCTGAATATCAATTTGGCAAAATTTTCTGGGTACGATTCACCTTTGGACATCTATACCTTCCAAACTGAGTTCGAGAAGCTTTATGTTCGTACTACAACTAAGAGAATGCTACCGGACCTTTTGATTAATAACCATCTATCAGAGCCAGCATTGTCTCTGGTTAAGCATGTTGATAAAATCTCTGAGATCTGGGAACGATTGAAAGCAACTTATGGGGACACCAGATTTCTTTTGGCCAGGAAGGTTGCCAAATTAGACAATATCTCTCAGCTGGGGAAAACCAAGGACCCTGAGAAGTTGATTGCCGGAATCAGTCAGATCATTAGCCTGATGAGGGATCTCTTAAATTTGGCTTCCAAGCACAACATTGAAAAAAACCTATTTTACGGGGAAGGTTTGGAAAAAATCTATCGTTTAATGGGGAATGCTCGTATGACCCAGTGGCTGAAGGAATCCTGTGAGTTAGAGGCAAATGAGAAAGTCCTATGGAACCAACTTCTACTTTTTCTCGAGAAGGAGCTTAAAGTTGAGCAACAGAGGCTGAGATTCTGTGGGAACAATGAAAAATCACCCCCAGGTCCAAAGGGCGGAAAAGGCTCGTGTGCATTTTTTGGGGAAAAGCAAGAATGCAAGAAATGTTTATTGTGTGGGGCAAAGGATGGGGAACATGATCATGTTTCCACTGGATCAATTGGATCCAAAGTAATCCAATACTTTTCCTGTCGTGCTTTTGCTGAAAAAACACCCTCCCAACGATTCTCGATGTTACGAAGGAAGGGATTTTGCTTCCAATGTCTCTACCCTGGGGCTGACTGGAACAAAGGGAAACATGCCAAAGGGGAATGTCAAGCTGAATTTATATGTCCACACCCTTCACACAATTCTTATCCCAAAAAGAAGCACGTCTTACTCTGTGACGAGCATAAAAATTCCAAGGATAACGAGGAATTACTGGAACGATATAAGGCAAAATGCATGAGAAATCCTAGCTTACCGTCCTTTTCCAGAGAAATTAAATTATCATTTCACGCGAGCAGCGCAATCCTTACCTCTGAAATCCATCAGCCAGTTGCTGAGAAAAATGTCCTGCAACCGAATGTTCCTGTGCAGAACTTTGTAGAATCAAACGTTGCTGATTCAGAGGAAGATATCAAAGATCGTGGAATCTATATGCTCCAACAGATCAAGCTTCATAGCGAACTGTTCAACATATTCTTCGATTCAGGCTGCAGTGATTTCCTGATTACCGAGGATGCAGTTAATCGTCTTGGTTCCAGTGCTACAATGCTGTCAAAAGTTCCTGTTTCCGTTGGAGGACTTGCTGGATCAAAAACAATATCAGATCATGGCTTGTACCGGATTAAATTACCGTTATCTACCGGGAAACATGCGCAGTTATCCGGACTCTGCTTACCGAAACTGACCGATGAATTTCCGCGATATTCACTATGTGATGCGGAGAAGAGTCTTTTCGATGCAGCGGGCGCAATAGCGAAAATATTCCCAAAATTACCAAAATCTGCCGGTGGCAAAGTCGATATGATGATCGGCATTTCCTACTTTCGCTATTTCCCAAAACTTATATTCCAATCACCAACGGGTTTATCCATATTCAAATCAGTTTTCAGAGGTTCTGATGGAACCACCGGTGTCCTTGGCGGTCCACATGAATCATTTTCCCGTACTTTCGATGCTCATCTGTCAGCAACTTTCTATACGGAACTCGCCCGTATCCGCGAACTCTCGATTGTGGAATCCCCAACTATCCAAAATTCCACTCCTTTGATTGATCATACAGCTTATCGATCAAACATTCTGAAATCTTTTGAATCTGCCGAGAACGCAGGTTCACAGATAACGTATCGTTGTACAACGTGCCGAAATTGCAAAGATTGCAAATCCCATGAATCGATTGAGGCTATTAGCATAAAAGAGGAAGCTGAGCAAGCCATAATTAATTCATCCGTATCGATTGATACAAATACGTGCACGACCACTGCCAGGCTACCGTTAATGTTCGATCCAGTAAAGCGCCTCGCACCCAATAAATCGGTCGCTTTGAAAGTATACAGCCAGCAGATAAAAAAGCTTAACAATCCCACGAATGCCCAAGATAAGTCGGATGTGTTAGAATCAGAAGCAAAGTTGCAGAAACTTGGATTCGTTGATTATGTGAAAAATCTCCCTGCTGATGTCCAAGTTGATCTGAGAAACAATCCTGTCCAAAATTTTATCCCGTGGAGGGCAGTGTGGAAACCCACATCTATCTCAACCCCTTGCCGTATAGTCTTTGATGCATCTATGGTTACATCATCAGGCTACAGTCTTAATGATATTCTCGCTAAAGGAAAGAATGGTTTGAACAAATTGCAGGAGATCGCCATTCGTTGGTCAACACACCAAGTTGGTATTCACTCAGATATCAGCAAAATGTACAATACCATTCGGCTCGACCAAAGAGATTGGTGCTTGCAAAGATATATCTGGCATGAGAATCTCGACCCCACAAAAATCCCTGACGAAAAGGTGATCAAAACACTTATTTATGGAGTGAAGCCAAGTGGGAATCAAGCTGAATATGGGCTTAGAAAGATTGCTGACATGTCGAAAAATGAATTTCCTGAAACCAGTAGAATCATCAAGAAGGACATATACGTTGATGATTGCATTAGTGGTGCAGCCTCACTCGAAATGGCTAGTCAAAGAGCTGATGAAATGGAGTTAATCGTCAATCGTGGTGGTTACAAACTGAAAGGCATTACTTTATCCGGTGAGAATCCAAATGAGAACTTGTCTGATGATGGCAAGTCACTGGTTGTTGCTGGACTCAAATGGTTTCCAAAAGACGATGTGATATTGTTGAACATTGGAGAATTGAATTTTGCCAAACGCAAACGTGGGAGGAAACCACCTGTCAGTGATAATTCAATTCCAGAACGATTAACCAAACGCCATTGTGCCTCCAAGGTAGGAGAGATATACGACCTTCTTGGAAAGATGACGCCAATTTCAGCAGGATTCAAATTAGACCTTCATGACTTAGTCATCCACAAGCTTGACTGGGATGATGCTATTCCAAAGGAGCTGAGACCAACTTGGATAAACAACTTCCAAATGATGCAAGAGATGAAAACAGTTTACTTCAAGAGATGTGTTGTACCTGAGGATGCCGAATCATTATCGATTGAAACGATTGACACAGGTGATGCCAGTTCAAGTATTGCCTGCTCAGCCATCTATTCAAGGATCAAAAGGCGTAGTGGTGATTACTGCTGTCAACTTCTGTTTGCCAGGTCAAAAATCCTTCCTGATCATACCTCCCAACCAAGAGCTGAGATGATTGCAGCTCTACTCAACATTCACACCAGTGAGGTCGTAAAGAGATCACTTGGAGATCTTCATAAGTCGTCTATGAAACTTTGTGACAGCCAAGTTGTACTGCACTGGATTGGCAATGATAAAAAACCACTCAAACAATGGGTTAGGGACAGAGTGATTGAGATTCGTCGTTTCTCCCAACCATCTGACTGGTACTATGTATCATCCAAGAACATGATTGCTGACTTGGGAACCAGAAGAGGATGCTCAATTGAGGATATATCAATGGATTCTGATTGGATTAACGGATATGAATGGATGTCGAAAGATCAATCTGAATTTCCAGTCACTCCAATCAACAGCTTGAAGCTTGATGCATCCCAGATAACAGAAGCCAACAAAGAAACATATCCTCAGGAATCAACGTTCTTGAGTAACCAATCAGTACCTTCTGAAGTTAAGAAACACTTCGATTTTTTACAGTATATCATTGATCCAAACAAACACTCATACAGCAAAGTAATCAGGCTAATGACAATGGTTATGAAGTTCATCCGCAAGATCCTTTCACGTAAAGTTAATCCTTCCAAACTGAAGTCCCACCCATGGTGCAAAGTTGTATCGACATCTGACACTGACAAAGCCAAATCTTACTACTTCAAGAAATGCACGGCAGAGATTCAACACTTTCTGCCAAAGAAAAAGTATGAGAAGATTTCAAGGATGAAAGATGGAGTTCTCATTTACACCGGAAGAGTCTTAACATGTGATGACATCACTGTTACCGGAAGATTTACAAAGGCAATGAAAGATCTCTCATCCACAAGCTTCTGCGTCCCCTTGGTTGATAAACACTCACCTGTTGCATACGCCATTGTTAATGACGTACACTGGAATGACCAGAATGCTTCTCATCGGGGAATAGAAACAACTTTGAGAGCCGTACTCAGACATGCTTACATATTGGAAGTTAGATCAATCATCAAAGCTATCAAACGATCGTGTCCTAGATGCAGGTACCTTGAGAAGAAAACTATCGAAGTTGCTATGGGTCCAATTCCAAGCTCAAGACTCACTGTTGCTCCTGCGTTTTACATGTGTCAAGTTGATCTATCGGGTCCATACAAAGCATTCTCTCCACACAACAAACGAGCCACGATCAAAATCTGGCTTGTAGTATTTTGCTGCTCAACTACCTCGTCAACTTCAATTAAAGTCATGGACGATTATTCTACACCTGCTTTCTTACAAGCCTTCATTCGTTTCGCCAGTGATGCAGGCTTTCCAAAAACCCTCTACTGTGACGAAGGAAGTCAATTGCTCAAGGGTTGCAAAGATATGAGACTGAAATTCAAGGATACTGTGAATCAGCTACATCAAGATGTGGAAGTCGAATTCAACTCATGTCCAGTAGGTGGCCATAATTTCCATGGGAAAGTGGAAAGACGAATTCAAGAAATCAACAAGTCATTAGAACGAAGCATCTCCAATGAACGTTTATCATTGCTTCAATGGGAGACTTTGTCCTCTCAGATTGCCAATTGCATCAACAATCAACCTATTGGGATCAGAAATGAAGTTTCAGATTTCGAGTCGATGGATCTACTCACCCCAAACAGACTTCGCTTAGGACGAAACAATGAGCGAAGCCCTGAAGGAGAGATGCTAACAACAATTCACCCAAACAAAATCTTGGATGCCAACCAACAATGTTTCGACGCATGGTTTGAAGTTTGGCTGTCAACTCATGTACCCAAGCTTTTGTCACAGGAGAAGTGGTTCACTTCAGACGGACAACCATCAAAAGGAGATATCGTGCTATTTCTCAAGCACGAATCCAACATCAACAACACCTATCAATATGGGATGATTGACAGTGTCCACAAGGGCAAAGATGATGTCATCAGACAAGCAACTGTCAAGTACAAAAACCATCAGGAACAAGCATTTCGACTCACCAAACGCGCCATTCGTTCACTCGTTCTCATCAGATCGTTTGATGAGATTGACATTATGAAAGAGCTCGGTACAATGGCTGCACTCGCTGACTCTCGTTTCCACTGGAGCAACTGATGATTTCGTCGTTGCAGCTATTCCAGGTGATGTATTACTTATTTTCATTACTGTACATACTACTGATACTACTCGTGTTCGTGATTTCTACAAGATGACGTCGACGCTTCACATCGACGTTACAAGGCATTCAAATTTGACATCGGTGATGTTACAATATCGTTGACTGAGCAAAGCCAACGTTATGCATGAAGTCCCTATGTTGAGAACCTATGATAACTTCTCTGAAGCTGAGTTTATTTAGATTCATTGGTGATCAACTCGTTCAATTTCGTGATGTACAACACTCGTTCAATTTCGTGATGTGCAACACTCGTTCAATTTCGTGATGTACAACACTCGTTCAATTTCGTGATGTACAACACTCGTTCAATTTCGTGATGTGCAACACTCGTTCAATTTCGTGATGTGCAACACTCGTTCAATTTCGTGATGTGCAACACTCGTTCAATTTCGTGATGTGCAACACTCGTTCAATTTCGTGATGTGCAACACTCGTTCAATTTCGTGATGTGCAACACTCGTTCAATTTCGTGATGTGCAACACTCGTTCAATTTCGTGATGTGCAACACTCGTTCAATTTCGTGATGTGCAACACTCGTTCAATTTCGTGATCTGCGACACTCGTTCAATTTCGTGACGATCAACATTCATTTCAATTTGGTGATGTTCGACAACTGGGTTCTGACGATGTCAGAGTTACTTATGTATTGAGAAAATTGTTGTTGTTTTGACACACCCTTTCGAACTTTGATTGTTTCATGGTGGGGAGTGTCGAGTGAGTAAACGTAATTATCGATGAAACCCAAATTCTCAAGGGAAAGTAATTACGAACTTGTTGCTCTCCATGGGAGAGCCTCGATAAAAATTTAATGACTTTCATTTGGAGATCAAGTTAATGACCATACGATGGAGAAAGCTATTAATTTTTTGTAGGCGGAATCTTTTTGCAACTTTTGAGATAAGGTTGTTGAGAGTTGACGATGTCAACATTTTTTGTCTTTGATTTTATGTTTGATGAACAATATTGATAACTTTTCACTGTCACCTTGAAATTGTGGTGTAGTGTTCTTGAGACGTTTTATACACAGCATTCATGCAGTCGCACGCTGGTAAGATAATATTTCATTTTATTAAGTTTGATATTTTTGCCCTATTTTCTAGACTTAGAATATTTGGCTTGTCAAACAATATTTTCTATTTTCACTGAGATTTGTGAATATTTATTTTATCAGATTGAGGACAATTCTTGATTTGATTTTGTACAAATTTTGATAAGATTTGTGACCAAAGAATTTTCTTTTGTTCTTAGTTTGAACGCACTGTTACAAACACGTCACGTACTGACTCGTCTCAATTCGCTGTTCCCACAACACTGGTTGTTACTTATTTTCTAGAGAAAAAGTGGGTCGAAATTGTAGATTTTTTCTTGCTCCCAGATTGTTCCCTAAAAATAGCCTGCTTGTTCCCGTTAGTGTCACGTTGTTCCTGGTTGTTACTTATTTTCTAGAGAAAAAGTGGGTCGAAATTGTAGATTTTTTCTTGTTCCCAGACTGTTCCTTAAAAATAGCCTGCTTGTTCCCGTTAGTGTCACGTTGTTCCTGGTTTTACTTATTGTTTCTCTAGAGAAAAGGTGGGTCGAAATTGTAGATTTTTTCTGCTGCTCCCAGATTGTTCCCTAAAAAATAGCTGCTTGTTCCCGTTAGTGTCACGTTGTTCCTGGTTGTTACTTACTTTCTAGAGAAAAAGTGGGTCGAAATTGTAGATTTTTTCTTGTTCCCAGACTGTTCCTTAAAAATAGCCTGCTTGTTCCCGTTAGTGTCACGTTGTTCCTGGTTGTTACTTATTTTCTAGAGAAAAGGTGGGTCGAAATTGTAGATTTTTTCTTGCTCCCAGATTGTTCCCTAAAAATAGCCTGCTTGTTCCCGTTAGTGTCACGTTGTTCCTGGTTGTTACTTAATTTCTATTTAGAGAAAAGTAGGTCGAAATTGTAGATTTTTTTCTTGTTCCCAGACTGTTCCTTAAAATACCTGCTTGTTCCCGTTAGTGTCACGTTGTTCCTGGTTGTTACTTATTTTCTAGAGAAAAAGTGGGTCGAAATTGTAGATTTTTTCTTGTTCCCAGACTGTTCCTTAAAAATAGCCGGCTTGTTCCCGTTAGTGTCACGTTGTTCCTGGTTGTTACTTATTTTCTAGAGAAAAAGTGGGTCGAAATTGTAGATTTTTTCTGGTTCTCAGACTGTTCCTTAGAAATAGCCGGCTTGTTCCCGTTAGTGTCACGTTGTTCCTAGATTTTTTTCTTTTTCCCAGATTGTTCCTTAAAAATAGCCTGCTTGTTCCCGTTAGTGTCACGTTGTTCTTGGTTGTTACTTATTTTCTAGAGAAAAAGTGGGTCGAAATTGTAGATTTTTTCTTGTTCCCAGACTGTTCCTTAAAAATAGCCGGCTTGTTCCCGTTAGTGTCACGTTGTTCCTGGTTGTTACTTATTTTCTAGAGAAAAAGTGGGTCGAAATTGTAGATTTTTTCTGGTTCCCAGACTGTTCCTTAAAAATAGCCTGCTTGTTCCCTTTTGTGTCACGTTGTTCCTGGTTGTTACTTATTTTCCAGAGAAAAGGTGAATTGTGATTGTCAGAGGCTGTAGTTTACACAAGTAAGACTTGGGGGCTCCTCAGAAATTTATCTTTATATAATATAATGACAATAACACGACATTACAAAAGAATTTATAAATCTAGTTATAGGGTTTAAAAGAAATAAAAAGTATGGAACAAAATCTTCTCCATCAGTATCCGGTATTTCGATTGGGTTTGTTATCTCTGAGGAAGTTTTGCGTACAGGTTTTAAACGGATCTTTGGCTTGACCTCACCCCCTTCTTCGTCTGTTGTGATCAAGGAGACTGGGTCCGTGATTACAGAGTGCGTTTTTCTACCTTTAATTCGTGGCGGTTTTTTATCTTCGTCCGAAGCGCTTTCCGTTGACGTGCCACTATCGATTGCATTAGACGTTTCCGATTTTTGTGATTTCTTCGTCCGCTTCAGGGATGGAAGAACTTCATCGTCGTCATCACTTGTATTGTCGCTGTAAAGAATCTTCAATAGATTCAGAGGAGAGCTTTTGAAGAATTCGGCGGTGAGCATGCAAAGGTTTTACTCGAGCTTGATGGGGTGGAAGAACTTTTCTGGGAACACTTTTTCCTTTTGATAGGACTGAAGTTTAACACTCGGTTGGGAACTGTCGTTTTTTTGGACTAGAAGAGTTAGAGTTTTGCCCAGCTACATTAGTAGGGGTGGAGGTTGAAACACTTGGGGCGGGCATATCCTTTAACGGAGTTTCAGGCACCGTGTCCTGCCGTGCCATTCAAGCCTCGTAAAAGGTGTCTCCGCCACGCCATTTGCGTTTTCTTCTTATCTCGTACCTAAAAAGATAATGAAATAAGCCGTCAATATAACATCACAGTTTCGTGGTGCTGGAAGTTTCCTTATGTTTCAATCAGAGCATGGAGCATAAGAATTTCAAGTCCATAATACATTCAATGGTAAAACTTGGCAAATTAACCTTTTCAAAACGATTTCCAGGTTCAGTATCACACTTTGAGAGAAATAATAACAAATACCTCTTAATGTCCTCCTGGTTGATAGGCACCTTCCTCCATTCCTCGTTAGACATATAGTTCAAAATATTGATACACAACTGGTAATGAGTAGTTCCTTTCTCCGTGTAGAAAAGTTTGTGCGTTTTAGTCCACCTAGCTGGAGTTGCCTCGTCGGACTCAAGAAAATAGAAATCCATATCCTCGTCATCCACAATCGGGTCTCTGACGATTTCCTGTTGTATTAGTTCATGGGCAGACTGGGAACATGATAGTTCGTCCTCCTGAAAGTCTGACTCCATAATTAGCTTGTCGGAATCGCCGTCATAATCATTGTATATGCTTCCAACTTTGTCATCTTTAGTAGAAAATACGTAAGCGTCATCGCAGCTCTCGAATAGTGGCGTCTCCTTAAGCACCTCTGTACAACAGTGACACCTCAGCCATCCTGTTAGAATTAAATGGAAATCGTTCATTTAAATCAGCTGCATAATCAAGACGTGAGACATAGGAAATACATAATCTACTATACGTTCTAAGAAATTGCAAAATAAATTGCTTCAATTTAACAAACGTAGTTTACTATTAGTTTACTATAATGCCTTACTTGTTACACTGGAATCATTCTTTGGTAACGGATTTGTTGAGAACACCTTCAGCCAGTTGTATACAGCGTCATGATCTTTCGATATTCCAAAGTTTGGTAGCACATTCGTAGTGATAAAAAACCCGAGTTGTACATCACCTTTGTTGCACTGGCGTGTTTCTGTGAGAGCATGATTAAACCACCTAAAATAGAAATGATTGAACCGAAATTGTCAACGTTTTTACTCGAGACACGCCCAAATTCACTTTTGCACAGGAATCGATATGCCAATAGTCTACTTCTCGAAGATAAGATACTAAAAAAGTTAAAAATTTTACAACCCCAAACAGCCACTATCCACTTTTTCTCTAGAAATTAAGTAACAACAAAGAACAACGTGATACTAATGGGAACTAGCAAGCTAAATTTGCAAACAAGCAAAAGAAAATTAAATTCAAAGCCCTTTAAGAACCATAGGCGATAATTCTATTTAAAACTTACCATTGGTAGATTCTGCAACGTCAATGGTAAAGGCTATACACGTTTTTTTTTATTAGAACCCAGTTTATAAGAACATTGAGGCTAAAATTCGTCGAAAAATTAAGAACATCGTAAGAACATGCCCAGCCTCAGTTTGGAAAAAATTGACAAGAAACTACAATTTTTTCCTCTTTTCAAGCAGTTTTAACTGAACTTAGGCAACTTAGGCATAGATTTTCTAAAATCGAGAGTCAAACATTGTCCAAATTTTACCAATTTTAAGTGCTCTTTATTTTGCATGATTACCTCGATTTAGAGTAGTCTGAAAAATTAAGAACGCACTTAAGAACATTTTAGGCTGAAAATTGCTAAAAAGAATAAGCACATCCAGGCTCAGCCAAATTTTAGGTGTTCTAATAAAAAAAAAACGTGTAGTCAAAAATTGAATATTTTTCATGGCTTTGTGGAGATCTGGTCTTGAATTTTGTGGCATTGATGGTCTAATCGTCAGTTTGGCAAATGGTTCACCCTCCTCAAAATCTTCATAAATCGGTTACTGTGAGCCCATCTCTTTTGCGCAGTTTTCTTCGGACAGCCTCGAAAAAGAATTTCATTGCCTTGTTGATGATGGCCGTGGAATCGTGGTCTTTCATAACCTGACACAGCAACCTGGAATAAACTTCGGCTGTATCGAATCGCGAAATTTTTTTAATACCAATATATAAGGTTTTTTAACAAAATAGACGAAATTTTTGACTTCCAGTCGTCTTGTTCTTTTTACCGTGAGAGTTTTCTTTTTGCCGCGAACTTTTTTTCTTTTTGTCGTGACCTATTTTTGGCGTGGCAGTTGTTGACCACCGTAGGTGGGTATTGTAAAATACTTTTTAATAAAATTTTCTAAATAACAACACAGCCCATGCGACAAACTTGGCATTTCTTAATGTCGTTTTTCAAGTATGTTTTCTTTATCTTTTACGGACGACGATATAAAAAGATAATTCATTCACATTGTCGTGTAAAATAACTTGTAGGTTATTTATAAGATAAACATTGGGACAAAAAAATCAAGCAAATGAAAAATAAGATTTTGTGTAAGGCACCTCAAACGTATCTTATTAGGTCATACAAACAAGTTAAGTGCATATAAACACGTACATTTAATTGTGATTGCTTTAACCTTGAAGGACAGTTTAGCGCTGTGAATTAGTTTGTAAATTTTCATTCGCGAATATTGGCAGTTATTTTGATTATTATTACTTAAAGATACAATGAGCTAAATATAATGTAGGCTACGTCATACCTTCCTTGAGGCCCCTAAGCGGTTATCTTGATGAGATGACAGGATAGGGACTTTTTTGCAGCCTGAGTACGTGATTTGAAAATTCATTCATCGTGATTGCGCGATGAGAGGTCAAAACGTGAACGTATTCTGAAAGATTTTTGAGCCGTGATACGTGATACGGACTTTTTTCAAAGGTATGCGTAATTGCCCATTTTTTTTTTCTGATGTGCGTGATCGTGGTTGAAGACAAAGAATTACGTGACATCGTGATCAGAGTTACCGCTGGGTGCCTCTTCCTTCAATTTGAGCTTAAAACTTCTACTATTAAGGCCTAAAAGCCCGGAGCTGTCTATGCGTAGACAAAATAGAATGGGAAAATACAAGTTTCAAGAATCAATTAATCGAGCGATAAAAGAACTAAGTTATAATTGCTACACGGCTTGTGCAGCAATTGTAATTTGGTTCTACTGTAATACTTGATTATCTGTACCAGATGGATTTATCGACCGCGGAGCGGTGTATTCAGAGACGTTTTGTATGGTGAAAAATCTCGCATATTTGCGCGCGGTAATCCGTTCTCTAAAGTCACGGAAAGCTGACGAAATCAACAATCTCGTTTCTCTATCTTTGAAGTCTCTGAATAACACTCGCTCGGAAAAAGTAATTATCTTCCTTAGATTTCTGTATTTGCAAAGTATTACGGAGATAAAACAGTTTTAAAGGAAAAAATATACAATATACTCCATAGTTTTTCGACCCGACTGTTACAAACAGCATGAAAACAGTGTTTTTTAGGGCTCAAATTGGTGAAATTTTAGATCACGAATCATTTCGATTTATATAATTCTTAAAAAACTTGGAAAACCATCTGGTTAAAACTAACTGTAGTCAAACCAAACTTTCTATAAGATTTAAGGATTTTTCGATTTACTGTTCATAGGTAAATGGTGTACAAATTCATAAATTTCATAAGATTTGACCGCGGTCGCCTCAGTGTGTTACACTGTGACCTAGTTTTTTCTACGCTTTAACGTCTACTAGGTCACAGTGTGCAAATCACACTGAAACGACCGCCGGCAAAAAGTTGATCGTAGCACCGCTACCATTTTAGTAAACAATTGATCGTAGCCAGTCAGGAGCTATTGCTAGGTTAGAATATTTATCCTAGTTAGGATAATTTATCCTAGTTAGGCTATATGAAAAATTCAAACTGAAATATTGGAAGAATGATACAGATTTGAGTCTTCTTTACTCTTTTAATCAATTATGCATACAAAGTAACTTCACCGGACATTGAACTTCTTATTAGCGCGGAGTAAGTAAATATAAAACATTCATCCTAACTAGGATAAAATAGCCTAATTAGGAGGAATAGTAACATAATGTTTTATATGTTACGCGCTTTTTCCGTCATAAAGAAAATGGAGACTTTAAATCAACATAAAAGGGGTTGCGGAACGACCGTTCCGTTTTCGCAAAGCGAAGAAATTTCGACACTAACAAATTATTTTTATAAGTCAAACTTTTATTGATAATGTTTTCCAACTCAACTATTTCTTTTTTATAAGAATTTTATAAGAACAATACGAGGCTCAAAAATTAAATACGCCGGGTTTTGAGCAATTCAAATACAATTTCAGGCTCAAAGTGCAAAAAAGGACAGCCAAACCTTTAAAAAAATTTACTGGTTCTTATAAAAAAGAGTGCAAGTGACAAAAAAGAACACACATGTTTCTTGTGCAATGGCTGAATGACCAACAACAAAGATATTACATTAGGCTTTAGGCTGGCAGTTTATCTGAATAAATTGAAAGACTTTTATCCCATCTTTTTGTGACTTTTTGAAACAATTACTTAGCTCTCTATAAAACTTTTACAAAGACAAATTTATCAACAATTCAAAAATTATATTATACATTTCCCTTCAAAATTTAAAAGAAAATAGTGCGTAGTTTGAAAAATGATCTTGAGCTTTTCAGCCATTAGAACCTAGTATACAATCTCTCAAAATGTGCTACCTCTTTTTATGATATCATTCACTTCAAATGTAGTATCAATTTTCGGAAAAGGAATCAGCAGCCTAGCAATAATTTCCAGTAACTTATCAAGACTAGTGAGATTTTTTGCGTGGGGACCATTCAAAAAGTACGTACGCTCAAAATCGGTGAAAATTGACCACCCCCTCCCCCCCTTGTACGCTCTCGTACGCTTTGGCATTACCCCCCCTTTCGCGTACGTACGCTTTTGAATGACCCCCCCCCCTCAAAAAAATTTTAGATCGTATTAAAACAGTCTATACAAAGGTAAATTAGGGGATTTTGAGAAAATTAAATAAGTTCAATTTCTGTTTGTCTTTGTTGATGATATAATCAGAAGATCTAACCAAACTTTGACTGAAATTTCGTTGTATTGAAAAATGTCAAAGCGTACGTACCTTTCTACCTGACCTCCCCCTCCCCCTCGTACGCTTTCGTACGCTTTTGGTAGTACCCTCCCCTCCCCCTCAGAGCGTACGTACTTTTTGAATGGTCTCGTGATGAAATCTTGTCATTTTTGCAATATTGTGTGTTCGGCAAAAAGATGTTCCCAATGTTTCATTTATAAAATCAATACAAACCAGTCCAAATTAATTTTTTCAAGAACCTTGCCTTGCACAATAAAATTCAAAAACTTCTATAATTCATATAAGTATATTAAAGTAATGCCATTACTATTTATTAGGCGGTAATAATAACAAGCGTTATCTACAATCTCACGTCAAAGAGTTTATGAAAATATAAGTTGATTCGCCAGTAAAAAACACTTTTTTGTGAAAGATATCTTGTTTGAAAATATATTCGAGCTAGCATCAAAAGTAACATATAGGTACTTTTATCATTTAGTTGTCTTTTGGGCTAAAGTCATCAATCATGCTTTTGTTATCACTTTATCGTACAAATATAAATCGGCATTATTCTAATTGATGATGATCAAGCTCCAATGTTAAACAAAAATCTCTCGAGAGTCAGCAAGCGATAATGGAATCAACAATCAATCAAGCTAAATCAAAATGATTCCATTATCGAATAAATATTGAAGAAATCTTCAATGACGAAAATAGCAACTAGTAATAGACCTTTTTTCAAAGAGGCCACCCTGTTGAATAATTATGTAGTCCAGCAGAAAAACAATGATAAAACCATGCATAATTATTACAATATCCATGATACAGTAATTATACATGGCTCTATCATTGTTTTTATGGCTGGGCTACATAATTATTCAACAGGATGTCCTCTTTGAAAAAAGGTCTATTATCATTTTGATTCTGCTTTCCAGTACAGTCTTCTCTTTTGTCTCGTAAACATTGCACGGAATAACATGGAACTGGCACAATTTATATTCAGCAGGACCATTTTATTATTCTCCATCAATCACAATCTGCTCATACAGTCATAATGCTATGTATATTTTGGTTTTATGCTGCTTCTTTGTTGTGCACGTTCACCCACCAAAACTCTGAAACACTGCTGATTCAGCCAGTCGGCCGATCGGTAGCGTTAAAAGTCACCAATCAGCATCACATCAATCAAGCTCCTTCACCTGAACCCTGAGCCTGAAGACAGAAGAGATGAAAATAATTATAGTTAGAGTAAAATGGAATAAACACACGACCTATATGAATAAAAATAAGCCTGTGGAAAGAAAACATATGGCCATATCATATCCATGAAAACATGGCCGAGAAAAAAACATTTTGTTTTGTGAGATGAAAATCCAATTTAATACAAAAAAGTCAACACAAAGAAAAAGTACTAATGTAACATTCCAAAGGTAGTTGAAACTATAAAGGTAAAAAAAAATGAAGATTTACCTTTCAATGGGCCATAATCAGTCCAAAAGTTAATGCATGCACCTCAAAAACCGAAGAGATTCGTTGGATTTCAGGGCCATCTTTGTTGTTTTGCAAATGAAACGCAGAAAAAAAGACTGGGCCCAGACATCTGGAAGAAGCGGGAAAAAAGCAAAGGAGATAAAGTTTTGGTACTATTACTATTATTTGTACAAAAGTTGCAATTTTCATAAAAGATCTTACATTATAATACTCAAAACATAGATCATATTCTATTGCAATAAATATTTTTACAAAACAGATACTTTTAATAGCGCTACAGAAAATTGATCCCATCCAACACGAAGCAAAGTCGATATGTCACCGTACGGTTTTTTTTGAAAATTTCGTGCATATACAAATTTTTTACGCCACACGCCCAGATCTAGAGAAAGGATGCTACACTCCCTTTCGGGCGCTTCGCGCCCTCAAAACGGTCGTTCCGCAAATAAGATAAGAGAGCGTTATTTACATTTATTTCAAGGAAAATGAACACTTCTGACACTTTAATTCGCTCAAACTTGTTTGCGGAACGACCGTTTTGAGGGCGCGAAGCGCCCGAAAGGGAGTGTAGCATCCTTTCTCTAGATCTGGGCGTGTGGCGTAAAAAATTTGTATATGCACGAAATTTTCAAAAAAAACCGTACGGTGACATATCGACTTTGCTTCGTGTTGGATGGGATCAATTTTCTGTAGCACTATTAAAAATATCTGTTTTGTAAAAATATTTATTGCAATAGAATATAATCTATGTTTTGAGTATTATAATGTAAGATCTTTTATGAAAATTGCAACTTTTGTACAAATAATAGTAATAGTACCAAAACTTTATCTCCTTTGCTTTTTTCCCGCTTCTTCCAGATGTCTGGGCCCAGTCTTTTTTTCTACGTTTCATTTTCAAAACAACAAAGATAGCCCTGAAAACCAAGGAATCTCTTCGGTTTTTGAGGTGCATGCATTAACTTTTGGACTGATTATGGCCCATTGAAAGGTAAATCTTCATTTTTTTTCACCTTTATAGTTTCAACTACCTTTGGAATGTTACATTAGTACATTTTCTTTATGTTGACTTTTTTGTATTAAAAAATTGGATTTCATCTCACAAAACAAAATGTTTTTTCTCGGCCATGTGTTTCTCATGGATTTTTATTCATATGGGTCGTGTGTTTATTTCATTTTACTCTAACTATAATTATTTTCATCTCTTCTGTCTTCAGGGTTCAGGTGAAGGAGCTTGATTGATGAGATGTGATGGGTGGTGACTTTTAACTACCGATCGGCCGACTGGCTGAATCACGACCCTGCCTATGCCCCGGACAGTCCGGGGCAAATGTCTGGGGTCTGAAAAAAATAACTTTTTCCCCGGACCTACGTCCGGGGCTCCAATTTTTGCGCCATATATTTACCCCGGACGTATATCGCCGAGCACACTTTAAACCCCCGGACAGTTTTTTCACAAAATTGAGTCAACATAGAGACACAAATACAGTGAAATTCAAAAAAAGTGAGAGATTTTTTTTATAAACTAGGCAAGGTTAATAAATTAATTAAAAATAAAAAAACTAACTTTACTTACCTTTCTCTGTCTGATCAGGATCCATTTTTCAGCTTTCGGTTAGATTTTAAGGTTCAAATACAGGCCTCACACACGAAACGCCAAAATCAGGACATTACAAGATCTTTTGGAAGACGGCGTTTGTCCACGGAAGAATATTTCAATGAATTAGAAAAAAGCCCGTGCGGTCAGTGATTCTATAAAAAGCGACCGCGCGGGCTGTCTGGGGCGTCCGGGGTAGTCTCTCAAAAACAAATAATACGGACCCCGGGCACGCATCAAAAAACCCCGGACTGTCCGGGGCATAGGCAGGGTCGTGCTGAATCAGCAGTGTTTCAGAGTTTTGGTGGGTGAACGAGCACAACAAAGAAGCAGCATAAAACCAAAATATACATAGCATTATGACTGTATGAACAGATTTTGATTGATGGAGAATAATAAAATGGTCCTGCTGAATATAAATTGTGCCAGTTCCATGTTATTCCGTGCAATGTTTACGAGACAAAAGAGAAGACTGTACTGGAAAGCAGAATCAAAATGATAATTACTAGTTGCTATTTTCGTCATTGAAGATTTCTTCAATATTTATCTGATAATGGAATCATTTTGATTTGGCTTGATTGATTGTTGATTCCATTATCGCTTGCTGACTCTCGAGAGATTTTTGTTTAACATTGGAGCTTGATCATCATCAATTAGAATAATGCCGATTTATATTTGTATGATAAAGTGATAACAAAAGCATGATTGATGACTTTGGCCCAAATGACAACTTAAATGATAAAAGTACCTATATGTTTCTTTTGATGCTAGCTCGAATATATTTTCAAACAAGATATCTTTCACAAAAAAGTGTTTTTTACTGGCAAATCAACTTATATTTTCATAAACTCTTTTACGTGAGATTGTAGATAACGCTTGTTATTATTACCGCCTAATAAATAGTAATGGCCATTACTTTAATATACTTATATGAATTATAGAAGTTTTTGAATTTTATTCTGCAAGGCAAGGTTCTTGAAAAAATTAGTTTGGACTGGTTTGGATTGATTTTATAAATGAAACATTGGGAACATCTTTTTGCCGAACACATAATATCGCAAAAATAGACTCACAAAAAGACAAAATTTCATCACGCAAAAAATCTCACTAGTCTTGATAAGTTACTGGAAATTATTGCTAGGCTGCTGATTCCTTTTCGGAAAATTGATACTACAGTTGAAGTGAATGATATCATAAAGAGGTAGCACATTTTGAGAGATTGTATACTAGGTTCTAATGGCTGAAAAGCTCAAGATCATCTTTTAAACTACGCACTATTTTCTTTTAAATTTTGAAGGGAAATGTATAATATAATTTTTGAATTGTTGATAAATTTGTCTTTGTAAAAGTTTTATAGAGAGCTAAGTAATTGTTTCAAAAACTCACAAAAAGATGGGATAAAAGTCTTATTTAAAAGATTTATTTTTTTAAAGGTTTGGCTGTCCTTTTTTGCACTTTGAGCCTGAAATTGTTTTTGTTTTAGAAGAGCAATTTCAAAACCCGGCGTATTTAATTTTTGAGCCTCGTATTGTTCTTATAAAATTCTTATAAAAAAGAAAGAGTTGAGTTGGAAAACATTATCAATAAAAGTTTGACTTATAAAAATAATTTGTTAGTGTCGAAATTTCTTCGCTTTGCGAAAACAGAACGGTCGTTCCGCAACCCCTTTTATGTTGATTTGTTTATCTATATCTCTATTGAAAAATTCTCTTTAAAAACAATCATCATAAGCAAAGTTATCACTAAGAAAGTTCGATGCTTAAAAATTGAATAACTTCTGAACGCACCCTGACTGAGAGATAAACATCACAAGCATCCTTTGCTATAGCTCTAATTTACTCAAATCCATGCAAATCTCGACGCGGATCTCAAAGTTTCTTCAATAAATCAAGTTTTTCTGCCTTTTATCCTAATTAGGATATAGATTTTGTCCTATTTAGGCTCTCGCATTTATCCTAATTTGCAATAGTTCCTGACTGGTAGCAACGCTTAAATAGATAAGACTCGATTATTCATTTTGAAACGAAAAAATGTATACGGTGAGTACCAAAGTGAAATCAAAGAACCAAAACGAGATTAGAAGACCAATGTAAAAAAACCGCCTCCGACGGTCGATTACAACTTGATGGAGGTTTCTCATGTTTTTTTAATGCGTAATCTCTGCCATTATGGAAGTCAACATTCGATTTGCATAAGGAATCACCCAATGAAGTAAAAGCCCGAAGGGTTAGAAGCGAATCTCCTACGCAGGATTTGAAGCAGCTAAATCCTACCTAAGTTACGCGGTCTTGAGCGGCCTTGTGGTTTTAATACGAATTTTCTACTAGATTTCAAAAAATATATCACTGGAAAACAAAGAAACCGATAAATTCAAACCGTGGTAAAAAATACGACGTATATTCTAAGGCTTCGCTTTTTCTTGCCTGAAAAAGGTTTAAAATTCGCTTCTAGCCCTTTGGCTTTTACTTCATTGAATCGCCTCTACAGATTCGAACGTTTGCTACCGTAATGGTTGGAATTATGTAACTTGACAAAACATGTAAAACGTAATAGGGTAATAGATCGGCTAATTTCTCGATATTTCAAGATACAATTATTGATTGCGATGTCGAGTAGTAAATGTCCATTAACAGTCCATGATGCTTCTGGCCAGATTGAACGGTAAGTAGATACTAAGATGCTTAAATTAGAATCATCATTGTCCAACAATCTCCATATCTCTTTTGAATTTTAAGTTTCGTATTCCAAATATAGTTAGTTTGTCTTGTCTTCGCAATAATGGATTAGAGTACGAAAACCCCGGGGGAGGGGTACTAGAGCAACATGGGTTACGGGGATGCGCTGCTGGTCAGGGTACCCTTTTTAACCTTCACAGGTCCCAGGTAGGGTCGCAAAAACACCAAAATAGAAAAATCAGTCCCATTCAGGATCACTTTTTTCGCAAATTTCGGTAACATTTTTAAAAAAACGAGTCCCACGTAGGGTCCATTTTTCAAACCTCGGCGGAGCACCCCCGTTGGTCGGCAAGAGTAGTACCCCTCCCCAGGGACAAGAAATCCCCATCTCAATCACAGAATATTTTTTAAGACCATGTCTCCATTGTGACTTGACGTCAAAACTTGTCTACATCGTACTGACGTAGGTTTTGAGGATCGTTTTTGTTAGTTTTGCTTAACCAGAAATGTTTTATAATGCTCTTTTCCAAATCTTTGGCTGATCAATACAGTATGTAAGATACCTCAAATTATAATCCTACTAGGCCCTAAACGAGAAGGCCTTTTGTAGAAAAAGACAAGTTATTTCAAACCTGTTAAACATGTTGACTTCTCAATTCAGGGTTTAAAATTGAAAACAGCGAATTTTTGCTGAGACTCTTAAAAACAATAGTAATAGTATTTCTATTTTATAGAGCACCAGTCGATGACAAAGTCACCTATAAAGACAACATAAAGGTTAATCTTGGGAATTAAAGTCTTTAAACCAGCTGGGAAATTTAAACTCATAGCCAAAACCATGCTATTCATTTTGCAATCAGTGTATAAAAGAAGAAATCATGGCATGGATTTCCAAGCTACCAGTGTTATGAACAATATTTCAGTCGGTAATTTTGATTAAGACCTACTAGTAATTCATAAAAAAGAAAAAATTATAAATTGTGCAAACCAAACACGACTTATTTTGCTTTAACAAAAGCCAAGAAAACTGTATTTAAAGTTGACGTTATCTCAGCTTTAAAAAATTTTTAAATGTTAGTTTCGTACAGTACTGAAGGAGTTCTAGAGAGATATGTGTTTACGACTTTTCATTTGCGAAATTCACTATAGCGCTTCTTCAAAAAGAATTGAACTGATTTCTATCATTTTGATATTTCAGGCAAACCCTTTGCTGAAGTTGATCACCAACCACTCTGGAAGACACGATGAAATATTCTTTCACACTTATCACCAAAGTATGTTTTGTTAACTTCCAAAATTTCTTTTCAATCGTACACACACACACACGTACATACAATCGTAACGTCCTGGTTGGTAGCAAAAAAGTTCCATACGAGTCATCATTGTACCGGAGGGGGGGGGGGGTACTGAGGCAAAATGGGTGCCGGGTATGTGCGAGCCATAAGGGTACCTTTTCTCATTCCTCAAAAGTCTCTCAAAGGGGTACAAATTCAAAAGTTAGTCTCTGAAAGGGTCCCAAAATCACGAAAATCTAAAATTTCTCTCTCAAAGGGTCACGATTTCCAAAAATTTTGACCAAAATTTGGTGAAAATCAAGCCAAAATCTGGAAAAAATGGACCAAAATTTAGGAAAAAGTCTCTCAAAGGGTCCCACAATCACTAAAATTTTGTCTCTCAAAGGGTCGATTTTTGATTTTTGGCTCGGACATACCCGTCACCTCGCAAACCTAGTACCCCCCCCGGGTCATTGTGATATTAGAAGTTCAAACTCATAGCTCAAACCATGCTATTCATTGGATTCACGCCAGTGTTTGTTTGTAAAAATTCAATAATAAGGAAATGTTGTTAAGGAAGATTTGTTTTGCGACTACAAGGGAAAGATTTATAGTTTTTAAAAAGCTTTTGGCTTTTGCTTTTTTTAAAAGTCAGTTGGCTTTAGTTTTGGATTGCTTCTTTTAAAAGTCAGTTGGCTTTAGTTTTGGATTGCTTCTTTTAAAAGTCAGTTGGCTTTAGTTTTGGAGATGTATTGAAGTTACATAGCTTGGTATAAAAAATCACAAGCTAACCAGTAAAGAATCTTCAACAAAATCAACGAATTTGTAATTTGTTATTCACAGTCACTGAATTATGGTTCCGGCAGATCATCACAGAGCTCGACTCTATACAAGTCATATTCATGGAACACAAGGTTTGTGCTGCTAAAATTTCTAGCTTTATCTGAAAAGCAAAACATATGATATGTCTTCAACAATAAAATATCAAGTTTCTATCCCTAGCAGTTAAGTGTGGGGAGCGTACTTTATTTCGGAATTGCAGAAATCCACCCTTTTTTCTTTGGAATTGCGGAAATCGGGCAAAATTCCTTCAGTATTTTGGAATCCTGAAATTGTTTCGGTATCGGAAATCCATGAATTTTTGCTTCGAAATTTCGGTATTATAAAGTTTTTATCCCTCTTTTTCGGAATTTATACATGAAAAATCAAATTTGATGGAAAATGAGTCAAAACAAGGAAAAATACCCAAAAAATCGGTACCGGAATTGCACGTATTTTTTACGGAATTTCGGAAATTTTGGCAAAATTATTCGGTATTTCGGAAATCGCAAACCCCCACTTAAGTGAGCTTTGATTTTGAACGGTCGACCTTTGCTCCCCTCATTTTTGTCAAAAAAACGACAGACAGAAAAGTCTAAACTATCTAAAGTCAATTTGATGCATTCTTTTGTCGCCTGGTACGATTGAATGTTTCAAAGTTTCAGCCTTGCTTTTGTAATAAGTCAAAATTTTCAAAAAAGGAAAAAACAGTCAAACCTTTTAAATTCGAACTTCTGTAATTCGAATCTTCTTGTAATTCGAACTAAAACATTGGTCCCCTCAATTTTGGAAATTAGTATAAAATTTTCTCCTAATTCTAATTTTTCTCTAATTCGAAGAATATTCCTTGAAGCTCGATTTAGAGAGAGTCAACTATACACGTCACTACAAATATTCTCTCATATGTCAACTGAGAAAAGTTTCACCAAAATCAAAACATTTTTAGGGTTTATATATAGCTTCGAAGTTCCGGCCTTGTTTTTGTGAAAAAAGAACTGGCTGGGACTAGCTGCACTACGGCTGCTTGTGCGTCCCCGAACTTCTGCCGCGAACGTCGGCGCCAATCATCCTGAAATGAGAGAGAGAAAAAGGGTACTATGTCCCTCCCTAACTCCAAGTGTGGAAGGGAGGGTGGGAAATTGAGAAACACAATAGCTTAAAAGGCCGAGCTAAACAAGTTAGCTCCAATTCGCAAAAGTGTGTTCAATGATTACTACAGTGACTTAGAAAACCTGGGAGAGTACTAAGGCAAAATGGGTTACGGGGATGTGCCGCTGGTCAGGGTACCTTTTTTAACCTCCACGAGTCCCAGGTAGGGTCGCAAAAACACCAAAATAGAAAAATTAGTCCCTCGTAGGGTGCCATTTTGGAACATTTGTGTAAAAAGTAGAAAATTATGAGAAAATTTTGTGACCCTTTTTTCCTCAAATTTTGGCAAATTTTCAAAACCAGTCCCACGTAGGGTCCATTTTTCGAACCTCAGCGGAGCACCCATGTCGGGGTAGAAAGATATCATGTACTCAAAACACGAATTTTATATAAAAAAAGGCTAAATTGTGACTTGTATCTTTGCACGCTACAGGTCCATCAGAATATCATGCTTATCATAGAAAGGTTGGATAGAATCATCAAAATGTTTGAAGTGCTGTGTGATCAAATGAAAGTCATGGAAACGCTCAATCCCCTTGAATTCGTCAACTTCAGGTAATTGTTTCTAATCTATTTTATGATAAGGAATGTTCAACAGGTCTATTACTTGGTCTTGAGTATTTCTACGATCGTCTAGAGCACAGCTTCATTTTTTTAATTTCCTTAAGACTTATAATTATTGTTTTTTCCAGAGCTCACTTAAAGAAAAAATATAAAAGCTTGAATTTTGCTTCTCATAAACACTACTCTTTTCACACCTCTTTCCATTCAGATCACATCTGGGTCAATCATCCGGTTTCGAAAGTTTTCAATTTCGAATGATCGAAAACAAGATTGGCATCAAAAAGGTAAGCGAGCAAAAAGCAAAATTTCATGTTTTCATTCATTTTCTTTAGCCATACTCAGAGCTGCATCGGAGTTTACTCTTGTACTGCTGCTATATTTTTCAGTTAACTTGTTTTTTGTAATCGGCACAAAAATTCCTGAAAAAACTGTCAGTATTTTGGTGTTGACTTCACTGGAACCGATAAAATTATCGGTACAACCGTGTCGATTTGGGAACTTTAGCTCGGACATACTCGGCAGCTAGCGAACTTAATACCCCAGGTTCTTACATCATTACGTCTTAGGAGAGCCGCATTCTACACAACCAAAAACATTACAGTGAAGTTTTCAAGAAAGATCCTGAGACATTGGAGAAGATTGAAGATACGGAAACTAAAGAATCTCTCTTTGATCGCGTCAATGTAAGAATGAAAGTGAAACTAAAGTCAAATTTTTGCTTTCATGGGATCAAAAGAATTAGTAGCGAGTTTAAGTATTGGAGGATATTGAGTGTGACAGTAAGTGAAATCGACACAAAACAAAGTCGATAGTTGGTATACCTATACCTCGTTTGCTCACAAACAGACAACAGTATTTTGATGTTTTTACCGTCGTCGAGCAAAGTGGACGGTGATTTTCAACTTTGCTTTATGTCGATTTATCTCGAATATGTATTCGTTCATGTAAACTCGCTCTTAATTCGATGGCGTGGTAGACATGGTAGAGTGCAAGTTTACTTCCCTTCCAACGTTATATGATACTTGATAGTTTTAGATACTCTAAGAAAATCATAATGGCTAGTCGGCAATTAGTTGATTTTTGGGAGTGCCCCCGTCAATCCTTTGTCAGAATATCATTAGTCATGTATGTGCAAAACTTTATGCTTTGTCACCAAATGCAGGATTGTTATGAAATTCGCAACTTACAGACTAGACTATTGAGGCCGATGGACATTATAAAAAGTTCTTAGACATGTTGCTAGAGTATTGGAGACACAGCGCTGGCAAAAAAATACGAATTCCGAAAGTCGGGTTAAAATGGCTGAATAAGCAAGTTGAATCATTACTTTAAAAAAATTCACCTTAAGGGAATAATGAGAACGTGGGTTGTGTGAAACTTATTCGACTATTGGCTTAATCAACCTCATTTTCTTTTTTATTCTGCTTTGTCAGCATAAGATACGTGCCTCCTTCCTATATCATAAGAAATAACACCCCCTTCTCACAGGCCCACTGGGACCCCTTCCCACTGGAAAAACTGGCCAGAATTCCGTCCCCAGTGGAAAATTATACTTCAATTTTTGTCCCCACTCAAAATAATCTGATAAACCAATCTGCAGTGCAAACTATTATGCTATTTTGCCCATCCCCAATGAATTTAAATCCCCGCCCAAAGAAATATCAATCCGTATCGAGTTTCAGTCTGTTATTATTATCCCCACTGGCTGAAAGGGTTGTGAAATAGCGTAAAAAGTCTTTAACCAACCTTATCGTCTTATTTAGACAGAAATTATTAAATTTAATTTTCCATTTTAGGAATGGTTAAAAGAGCTTTACGAAAGCTCAAATGAAATCGTCCAAGATTTTTTAAACAACTTTTCGAAGGCATTTATTAGCCAACCAACGTCAAAGGAAAATTCACAGGAATTCCAGGTAACTAACCTCAATTCAATCAGCTATAGTGAAGTCTCTTTAAGTTGAGCCTCTATAACTCGAATGTTTCCTTAACTCGAACAAGTTTTTTAGTTTTATAAACCTTACTCCATAACTCAAACAAATTTTGTGTTCCCCGTGCGTATTCGAGTTATAGAGACCAAAGTCTTACCAAAGTCTTAGACTATTGGAGTATTTGTACCTATTTTAAATTTTTAGACTTGAAATGTAAATAATAACTTAGTACTAGCAAAACACAATCATCTGTTGGTGTTAGTAGTGTTTAGAATAAATTGTAAAACTTATCTTGTAGGATACTTTGAAAGAAATCACTGATACAAGGATTTATGATCAACTTCTAGCAAAAGGTCTGTTTTTTATTCCCTTAATCCAAAAAACATGAAAGTTCCATAATATCATTTTAACGTTCAGGGATATCATATAACGTATCTCCCCTACCGTTTTCTTACTAAGCATTTTCAAACAAAAGAAATTTCAGTTTCCCTCCACCATCATGCCGCGCACGTACATATTTTGAGAAACTCTTCAGTAGGTATAATGTGAGAGTTTGAACACAATGGGTATTGTTAACATGAATAGAAATGAATGGGTATTGTTAACGTGAATAGAACACAATGGGTATTGTTAACATGAATAAAAATGAATAGGCATTGTGTTAGAGCAGAAACAAATAGGCATTGTGTTAGACCAAAAATGAATAGGCATTGTGTTAGAGCAGAAATGAATAGGCATTGTGTTAAAGCAGAAATGAATAGGCATTGTGTTAGACCAAAAGTGAATAGGCATTGTGTTAGAATAGAAATTAATAGGTATTGTGTTTACTTTAAGTCGATAAATTTAAAACGACGAGGCATGAGTAGAGCTGAAAATAAATAAGCATTGTTTTATATTGCACTTTGATTAAAACACCAAACATGAGCAGAAATGAATAGGCATTGTGTTAGACCAGAAATGAATAGGCATTGTGTTAGACCAAAAATGAATAGGCATTGTGTTAGACCAAAAACGAATAGGCATTATGTTAGAGCAGAAATGAATAGGCATTGTGATAGAGTAGAAATGAATAGGCATTGTGTTAGAATAGAAATGGATAGGTATTGTGTTTACTTTAAGTCGTTAAATTTAAAACGACGAGGCATGAGTAGAGCTGAAAATGAATAAGCATTGTTTTATATTGCGCTTTGATTAAAACACTATCATGAGCAGAAATGAATAGGCATTGTGTTAGAATAGAAATGAATAGGTATTGTGTTAGAGCAGAAAATGAATAGGCATTGGGTTAGACCAAAAATGAGTAAGCATTGTGTTAGACCAAAAATGAATAGGCATTGTGTTAGACCAAAAATGAATAGGCATTGTGTTAGACCAAAAATGAATAAGCATTGTTTTATATTGCGCTTTTATTAAAACACTGAACATGAGCAGAAATGGATAGGTATTGTGTTAGAATAGAAATGAATAGGTATTGTGTTTACTTTAAATCGTTAAATTTTAAAACGACGAGGCATGACGAGTAGAGCTGAAAATGAATAAGCATTGTTTTATATTGCGCTTTGATTAAAACACTAACATGAGCAGAAATGAATAGGTATTGTGTTAGAGCAGAAATGAATAGGCATTGTGTTTATTTTAAATCGTTAAATTTTAAAACGACGAGGCATGAGACAGTGGTGTATCTAGGAATTTTGCAAAGTAGGTCAAAAATTTGAAGCCGAGTGGTTGCAAGTGCTTGGAAAGTCTATATTCATGCATCTCGCGTTTATTATTTTTCATTTCATCGCTATCTGGAGTTATTCTATGCAATATTCCACTTTTGTTGTATCGCACTCGTACTTTGCAAATTATGAGAAAATTTTTACTCAAAAACAGGGTTATTCTCACGTTTTCACCACCTTTTTACGCTAATTAACCGCTTGTGGTAAAAAAATAGATTCTGATGTGGAGCAATGTCTGTTTCCCCCAAACAAGAAATATAGATGAGTTATAGTTGAGTTTATAGGCCTATATATCCCTAAAATTAATTTTTATGTTTTGAATTGAATAGGAAGTAATTAAATGGTGTCAAATCATTTCAGATATTCATTTTCGCTCACAACAACAACCAAAAAGCAGGTAAAAACAAAGTATTAAAAGACTTTGAAAAATGCTTCGTTTTTGCTAAAAAATAACCATTATTAGTTCAACTTAAAGCAGTGACAACTGGTGCTGATGCTTAATACCCTGACTATCAATTCTTAGCAATCAATCCACAAGAATTAAAGCTATAAGATCAGTTAAGAAAGTCACTTTGAATTTCACAAAATTTCAGATCAAACTCAAAAGTTAACTGGATCGCTTCAGCCAATCTCAGCTCTGTAAACTGAGCTTCTCTCAATAATAAACTGTAAAAGAGATCAGTTAGGAATGTGAATTTAGTATTGTTTTTTTATAAACTCGACAGAGAAGCTGTACGTAGGCCTCATAGCTATTTGCCCGATTTTTTCAGAGATTTTAATAGGTCGTTTCAGTCATTTCTAGCTATGTCTCTCGGCTTCATATTATCTCTAAATGAAAGGCGCCAGAAATATAAGCAGTCATTGAAGGTCATTACACGTGAATTTTGAGAGAAGTTGAGCTCGGTAATAATATGATCCCGATTTGCTAGGGCGGAAGAGGTCAAAAAGGGTGTTTCTAAGTCACTCGGGCGGGGTGATATGGGTCGGGCGGTATTAGAAAGGTTTTCAGATTATCAAAATAAAAGCCTCTAAATAGCGAAAGGTTCACGCGCAAAACATTAGGGAGGGCAAAACTGCGGAGATAAATCTTTAAGTCAAAGTTTTAACTACCGCACGCATAAAATTGGTAAAGTTGATACGCAAGACATGGCATCTGAAGGAGAAGTATCATAAAAGGAATAAGAAAGCCTGTTTCACAATTTTTCATAATTTCCAATTTCTCGGAACTATGCATCTTGACCTACTTGACCTACCCTGAATACGCCTCTGTGAGAAGAGCTGAAAATGAATAAGCATTGTTTTTCACTTATTTAAAGTAAATCAAGATATAATTTTTGTGCTTTGATTAAAACACAACCTATAAAAGGATGAAAATTGCTCATGTTTTTTTCTCAGTTTTTACCTTTTCAAAGTTGGAGAGCTGTTAAAGGAATAAACAAAATGGCGACTTTTAAAGAAGATACTTCAAACACCAAATGATATGAACAACATTGGCGACAAGGCATCGTACGGAACGCCGGAGGCGTTCCTCGCCCAGCGATTTCAGTTAATGATGTGAATTGGAAGAAAAAATCCAAGGGATTATATAATCTCAAATAAAGATTAGTTAATCCCAAAGAGGGATTGGGTAATCTAATAAAGGGATTCGGTAATCTCTAAAAGATTTACTTGAATCAGGTAATTACAAAGAGGGATTAGGAAATCTTATAATAGGGGTTAGGTGATCTGAGATAAGGATTAGCTCGAATTAGATAAACCCAAACAGAGATTAGGTGATCCCAAACAGAGATTAAGTGAAGGATTAGGTAATCTTAAACAGGGATTAGGTGATCTCCAAAACATATTAATATGGGTTCAGTATAATCCCAATTAAAGATTAGGTAATCTTAAACATGGATTAGGTGATCTCAAAAAGGATAGCCTTAGATTCAGTATAATCCCAATTAAAGATTAGGTAATCTTTAATAGGGATTAATTAATCCCAAACAAAAATTAGGTGAAAGTCCCAAAATGATTAATAGAACAGACTAGAAATGTAGAAAAAGATCAAGCTAGCTTAGTCTCAAAATCGATTGTAAAGAAAAGAAAAAAAAGACACGAGCGTATTCAATTGAAGAAGAAGAATCCAAGATCCTAAAGAGAAACCCGATATCGGATTCCTCTTGCATTTGGACTATAAATTGGCAAGAAAAGATTCCATTTCTTCATAATGTTTAAAACCAAGGGCGATGATGTATGAATGTGACGATTGCGAAAAGACCTTTTCCACAAAAAGCAATTACAATCGCCATGCTGCAAAAGCCCACCCTGAAGAATCTGAAGAGGAAGAAGATGAGGATTATTCAGACAGCGATTCAATGTCCAATGATGAAGATTCTGATGACAGTGAACAATCTCAAGGTGATGAAGAAACGATAAATATCTGGGAAACCATGTTCAACGAATGCAAAGAGACTGGTTATCAATTAATGAAATTTATAAAAAAGCTCATAAAGCCATCATGCAAACTTTGCAAAGAGTTAGAGACGAAGAAGATATGGACTTTGAGGAAGCATTGGATTTTGCCATTGAAAAACGTCGGTCTTTGATTCATCGACAAATAATTCAATTTTCAAATGATGTTAATGAATGAATGAAACGAATCGATCTCTGTAATGGACACTTGTATTTTCATTAAAGCTCTGAATATATTGCTCTCTGATTAGATTATACTTGTATTTTATTTATTTGGGTCAATCATTTCACCCGAGGTCAAGCATTTAGCGTAAGGTAGGGTTACTGAAACATCATGATAATATATATGATGCTCTAAGTTTCAGCTACGTTGTTTAAGAATAAACGTAACAGGACAAGGATGTTAGCACTTTAACAAAAAGCTAGAAGAAATGTATAAATATAAATAAAATGGAGTATTGTAATAACAAAATGACCAAAGCATCAGTAATTGTGATTAAAGAAAACAATGATGTCTTATTTTTAACTGTAAAGAATGAATTTTTTTGAAGTTATTTGAGGCTCATTCAAGTGTTGCGTCACTTTATTTTATTAATCATTTTGGGACTTTCACCTAATTTTTGTTTGGGATTACCTAATCCCTATTAAAGATTACCTAATCCCTCTTTGGGATTACCTAATCTAAGGCAATCCTTTTTGAGATCACCTAACCCATGTTTAAGATTACCTAATCTTTAATTGGGACTATACTGAATCCATGTTAATATGTTTTGGAGATCACCTAATCACTGTTTAAGATTACCTAATCCTTCACTTAATCTCTGTTTAGGATTATCTAATCTCTGTAAGGTCTTTTCGCAATCGTCACATTCATACATCGTCGCCCTTGGTTTTAAACATTATGAAGAAATGGAATCTTTTCTTGCCAATTTATAGTCCAAATGCAAGAGGAATCCGATATCGGGTTTCTCTTTAGGATCTTGGATTCTTCTTCTTCAATTGAATACGCTCGTGTCTTTTTTTTCTTTTCTTTACAATCGATTTTGAGACTAAGCTAGCTTGATCTTTTTCTACATTTCTAGTCTGTTCTATTAATCATTTTGGGACTTTCACCTAATTTTTGTTTGGGATTAATTAATCCCTATTAAATATTACCTAATCTTTAATTGGGATTATACTGAATCTAAGGCTATCCTTTTTGAGATCACCTAATCCATGTTTAAGATTACCTAATCTTTAATTGGGATTATACTGAACCCATATTAATATGTTTTGGAGATCACCTAATCCCTGTTTAAGATTACCTAATCCTTCACTTAATCTCTGTTTGGGATCACCTAATCTCTGTTTGGGTTTATCTAATTCGAGCTAATCCTTATCTCAGATCACCTAACCCCTATTATAAGATTTCCTAATCCCTCTTTGTAATTACCTGATTCAAGTAAATCTTTTAGAGATTACCGAATCCCTTTATTAGATTACCCAATCCCTCTTTGGGATTAACTAATCTTTATTTGAGATTATATAATCCCTTGGATTTTTTCTTCCAATTCACATCATTAACTGAAATCGCTGGGCGAGGAACGCCTCCGGCGTTCCATATGATGCCTTGTCGCCAATGTTGTTCATATCATTTGGTGTTTGAAGTATCTTCTTTAAAAGTCGCCATTTTGTTTATTCCTTTAACAGCTCTCCAACTTTGAAAAGGTAAAAACTGAGAAAAAAACATGAGCAATTTTCATCCTTTTATAGGTTGTGTTTTAATCAAAGCACAAAAATTATATCTTGATTTACTTTAAAAAAGTGAAAAACAATGCTTATTCATTTTCAGCTCTTCTCACAGAGGCGTATTCAGGGTAGGTCAAGTAGGTCAAGATGCATAGTTCCGAGAAATTGGAAATTATGAAAAATTGTGAAACAGGCTTTCTTATTCCTTTTATGATACTTCTCCTTCAGATGCCATGTCTTGCGTATCAACTTTACCAATTTTATGCGTGCGGTAGTTAAAACTTTGACTTAAAGATTTATCTCCGCAGTTTTGCCCTCCCTAATGTTTTGCGCGTGAACCTTTCGCTATTTAGAGGCTTTTATTTTGATAATCTGAAAACCTTTTTAATACCGCCCGACCCATATCGCCCCGCCCGAGTGACTTAGAAACACCCTTTTTGACCTCTTCCGCCCTAGCAAATCGGGATCATATTATTACCGAGCTCAACTTCTCTCAAAATTCACGTGTAATGACCTTCAATGACTGCTTATATTTCTGGCGCCTTTCATTTAGAGATAATATGAAGCCGAGAGACATAGCTAGAAATGACTGAAACGACCTATTAAAATCTCTGAAAAAATCGGGCAAATAGCTATGAGGCCTACGTACAGCTTCTCTGTCGAGTTTATAAAAAAACAATACTAAATTCACATTCCTAACTGATCTCTTTTACAGTTTATTATTGAGAGAAGCTCAGTTTACAGAGCTGAGATTGGCTGAAGCGATCCAGTTAACTTTTGAGTTTGATCTGAAATTTTGTGAAATTCAAAGTGACTTTCTTAACTGATCTTATAGCTTTAATTCTTGTGGATTGATTGCTAAGAATTGATAGTCAGGGTATTAAGCATCAGCACCAGTTGTCACTGCTTTAAGTTGAACTAATAATGGTTATTTTTTAGCAAAAACGAAGCATTTTTCAAAGTCTTTTAATACTTTGTTTTTACCTGCTTTTTGGTTGTTGTTGTGAGCGAAAATGAATATCTGAAATGATTTGACACCATTTAATTACTTCCTATTCAATTCAAAACATAAAAATTAATTTTAGGGATATATAGGCCTATAAACTCAACTATAACTCATCTATATTCTTGTTTGGGGAAACAGACATTGCTCCACATCAGAATCTATTTTTTTACCACAAGCGGTTAATTAGCGTAAAAAGGTGGTGAAAACGTGAGAATAACCCTGTTTTTGAGTAAAAATTTTCTCATAATTTGCAAAGTACGAGTGCGATACAACAAAAGTGGAATATTGCATAGAATAACTCCAGATAGCGATGAAATGAAAAATAATAAACGCGAGATGCATGAATATAGACTTTCCAAGCACTTGCAACCACTCGGCTTCAAATTTTTGACCTACTTTGCAAAATTCCTAGATACACCACTGTCTCATGCCTCGTCGTTTTAAAATTTAACGATTTAAAATAAACACAATGCCTATTCATTTCTACTCAAACACAATGCCTATTCATTTTCACTCTAACACAATGTCTATTCATTTCTGCTCTAACACAATACCTATTCATTTCTGCTCATGTTAGTGTTTTAATCAAAGCGCAATATAAAACAATGCTTATTCATTTTCAGCTCTACTCATGCCTCGTCGTTTTAAATTTAACGACTTAAAGTAAACACAATACTTATCCATTTCTATTCCAACACAATGCCTATTCATTTCTGCTCTAACACAATGCTTATTCATTTCTGCTCTAACACAATGCCTATTCATTTCTGGTCTAACACAATGCCTATTCATTTCTGCTCATGTTTGGTGTTTTAATCAAAGTGCAATATAAAACAATGCTTATTCATTTTCAGCTCTACTCATGCCTCGTCGTTTTAAATTTATCGACTTAAAGTAAACACAATACCTATCCATTTCTATTCTAACACAATGCCTATTCATTTCTGCTCTAACACAATGCCTATTCATTTCTGCTCTAACACAATGCCTATTCATTTCTGCTCTAACACAATGCCTATTCATTTTTGGTCTAACACAATGCCTATTCATTTCTGGTCTAACACAATGCCTATTCATTTTTATTCATGTTAACAATACCCATTGTGTTCTATTCACGTTAACAATACCCATTCATTTCTATTCATGTTAACAATACCCATTGTGTTCAAACTCTCACATTATACCTACTCTCTTCGGTTGATTGTGCTTTGTAAGCAAAAAATAGACGCGTCATCTTTACATACCTTATCGGGGAAAAAAATTTTAGGAGAAAGTGACAACATAGACCTATGGTGACAAAAATTTTGAAGGGGTGACGAAATCTTTCCCCGACGGAATTTATTCCCAGCATTTTATCACCCGACCAAAACTTTTACCCGATTTTTTTATCCCCGACCAAAGTTTTACTCGATTTTTTTCCCCCAACCTAAATTCAAATCCAAATGTTATACGCCTTTAATAACCGAAATTGCTGCTTTAAACGTCGAATTGTGAGTTACATTTTCGAGCTAGTGAAGGAAACCATCTCATTTGGACAATTTAGTCGGATGGAAGTGACGAATTTGAAAATTTTGGTTGGGGAAAAGTGACGAAAATGCCTCTAGGTGACGAAATTTTTCCCTGACTAATACACTCTTCTCGAGATACATAAATTTATTGTTGTCCTCGTTTTCAAACAGATTTCATTGCTATGAAATTATACATTTAAAGCAATTTAAATTCCCAAAAGGCAAACATTAACTCTAAAACAAAAGTACTTGAAATTCAAAATGTCTCATGAGGTATAAACAACACAATTATTATTGTGAATATGTAATTTTATAGCAATGAAACCTGTTTGAAAACAAGGACAACAATAAATTTATGCATCTCGAGAAGAGTGTATTAAAACCCCGACATTTTTTTCCTCGATAATATCTCAAAAAGAATTCATTCTCTGACACGAATTAGGTTCCTCGATTGGCATTCGTAAACATCTTCAGATAGGTTTTCTATTGTTTTTGTAAATATGCAGAAAGAGAAACTCTCTCGAATGAGGCTGCACTCTAAAGAAAGACTTTTTCCCTAAGGTGAACGAAGGCTGAGTTGGGAGTCCTTCGTAACAGCTTTGACCATCCAATATCAAGGAAAGTTTGGTTCGTTTAAGAACGAATGGCAATTACTAAATCTGTTGATGGACTTGGATCAAATTTTCATGAAGTGGAGATGTAAGGGAAATTTTTCGATAACGCACGGTCAAATATACATATTCTACTCTAACCAAAATACTTATTGATCATTCCACAAAATAAAGGCTATTTCATAAATCATTTTAGTGAAAGACGCAACTGCTGCTTTGTTTTGAAGCCATTGCTACACCCCTTCTCACAGACCTACTAGGAACCCTTTCCCACTGGAAAAATTAGCCAAAATAACGTCCTCAGTGGAAAGTTATACTCTAATTGTTGTCCCCGCTGAAAATAATCAGATAATCAAATCGAGGGAGATTGAAATCGAAAATGGATATGGGGGGCTTAAGTTTACCGACAAATTAGGCCTTTACATTGCTGAAAAATACACCAGAAGTGAATAAAATCAAGAGAAAAATTTATATTTTCTAATGTTTTGAATATACAGTTGTCTTTAGGATGACTTGACTTCAATCTCACGGACAGTTTTAACCTCGCGTTCTATGTCCTTTTTTATTTTAGTCGTGCATTTGAGTTTAGTTTATCGCCAAATTGGAGTAAAACGCGGAACTGTAGGCTCATCGGGATACTATTACCTACAGAGCGTCCGCTTACGGTTTTTAAAGAAATCTTAATTAAAAGTTTTTTAAGATCAAAACGTCTATACATAAATATTCATTGATGAATTAAATTCTTAAAATATATGAAAAACTGTTTGCCCGATACAAGAAAGATCTAATAGAAGAAATTGTTCATTTACTTTTTTCGATTTCCATCAACAATCTTTCCTTTTAGTGAACGTTATCATGTGTTCAAAGATTTGTTTCGACTTTCATCCTGCTTGATTCCGGAAAAACTTTTTGAGAAATCCTTCTCGTCGTGAGGATGACGCATGAGGAGAACAGTATCAAACCACGCAAGAAAGGACTACAGAAAGTTCTTGTCAGGTTGCTGAGACAAGGGTTTTATTTTCAGAACAAAATATCAAACATTTATGAATAATGCGCCATAGATGTATTGTATACACTTCAAAGAAAAAGGAGTTCCTTGATCTGAAAGTATCTATGAGTGTAGACGATGCTATCGTCCGTATAATATATCATCATGATATATTATTGTATTGTTTGTATATTATAAAACGTAATATGTTGCGCGGCGGATAGAGTCTGTGACAACAGCTACCCCCAAAAAAATTCCCGTCTTCACGTTTGTTCCTCTTAGATGAAATTCGTCTTAGACTATTGCATAGTCTACTATGAGTGAAGCATGAGATTCTGTCTAATCTGTAATTTAGCTTTTAAATTTTTGATTTTAATGACTTACTTTGCTACACAAATTTGACACTCGCAGCAGGAGTTTTGCTTTGTTTTTGGTAGCCTGGCGAATAAAAAATTAACTCATGTGAATTCTAGATTCTATGCCGGCGAAATCTTAGCGAGCCTATGTATTAATTAGCGTGAACATGTACCTTAAGGTTCCAACCATAGTGAATTTTCAATATATAAATTTCTACTTGATGTAGCACACAAAACTGTTATACATTTTCACACAAAAATGCTATACATTTTCTGTTAGTCCAATTATCCTTGAGTCTGAAAATTTGAGAATCGCAATGAAAAAATTTGATGAAGAAGAAAATGAAGACTTTTGCGAAGAATAGTATTTCAATTTTGAAGAGCTTATTTTCGGCGAAGAAAAAATTATTTGAATTTTTTTTGCGGTAGACGGTGTATCTTTCACCAAACTAAAAATAGATTTTCGGAAAATTTTTCTAAAAGCTTTTTGTCTCTTGAAAATATTGTCTTATCTTGAAAATAGTGCTTTTTGACCAATTTTTCATCCCAATTTTTTATAGAAAAACAGCCATATTTTTTGATTAATACAAGAATACGGTGAAGGAAAAAAAGCATCGGAGAAAATATCCCATCCAACTTAACCTATACTTCTTTTATTCCATGTATGTTACAGAATTGAGAAGATGTTGGACGAGAAAACGAAGAATCACAGATAAAAGATGTCAAAAAGCCCGTCGTAAAAAAACGCAGTGAAACATATAGCTAAGAATACATTGCTCGGTATTCTACTCTGTAAATATAAGTTATTGTAATGATTTTGAAAATATTTTTAATATCATATTGATTGAAAGCAAATTCCCTTTTTTCTGCGAGGAGAGGATGAATGGAGCTTTCAAAAAACATGGTAAACCAAGTATCAAAAACAATTTACATCTGTAAAGCTCTCCCTTTTTAGGCATGCGTACATCCGAATTTGTGTTCTTTGTAAAAACTATGCAAATACCTTGCATGGACTGAATGTCTGGAAAATAGTGGATAATTTTAACGGATAATCTGATGATCTAGGCTTCTGCTCATCCTCTAGCGAATAGATTTCTTACATAGGAAGTATTTCTGAGGTCTGCTATTCAGACTACGGATGATCGAGAGAAAAATACCATTACATTCTAGAAATGTCCAATATGTTTCGGCCAGGGATTGTTTTCAAGACCTTTTGTTGTCAAATTTGACGTTTTTTGTGACGTAGATTTATGAGCCTGCTGTAAAAAAAAACTGGATCCTTATTTGGAATGTTCCAACCCATTTAAACTATGTTCAGGCATTACAGCAACCTCGTATCCATAACGATTTGCTTTTTTAGCATGTTGCGAATGGATTCTCACGACCAAAATTATTTAAAAAAGTGAGAATAAGGCTCGGAGAGGCACTCATATGGTCCGACCTACGGCATGTGCCGTCCTTTAGGGTAGGTTTTTCGAGACCCTCGAAATGCACTGTAAGGGTGTACTTTTGATAGAGTGTCTAGAGGGTCTTCTTTTACCCGGACATTACACTGTAAGTGTGTTTTGGGACTGCTGAATTACAATCTGACAGTAAAAATCTGAAGCATTTTTAGTAGTTTTCGATTTGTTTTCCACATTATGATCTCGGGCTCATTTTTAGGTGGTTTCAGCAAAGCAAAATCAAACTACACTGTAAGGGTCAGAAATGCTCGATATTGCTAAAGTTATATATTTTATTAAGAGAACGCTCTTAACCTAAAAGTAGCACTTTCATAATTTTCGCTTTTTTTCAAAAAGTTTTATTATCTGTCAGAAGGGTTAGATGGAGGTCACAAAACCTAAATATTGACGTCGAAATTATAGAATCGTATATCTACTTTTGTACCGTGTGCAAAAAATATTGTCTACAAAGTCTGGATGATTTTTGACCATGATTTGAAAGAAAATATGACTGGATTGCTCATCTTAGCTGGAACCCAAGCATCGTTCATCCGTTTCTATCTCTTTTGTTCACAAATTAACATCTTTCTTGGTACTTTGATCTATTCGCACCTAAATTGTAATAGAAATCACGAATTATTTTTAATATCCATTCCTCTGGAAAAGTTATAGATTTTCCAGTGACGTAATGTTTTATGAAAATATCACGTTTGATGTCTAATATAATCATCATAGTGCTAGACTCCCCTGATGTAGGTTAGCCGCAAATTCACGTAAGCAGCTATAATACTTAGTGTCAAATGATATGCTGAGAAGGTGTTTTTGAAACGATTTCAAGATTGGTATAAATAAGACAGACTATAGAGTTTCCACTCACTAATCTAGGTTGATACATTGTAATAGAAATATAAAGAGTTTTTAAGTTTTCAGGATTTCTTCTTAATTTTCATGCGGAAAAAATCGTTGATTTTTCTTGATGATTTGAGTATTTAAACGGGTCCCCAAAATACATAGATGAAAAGTAAATTTCAAGAGGTAGTTATACGGCAAGCAATTAGGTAGAATTGGAAAATGGACTGTTTTGATATCATATCAATGTCTATGAATAGTCTCTTATTGCTCCTTATTTTCTACTTTCCTATCTTCTATTTTGATTTTTTGTTCAGTTTCTATGTATTTTTGAATTACGCCCGTACCGGTGAAATCAGAGCTAATTTGATTCGATTGATGACTGAAAGATATGAATTTGGTTGCAGAATATTTTTGACTATAAAAACACTTTTGCATGAAGAAGCATGAAGAAGGAAGTCGAGAATAGTGCGAGAATTTTGATGAGAATTTAATTTGCGGATGAAGGAAAAGATTTCGGAATATTCGCAAAATTTTCTTTGAGCCAAAATTCTTCCTTTTATTTAAATATTGGAACAATTTTTTTTTGCATCAGCTAAAAATTGAACTATCAATAAAAATTATCAAGATGAGAACCAACTTTATTCTTGGGTTGCTACTGTTTGTTGCAACCATTGCAACGATGTTGAATTCTGCAGAATGCAAAAAGGGGAAAGGACCAAAGGGGAAAGACAAAGGACCGAAGGGTAGAGATCGAAAAAGTCGGAAGAAATTCAAACTTGAACCAAAGGTGAGAAAGATTATCTTTTCTTATTACAATAGTCACCCTACAAATATTTTTCACAAAACGCAAATGTCCCTGGCTGACATATCTACCATCCAGATGCTAAAAATTTTCATCCAACATTCTAAAGCTCTGAAACTCGGGAAAGTTTTTCAACATTTGGAATGTTTAGATTACGGAATTTTGCAAGACCACGTCAAGGATTTTGCAGCAGAAGGGTCCTCGTCTTCGGGGCTTGGCGAGTCGAACTGAAATATTTTCAAGTTTACGCGCAAGGGTATGTGAACCCAACTAGGGCGGTGGCACATCAAAGGCCGACTATCATTCCTCTCCGATGGGAAATTGACCCGCCCTTTTAAAGAGCTTTAGCGTGGGCAGCCGCCAATCCACCATTTGAATATCAGATAAGCCATGTTTTTTAAGTAGACCACAATTCGATGCTGGAAATTTGATCAATCAAAACCATTCTCTCTCCTCCTCGTTTCCCGCCATGCCAGTACAACTATGGCTCGATAAGCAAAGATGGTGCATTTTCTTGCTTTGCCATGGCTTAAGAACAACAGAGTCTCTGTCTAGTGCTTTTAAGATAGCTGTGGGCTTGCGAGTCATCAAAACTCACCAAATAACGTCCAAAACATCAACTTAACATACAATTACCTGAAACAACAAATCAGTTTGTTATCAAAATCTTTTTTCACTTTTTAGAAATACTTATGGGACATTGGTTATTCATCTGACCCTGAAATCGAAACGGAAGACCCTATTCTCGATTACCAAGACTTTTTTGGTCTACCGCTGACCGGTCAACTTGATTACGTCACTATGCGGACAATGGAACAACCAAGATGCGGCATGACTGATCCGATAGAAAGATTCAAGGATAAGAAATATGGAAAAGGGAAAGGTCCAAGACGCGGTCGGAAAGGTGATGGTCGTTTTTTAAAGAATAGCTCATTACCTCACACCCACATAGACGATGCTATCGTCCGTTTTAGAGGGTCAGTAACCGCAGGAAAATATATAAGAGCATAGTCGTGTGACAGTTTGGAACAAAAGTAAACACCTCCGCCACTGCTGACTCCGCCCGAATTTATTATCACTTCTCCTAAACTATTCCCTTTTTTAGTGATCTTGTGTAGACGATAGGATCGTCTAACACCCAGACAGAGCCACTTGGACCTTAATTCTACTGAGGGACGTTGGTGCTTTCAAGAGCGCTTTCAGAATCTTAAAAAACAACTAAACGGTTTCGTTAGAGTTTTACAGTCCTATGTTCCGATGTAAGAAGTTCTACGTCATAATTCAACGGTCATTCTATAAAACGTGGATAAAGATTTACCCTATTTTATTAAAAAGCCTTCAAGGATTTGATTAGCCCGTTAGTTTTTTTTAAGATTCTGATAGCGCTCTTAGAGGAAACAAAAGTTTCGCTCTTCAGCGGTGTTTACTATGAAAGGACAACAAGTATTTTTTGACTTCATGAATTTTATTTACAAAGGAGGCAAACCAAAGAAATATCGAATCCACCGCGGAAAACGTTTCCTTCAACAAGGAACAAGCTGGTTACCGTTATTTGAAAAGACTGGTGAGGTAAAACCATTAAGCAGTTCACCAAATAGAAACAGGCCCGGGTGCTTGGGCAAAAAGGGGTACGGGGATGTGCTGTGGGTCAGGGTACCTTTTTTCAACTCCATGGGTCCAAGGTGGGGTCGCAAAAATACCAAAAATGAAAAATCAGTCCCTCGTAGGGTGCCTTTTTAGGGAATTTACAGAAAATGAGTCCCATTTTTCAAACTTCAGTGGCACACCCCCCTTGGTCGGTAAAGGTAGTGCCCCCCTCCAGGTACGCCAAAACAGCGTCCATCAAACCCTCCATAACATCCATATTGCGTTCATTTGATGGTCGTTAAAGCAAAAGCTGCTGTGCCCCGGTACTGGATAGAATTTTCAAGATAAAAGACCCATAAGGGTCTGTCATACTGTTTAATTCCTCGCCCTTGATCAATCAGAATGCAAAGTGGTAAATATTTATCATTTTGTTGTCTGTCTTTAGAACAAGCTGAAATGGACATTATTAAGTACCGGCACACAACTTCTATCACGTGAAGAAGTTCTTGTAGAGACGAGAAAAGCATTTCAATTTTGGGCTGATGTCACCAATTTGATTTTTGAAGAAGTTCCATTGGAAAATGTTGATAAGAAATATGCAAAAGATGAGTAAGTTGTTGGTGGTTCACTGGGCGAAATAAGAGATTTCCAATCCTGGAAATATCTTGAAAATATGATATTTCCATATACATTAGTAAAGTAAAGTATATTTCCAAAGTTTAGGAAATATCATATTTTCAAAATATTTCCAGAAGCTAAGTGGGAGATGAACATGTCACTACTAATTATTTCATTAGCTTTTTATTGTTGGTAATCTCGAAATCATTGCGACTGGACCTGTTCGTGTGTTGCTCGTCCTTCTTGACACGCCGTGCTCTCCTATGGGCTGACATCGACCCAATCTGTAAAAACACGTCATTTTGACCTAACTACTTTACTGGAGCTACTCATCCTCAATTCTAGTGTGGCTGGTTAAAAATATTCGATTTTCGTGATTCAAAGTATGTATCATAAATCTTTTGTAAATCAATTAACATAACTTGATAACTTTCAGCATTGAGATTTTGGTGAGTTTTGGGAATGAAGACCATGGTGATCCATATCCTTTTGATGGCCAAGGTGGAACTCTCGCGCATGCGTTCTACCCATTGTCCAATGACGGATTATCGGGTGACGTCCACTTTGATGACGATGAAGATTATACAATCCAATCGGAACAAGGAACCAATTTATTGTGGGTTGCTACACACGAAATCGGTAAAAATCACTAGCCCAATCGGAATAAGATTGTTTGGATCTTTAACCAACCTACTAACTATCAAACAGTCTTAGTATCAAATCACTATTCTTGATATGCGTAAATCAAAATGACGTCATATTTTTTAACGGAAGCACTCAAAATAAGTCGGATTTTGACCTCCGTGTTTCTATTTTTAGTAACAGAGAGGGGTCAAATCCCGGATTTTTTCGGGTGTTTCCGCTAGAAAAATGACTTACGCATATCAAGAATACTCTTAGTCTACACAATAGACAGCTCCAGGCTTTTAGGCCTTAGTCTTAGTCGTATATAGGCACTGCTATAGGCTGCCACTAGTAGCTCCCACCGGGAATTGCTTATTAATAGGTTTAAACATAATAGACAACTTTCACAAAAGATATTTATCAATAGAGTCTAAAACACAGCTGATTGGCTTAGGTTTCGAAACTCTCTATTGTATCATTAAAACCTCAGTGCGCATGCGATTTATCCGAAGAATTTCAATATTCAAAACAAGAGCAGTGCTCATATCCCGAAGAGTAGAAGTTTTACTCTCGAAACGAAGGAAGATATGACGTAGCCTAGAATACTCTCAGGTCTTTATTAGGACCCCCTGTTATAACTATTATCAGATGTCAAAAGCCCTCATTTTTGTATATACAGGTATCCGTTTATTCCAACCACGCCCTCGCTGAAAGTATGTTTAGGATATAAGAAGGTTAAGCTAGCAATGAAATTAAGAAATCTTCTTTTTTCAGGACACTCACTTGGTTTGGAGCATTCCAATGTAAACGGAGCTTTAATGTATCCAGTGTACACAGGGTATAGACCAGATTTTGCACTAAATATAGATGATATTCTGGGTATTCAGTCAATATACGGTATGTTTTATCATAGTATAAGAAAGCCGCGGCTTTCTTATACTATGGTTTTATAACCCTTCTTAAATTGTCCGGTTGATTGTTAATTTTCGAGAATAAAGCTAACACAGCTCACTTCGAGGATAAGATTGTTTGATTGTCCAACGTCTTAAATTATTTTTTTCTTTACCATTCCGTAATATAAAGAAATAGTGTTCAAATACCACTCTAACCCAACTAAAAGTTATTTACAGTTGATAAGAAAAGCTTGATAAAAACAAGATATCTGTTCGGTAAAATCTTTCAAGAGCAAACTATAATTGATCTAGGTATCAAAGAAACTCCCACAACAACGACGATCACCCTTCCCACAACATCGACGACCACCCTTCCCACAACATCGACGACCACCCTTCCCACAACATCAACAACCACCCCTACAACGTCAACGACCGCCCCTACAACAACAACGACCGCTACTCCGATAACAACAACGACCAACCTTCCAACTACGACGACAACTCTTTCAACGACAACGACACCTATGCCTCCCATGACAACGACTACCACTACAACTACTTCAACTGACCCTATTACAACAACAACTACGACAACAACCACTCCTCAGACAACAACGACAACGACCACCCCTCCAAAAACTACGACCACCCCTGACCCAGTCCCTCCAGTAACAAAACCAAAATGTCCAAGATCACTTCGGCCTCATGCTTCTTACTACAACAAGAATACACAAACCATAAATTTATTTACAAGAGATAGAATCATCACTTATCACAATGATGGTCGTTTAACAGAGGGAGCTACATTCTCACCACAAGAGAAGAGAAACTTCATTAGCCACCGCATGGCTTCCACACAAATTCAATATAAAGGAGAAACTGTGGAATTGCGATTTGTTGGCAGGAGGTGAGGCACCATCGCTGAAAATAGCAAATACACCCGGATTTAAAACACGGTGGGACCCCCTACCGAATCCTTCCCCTCTGAGAAGATTACCTAGAATCTCACCCCACAGGAAAACTACCCTGAGCTCTTATCACATTGAATTAATTTTGAAAATACTAGGGTTTTAGAATTTCAATTCCCATTGGAACAAGACTTCCTTCAGTCAATATCGTGATCGTGCAAAGTTAGATAATAAGAGAAAAAGGAGAAGATCGTGCAATTCTTTGTTCCCGTTATTTCAAACAACTTTCAAGAAACAGTGCGAATACACCCTTCCGAAACGTTTCAAGAGGGTCTCTGAGATAGAGGTGTTAAAATCAGAGAACCCTCTGACATACCCTTTAAAATTCTTATATTTTATTATCTATCTATTAGTCCCCCGAGGAATATGCAAATGATAAAACTCCCTTCGTTACAGATTACAGTAAAAGATAATGCTTGGGGATACGAGAAGTTTTTTTCGTGTTGGTGCAATGCAACATGCTCCATCTCACCAACACAAGAAAAAAAGTGTGTGTACCATGGTTTCTTTTTTTGTTTTATGGGACAAAAATTGAGAGAAATACCCAAAAGACACGCTGATTTTGTCCCTGGGACAAAAATGAGATTTCACTTTTATTGGTAGAAAGAAAAATGGAGTAGAGACATGAGAAAGCGTTCCAGGTTGGTGGGATGAAGCATGTTGCATTGCACCAACGCGAAAAAAACTTCTTGTGTCCCCAAGCCTATACAGTTCTAAATACATGGTTTGTAATCCATAAATTTTCTTTTTTTTCGACAGTTACTTCATCATCAAAGATTCAGAAAAACCAGTAGGCCCTTTCACCTACCATGCAATGAAGAAGCCTAAAGGACATAAAGGGCCCAAGCGGCGTAAAGGGTCCAAGGGCCACAAAAAGAACAGTCGAAAAGGAAAGAAAGAGAAAAAAAAGCCTGATTCTAGGCTAAGCAATCCATTGAATATTGTTTTACCAAGAAACCATATTGTAACGGCTGCAACTGTTTGGAAAGGTGGAAAGCTGTATCTGTTTGCTACATCGAGGTAAACAATTTGATTCTATTATTCCATTAACTGTTTGACTTCAGAACAATGTTTCCAACATTGTCAGCTGCGGGAAAACCACAGGTAGACTAGTGACCTGGGAAATCATACACTGGTTTAACTTACTAAATGTGGTTCTTATACTACTACTTTTGCAGAGGTTCAAACTAATTCAAAGGAAAATTGATACGAGAAAGCCATTCTCTGATTTAACCTGAAATTTAAGAAAGACCGAATTTACAAGCTCAAATTTAATAAAATTCTTTTATCTATGTTTTAAATTCATCCTGTAGGTATTACACACACGATTTGAGGAAAGGAAAAACACACAAGAAAAGTCACACCTTAAAACATTTGGTCAAGCGATATCGATTGAAAAGCATTAATGCAGCTTTCTGGAATGAGAAGAAGGGACATTTGGTTCTTTTCTCCAGATCATCAAACTATTTTTACATCCTCCATGACCGGTAAGATTTTTTTTCCCAATATTCATCATTTCACTTCGTGCAGAATAATTATACAACACCCAACCCCTCGGATTTTAAAATTCTTATTTACCTTTATGAAAAACTTTTTTTTCTCAGTTTTTTACTCTCTGAGCAAATTTGTATGATTGAAAATTTACCCTTAAAGCTTTTTTCACATACACGTAAAATTTTACCTTAGACCTTACGTAAAATTGTTCGTCTACATCGTTCGTCTTACGTAATCGTTCGTCTACATAATGTCGGTGACTTTCCCAAAAGACAGCCTTACGAATGATTTTCCGTAAGGTCTAAAGTAAAATTTTACGAGCATGTGAAAAAAGCTTAAAAGCCGCACAGTACGTAGCCTCTCTATTCTCTATTCCAACACGTGATTTTTTTATCATTCTGTCCACGGTGTCGAGGAAAAAGCCGTGGTCGTCTGGTACTGACAACACGGTACACGTGCTGTGGCACGCACCTTGGATGAGCGTTCCCTTTCTCGGGAGTCATAATAATCAAGCTTTTTGTGTGAAATGATGTCAGGTCGTAATTAATACAAGTGCCCTAAAGTATTAATTGGGTTAATTGTTTCAAGTCTAAAAAAGAGCGAATAATAGAGACATAGCTTAACATCGGTCATGTTATACACCCCTGCCTCACATTCCCTGTAGAGGTAGAAATTTCTTTTGATCTTTTGTCCATACATTATAGACTGCTAATTTCTCCCATTGAATTTCAAATGGATAAAGAATTCAATTTTCTAGTTGGGCTGAAATTGTAGGGTAATTTTTCCATCGGGGACGAAATTTAACGAAATTTTCCGGTGGGTAGTGGATCCAACCGGGTCTGTGAGACGGGTGTTATTATGAATCATTGGTTGAAATGTCAGCACTATGAAGTTCTGTGGATTTGTTTCATTTCTTTTGTAAATATTTTTCAGCCCAAAGAAGAGACAGAAGAGGGTTGAACGAAAACCACTTCATAAAGAATTGCGTAAAATACCAGAAAACAAACGATATTGTCGATTATAAAAAGTTCAGGTGAAGAGAAGAGGTGATATCAGAATTTTCATGAGAACTAAAATCGATGGAACTAACTAAATCATAATGAAAAGTAGTCTCTAAAACAGAAAAAGAAAATAACATTTCACAACGTCAAGTTTAATTTTGTAATATTTAATTTTTACAATACAAAAATATACAATGCTATATAATATAATACATTATCTTTGGAAAAGACCTAATTGATTTGTTTTTGATAATTTTATACATTATACACGTTTTTTTTTTTATTAGAACATCTAAAATTTGGCTGAGCCTGGATGTGCTTATTTTTTTAGCAATTTTCAGCCTAAAATGTTCTTAAATACGTTCTTAATTGTTCAGACTACTCTAAATTGATAATATCATGCAAAATAAAGAGCACTTAAAATTGGTACAATTTGGACAATATTTGACTTTCGAGTTTAGAAAATCCATGCCTAAGTTGGGTTAAAACTGCTTGAAAAGAGAAAAAAATTGTAGTTTCTTGTCATTTTTTTCCAAACTGAGGCTGGGCATGTTCTTACGATGTTCTTAATTTTTTGACGAATTTCAGCCTCAATGTTCTTATAAACTGGGTTCTAATAAAAAAAAAAACGTGTAATTTTCCATGTTATCCATTCACCCAAAAAATGTTATGTTTTGTATGTCTCAAAATTCTGAGTTAATTATTTAGCTTCAGTTTTACAAAAGATAACATCGGTACCACTTCTGTAACTAGAGCTTTTAGAATGACTTGATTGAGATCAGTGGAGTCTACCGGATGGTCTAATCCAAAACGCTTTCAACGAAGTCCAATGGTTTTTCTCGTATTGATAGCTTTGCCACCACATGAACTATTTAATGCCGTCTTCTTGGTCATTCCCAGGGCGGACTTGATCTTTGAAGATGTTGAAGTTGTTGTTTTAAAGGAGTTGCTTGAAGATTTGTTTGTCGATGATTGTACTGCATTACTGGAAACGCTGGCGAACGAAGATGCAAAACCATTCCATCCTGAAGACATTTTGGATGATCTTGCTTATTCCAAAAGGTATATTCCAAAACTATATAAGCTGCTGATAAACGCCTGTTTAAGAACTTCCAAGGATGCAGCCTCACAATGATACAGTTGTTAGTTTATTTTCTTCTACTGTATAGAAAGCACTTTTAAAATTGAAACTCTTCTTTTTTTGTATGATCTCTCTTCGTTGAGTTCCCGTCGAGTTGCAAGAAGCAAATGATATGAAAGCGGTTGTAAAAGCTCTCATTTATATAGGGGAACCCTTAATAGTCTGTCAATCAAAGTTCAATCTATGGAGAAAATCCTAATTAAGAAAACTGTCAGTGCAGATTAAATTAGAGTAAAATACGTAGTTGATTATATAAAATGATCATTGTGTTCAGCACGCATGCGAAATTATGAATGAGTTGATGACGTGCTTCTTATGTAAACAAGACTTTCGTGAACGTAAACAGTTCGTCGAGCTTTCTTGCGAATAGCAAATGTACTCAGGAAGCATACCCTTGAGTGGGTTTACCAACTGACGGTATGTGCGGCGAAAAAAATGGCTTTTAAAATCGCACCCTTACAGTACCGAAAAAATCGGTGAAATTCATACCCTTTTTGCAAATTTTAAACTCTTTTAGAGCAAAAAACAAGATTTTCGAGCACAAATTTGCAATTTTCCTAGAGACATATCGTGTCTTATAGAGGAACACCTCTGTACAAAGTGTCCAAACAAAACGCTAGCATACTAAATCTGTACTCAAACAACGAGGAGTGGCATTCTGAGAACTCTAAGGTGTTCTCTGAATATTTTAGGACAGTGATGGTAGATGAGGATGAGATTTTTAGTGTCATTCCTTAAAAGATGAGAATCACATTAATAGCATTTCATACATTCTACTTAATATTTGGGTTGCTAACATCCAGACAGAGAGGCGAAATGAAAATCAGAGTAATGAGTAATCTCATAAATTCAAGAGATAATTTACCCTACACCTATGGTAACATGGGGGTTCACACCTTGTAAGGAAATTACACTTGATAATTATGGGTAATCAGAAGGTGTTAGTACAAATAGTACTAGTCGAAAACATCCTCCACATTACCCGATGATGGAAGAAGAATCTTTTGAAACGTAAATCTCGTGATCCAAGCCACGATAAACTTCCAATATCCTTTGTGATTCAACATAGTATCACAAGGCTTATTACACCTGGCAGCCTAGAATTTCCCTTATTGAAAATTCGGTCTTCCCAAATCTCAGGTTTTTACCCTTAGAGTGCAATTTTTCTTATCTTTGCTCATTTCGACCATTACAGTTCACCAAATGAAGCAAAGGGACCCTTAAGGACCACAAGTACGGTAGGTCGTTTACCTTGAGTGCACCCCCCCTGCGATCATGATAAGTCTAAATTGGTTTGGGAACGTCATTTGTATTCCTAATTTACATTTTCATTTTGTTTGATTTGTATTTTCCGCAAATTTGAAGTACTTTCTTCCTCTTTTAAAATTCCTCGATTGAAATGCGAAAGTTTTTTTTAATAGTTTTTCTCCGGATTTTAAGGGCCAAAGAAAGTTAAATGTGTTAAAAGTTCATTGTGGCTTGACTTCCAAAGGTCAATAAAAGGTAAGGTGAACTGCATGTGCTTTTAATAAGAACAAACTATATAAGAACATAGTGGCTATGGATGGCTATTAACAATAAGTTAAGAACATTTCAAAGTTTTAATAACTTTAATTTCTTATAAATTTTCAAAAAAATTAAATAAATGTAAATTCTGAGGCTCCTTTTGGACGACGACTATAAAACCAAGACGAGAGAAGCTTGCTTGAAGTTTGTCTTTTTCCCTTTTCGCGCAACATGCCAAAGCCAAGCAATTTTTCTGAGGGATAGACGTTGTAGGGGAGTTTTGGTGCTAATACTTGGGTACGGTTTACTCGACACAAGGTTCTGATGCAAATGTGGTGAAAATTTCTCTGTAAGAAACCAGGTTTCAGCACCATGTAGAAGAATCGGAAGGATGAGCGATTGATAGGCAGAACCCTTTGCCTGGTGAGATATCGAGCGGTTTGAGAAGAGCGCTTTTCTCAAAGAACCAAAAGCATTAACTGATTTCACGGTTGATACATTGATAACACGACAGAAATTCTATTTCTTGCCAAGAATATGGTCGATTTGGTAAGGAAGTTTTGAGCGAGTGTGACACCATGTAACATAAGAATCTTTCTGAAAGTATGTTATTGTTGCAATCAAATAATTGATTTCAAGAAAGGTGAGAAAACGAGTACCTGCTGCATGAGATATCAAATTTACCTGAATTATTTATCGACGGGATGAATGTACTTATTCGAGCATCATTGCAGGTGCCCATAGAGGAGTCAGTGTCGCAACCAATGATCAGAATATCATTTTCGTGTTTGATATCAATCCCAAAAAAACGATTCCATGTTGTTTACACTCCCTTCTCGCACACCCACTGGGTCCCCTTCCTACAAAATACCGTCCCCGGTAGAAATTTATCCTCTAACTTTTGTCCCCATTGAAAATAATCAAATAAACCAATCCTCAATGCAAAATTTTATGCTATTTTTCCCATTTCCACTGAATCTTTTGACTTGAAGACAAAAGAATTGAAATCCCCAGCCATAAAAAATATGGGAATATTAATCCCCATTGAGTTTCAGACCGATATTTTCATCCCAATTGGCTGAAAAAATTTACCGGGTCTGTAAGAAAGGGGTGTTTGTTTGGGAGCTCCGATTGGTGCATATGCAGAAATAAGAATATACAACCATGGTTTATTTCTTTCATCAGTGCAAAATGTGAAATAAAAGATTAGTGCAAAATGTGAAATAAAAAAGACTGCATAATGTACATTAGACGGAGAGGAAAAGTGAAAATCCGAAAAACAAGTCATCTCATAACTTCAAGATAATTTACTTTACACCTTTTATAACGTTGCATTGCGATTGCGATTCAAGCCCACGACGTTAGAGGACGTAATTACATTTGATATAATTATGGGTAACCGAAAGTTTTGGGAGGCACAAACTACCTTATTAGACGTGACGCAGATAAAGATATCAAGCGAGACCAATTTGATTTGTTTTTCTACGGGCAGATTGTTAGCAAATTATGAGTCTGTCGGTCGGTAAAATAAAAATAAGATTTTCATTAATCAAAGAAGGTAATTGGGCTTTAAGTAATATTTTCAAATAATCTTGGTCGAAAATTCGTAATTCATCTTTGATGGAGTTTGTAATAAAATTTTTCGTGCATAGAATTCATGATTCTAGAATATTTTCAATATTATAATTTTGGGGGCCTCTGTTATGGTAGGGTCAAAAGTTTCAGAATTCACACAGCACAGCATAAGTATTTTCCGGCCTCCTAGATAATCTTAATTAAGTCAATTTTAATACAATTGAAGAGAGAGTTCATTGAAGCAACGGTGTACTGCAATTAGCATTAATTAATCTGGAAAATTGCCATTTGATCTCGACATCATACTAAGTATTTGTCACGTAACTCTAGATTTTACACGTGTTCACCATTATGAGTTCTTTCAAAAACACGTTTTAGAATAAGTTATGCGTGTTGGTTGTGATATTTGAAAGAAGCTAAGGATATGAATACACAGTGGACTCCCGGTTCAGTTAAGCGTAATAAACACAAACAATTTTGAAGAAATAACTTTTTGAAGAAAAGGCTAACTTTGGAGATGATAAGAGGTTAAGGATACCCAATTTTTTTCAATTCTCTGGACCGAGAGAACGATTGAACATTTTAAAAAATTGCTTAAAGAGTGTACATATACATCACTTTTATGAAAAAGTTTGGTCTTGTTTTCAATTTCAATATCAAGATCTAAAAATGAAGCACTAATATTTCCGTGTTGTTTCTTTAATATTAACAGAGATGGAAAAAATATTGATGTTTTTCGAATTCACCACCATCATTCGTTGCATTCAGACCATCAATGAATCCGAATGTATTGCAAATTTTTCTTGCGATTGCAAGGATTTTCCTTTTAAGATTTTTGAGCCAATTTCTTTCGTAATGATACAGAAACAAGATTGCCATTAAGGGAGCCAGATCGGAACCTAGGGATTCTAATTACCAAAAGAGGAAAAACAATTTTCCATTAAAAGCTAACAAAAGATATTGTTTTAAGGAAGGTTGGACATCGACATCGACACTTATCATAACCAGCACTTTTTTCCTGAGTACCCCCCCCCACTTTGTTTCCTTTGGAAAAGGCGTTCAAAATCGAACTGCAATCAACTTATTTGGGAAAAGTTGTCTTAAAAGTGTCAAAACACTTTTCAAATATTCTCAAAACCCAGACATGGCTAAGCTGTAAAATATTTACGTTACAGGAAAGATTATCCTTCATTAGATGTAAAACATCAGAATAATTTTCTAGAAAATTAAAATTTAGAAGAGTGCTTGCGTTGGCTGTTGACGATTAACATGCGGTCAATAAAATTTATAAATTGACAGAATTCAATCAACTGTTTTTCATCACCAGGCTAGCTTTCAATCAGATCCAGGGCTTAACAAAATTTATTTGGATAACCAGAGTAAAAGATGCTTCTGTGGAAAAATTTCCATTTATCTCAAACCGATATTTTTCCTAATACCAATAATCTGTTTGTTATTACTGCAAAGTGTGGATGAACCACTAAGTGTTTTATTTGATCCCAAAGCGTTCGTCTGTTTGGATTGTTGATTTCCACCAGTACATGAAGTTGATGTTGATTTACCAATATTGTCGGAGGACGTGCTACCAAGAGTTGAGTTTTTCGATGACAAGCTTGACATCCTTGTTTGCTTATCGAATTACCGGGTTCCTAGATATACTCCAGCTCCAAAACACTTTTTACCAGAAACAAACGAATGATTTTTGATATTGTCCTCTAGTCTAGGACTTCGAAAATGTCGAACACTACGGCCGTTTACAAAACAACACTTTTTATTCCTCGGCAGCTACGAAACTGGCCACCAATCATAAATTAAAATGTTTTCCTCTTAAAATACTTGCTACCGTGAAATTCCCTGTTGACGGAAGATTTAGTAGACAAATTTAGTTCGATGAAAATAGAGTCATTCATAAAAAATCAACGTCAATAAGAATTCTTACAGATTTCCCACTCTCTATCTCTCTCTGCTTTCGAAGCTACCAGTTTTTTGAACTTTACTTTGATAAGATAGATATAATTATATAGAATGATTAGAGCTTTGATCACATGATCACATTTTGTCAATAGGCAATTCTTTACAAACTAAGGAAGAGGAAGGACATCACGTGACCATTTGAAAAACAAATTAAGACAAATTGAGTTTTTAAAATCGGTTTATTAGTCTCATGCTGGTTCCTTTGATTGTCTTGTTTCTTTTTCGTGAAAATAATTTTAGCCGCAGTGTTGAATTGTAGGTAGTGATTAAGGACCGAAGCCCAAACGTAAAGTACCCACGCTGTCTTTGACAAAAAATAAGGTCATGAAGAATAGGGTTAACCCTTCGAGTATCTTCAAATTTTATTACTAGGGGAAGCATTTTAAGGGGAGCCAAACATTTCATTAACATTTCAATCTCAAAAACTATTCAATCGTCTTACGACAAAATTTCAAGTCAATTGAAAAAATATTTTAAAAGCTTTAAAAAGTTCTTTTTGGGGGAGGGGGGCTCATCGTTTCTTTTACCGAAAATACCTCTGTCTTTAGGTATTTTTGGTTGCTTTCCATGTTCATGCTCAGTTTCAGGGATGGGTTGCTAACCTTAGCAACTATGACCAGTGTAATGATCATCCAGTGCATTTTGTTAAAGAAGTACACATATAAGTAAGGCTTCATATGTGTACTTCTTTAAAGGGTACGGGGTTTGCGATTTCCGAAATACCAAACAAATTTGCCAAAATTTCCGAAATTCCGTAAAAAAGTACTTGCGATTCCGATACCGATTTTTTGGCGTATTTTTCCTCGTTTTGACTAACTTTTCATCAAATTTGATTTCTCATGTATGAATTCCGAAAAAGAAGGATAAAAACTTTATAATACCAAAATTTCGAAGCAAAAATTCAAAGATTTCCGATACCGAAACAATTTCAAAATTCTGAAATACCGAAGGAATTTTTCCCGATTTCCGAAATTCCGAAGAAAAAAGGGTCCATCTCCACAATTCCGTACCCCCCCCTTTAAAGGAAGGAAGGCATTAATCATTTCACTTTTTATTATTTATCTAAAAGAAAAAGGATACAAGGTTTGTTTACAAATTCTTCCAATTTTCCTAAAACGGATAAAAAGTTAAATTATTTTGAAATAACGCCCAATTAACAGAGACATGGTATACAGCATACCTTGTCTGTAAACAAACCCCATATCTACGAAAATTCCAAAATTCGTTGCCGTAGAGACTACGTTATTCGTGAGATACAATCTGGTAGAGACTAGTGGGGACCACGTGGCTAATAAGCCATCTAAAATCATCCTGAACTTTCACTCCCTACTGATGAGTTGCACGGGAACCTTAATCTGGACCAAGGACACTTGTATAGCGTAGCTGGACTGAGCACAAATTTATTTCCTTTGAACCATGTGTGTCGTCGTAATAATAGATATTGTCTTTCTTTGACCAATAAGAGGTCGTTCCTCATGTTTTTTTAACCAATCAGAAATACTTTTTAATAAAAGTACTTACCAATGAAAAACCATCGTCAGACAGATGGATTTTGCACGTTTGTTGCTGAAGATATTTTATGAAATTTCTTTGACATGATTGCAATAACAAGAAAATTACAATCGAACAATTATTTTATAATGAGTTTTATCACACCTTTATACAATCAAATTATTAAAAAAGAGAAAATTTCCTTTCTCGTGAATGATGTTTAGATTTCGCTTTTAGCAGCTGTAGTATGATGTATTCCGTTCCTTGTTCGACATCTTGCTATAGCCATTATAAGATTTGGGTACTTTGGTGAAAGTTTAGGCGAGTTTAGGCTATTTTTTACTCATTTTTTCTTTGTCATTTTCACCTTCAACCTTCTAAGAGTTGTTTAAAATATTTGTTACACCTTGAAATAACTTACGTAATTTACAATTTAACTTTTTCGAAGGACCCTTTTTTCAAGGTTTTTGGCTTATAAATCGATCAAACTTATATTTTATTTTAAAAATCTTCATTCAAGATAAAGTCAAATATAAAACCTTGCAAAAAAGTCCCTTATGAAAACTAATAAACTTTGCAACAACTAATTATTTCAATTAATTTGAAAATAATATTCTCAACCGCTGACCAGGGTTCGCGGATTCGCTACGACAGACATGTTTTAAAAAGAGAAAGAGAAATAGCCGTTGTACTCAGTCCAGCTACGCTATACAAGTGTCCTTGTCTGGACCCCATTCCCAGCTGAGAGGATCTCACCATGTTAATTAAAGCTGTGTACCTGTCTAATATTGAAAAGGCTCACAAGATTGCTTCTATGTTATTGATGATCAGAACCTACAGGGTTGTTATATGCTTTAAACTTTATTCAGTGAGTCAATGGTCCACAAGAATTGTAACTTCTTTTCCCAGCTAATATCACTAAAAGTGTACTGAAAAATACGAACAACTTACCCCACTTGGATTTGAAAGACATTAGAAATGTTATATGAGGTCTATGAGAGTCGGAATTTTGTTTTCAGCTAAAAATACTTTCTTTACGACAGACCTTCATTTTATCCCCACTGAGACTGGGACTAATATCCTAGCAGCAGATTCTATCCGCGCTGGCACGTATTCACTTTAATAGCAATGGTTCCGTAAGATAATCTGCCCAGGTTGGCGAAGCAATCTTATCTTTTTCATTCCGTTTTGGTATGAATACTAAATGAGATTTGAAGCGTGCTGATTGGTGCAATCGCACCCAAAATCAAAAGTCAATCACAAATATTAGGGCCCAGTCACTTTTGCTTTCGTTTTCAAGCAAAGGGCAATACCGTTTTGAATGTTTTGGCTGAACAACCAGACTGTCACATTTGCCGTATCCCTTCAGAGCAGAAAGTCGTATGCGCAGAATGGATAATCTGTTATGAGATAAGGCAGGGGCTTGATTAGACTATACTTGATTTGCTTTCAGCTTTATTAATTGAGTTTGGACTACAAATCTCGAAAATAGTTACAGGCTTAAGGGCCAAAGATGAAAAGCATCCTCATCCAAAAAGGGAATTTACAGAAAACATTATATATTTGACCTATTTTAACATTAAATTCTTTTTGGGTACCATTTCCACTTTTATACTTGAAACTTACAAGAAACAAAGATAATAATAATTATGGGAAATCATAATTACAATGAAAGCTGAAATTCTACAAAAAGGGATTGGCAAATCATTAAAAAGTCAGTTTGAGTTTAATATAAAAGGCAGATGTTTATATGGGTTGTTGCTTTTCAAAACGAAATGAAAATTTGATTGAGGATAAAGTAAAAAATTGACTAAACATACGAGACTTGGTGAAATGCTAATTTAAAAGTCGAAACACAAATATTGTATATATAGAATTGCATCATTATATGTATGTATTATATTAAATATTTACAAATTTCAGATTTTGATATCAACAGATATCAATCATAGAGTAAAATAGTGCGCTAAAAGTAAATCATAACAAAAAAACGTAATTTGAAGTAACCAAACACAGCTTGCTAAAAGTTGAGCAATTAAAGTGACTAAAAACCTTGCCTTAGCAAAGAAAGCAACAAAAACATTTATAAAATTTCTTTTGCAATTTATGACGAAACAAAGCTAGTTTTCGAGTATGATAAGGATTTTCAAGAATACGCATCAACGAACATTACCAACGCCCCAAGCCGACACAAAACGCCCATCAGACGCCCGTTGTAAATGTTAGATGAATGTTTTCGATACTTATAACGTAATGTTTCTTATGGAAGCGCTCAATATGGCCCGGGCGTTTGCCACTGGTTTTATCATTTTAAATTCAAAATTAGTGGCAAACACTCGGTCCTTTTTTGGTGCTTTTGTAGAAACACTACATCATGAATATCACGAATAACATGTTGCAGTGTCGGCATTCCTCATTATTTTTTCATTGAAATTTTAAATATCCTAATTCGTTTATTTTATAAAATCCAACTCAAATCCTTTGATAAGTGAATTAAAATTCGTGCATTTTACCTCCATAATGTTAAAAACGCAACTTATCTCCATAATATCAGTGTTGATAACACGCATAGAATTGACAAAAAGATTGAAGATTGCGTACTGATCGATCCGCTGTCCTCATTTTCAGCTATAGAAAGAAATTGAAATTCATAAAGAAATTTCATTTAAAATACTCGCAGTTTATTTGGAACCTAAGATTAAGTCTTTTAAAAACAAAAAAAGTTTTTGTTTTTAAAAAAAAGTGATATCGTTTGCTTACTCATCAATTTTAATGAAATTTAACAGAAAGAGGGAAAAAACAATTTTTGCATATATCAGCATAAAATAACAATGGGCAGACACTGTCCTGATATGAAATATGTGACTGATATGAAACGGGAACACTTATGTAAAAATAAAACCTTCAATAGCGTTTTTATGTCTTTAAACTTTGAAAAGTAAGAACGGTCGAAGCAACTAAAACAACAAAAAGTTGTAAATCGAAGTCTCCTCTTTTAGCCTATTTTTTTTCTTTAAGAGTCAATTTTTCACAAAAATTTAGTTTTTCTAAGGTTTAGTTTAACCCGACATTTTGAAACCTTAGTCTCCCGGATGAAAGCAAAGAAACTTACGACATGGCCGGTAAGACGATTTGTTTGCTTCAAATGCTTCTTTGATCTTTTTCGTCGCTTCGGTTTGTTTATTTGCCTCTAAATAGATTAAAAATATGTTGTCTATCATAAGCTTTTGAGGTTCTTTCAGTTTCTGCCATTCTAGCGTAAAAATCAAACAAAACGATCACCTCTTCAAAATCTAATGTTTTGCTTCCAAATTTTGGGTTAAAATAGTTCATTGATAATCAAAGAATATGTTTAAGGAAGCCATTTTTAAGCATATTATACTCAGAATTTGGATTTCAAACAGAGGCTGGAACAATAGAACAAAATAACGTTAAGTATTTACCGAAGCTGACCAAGGGGCATGTGCTTGCTTCAAATAAAAAGGGTCGAAAATTTTACAAACGAACGGGGTCTTTATTAGTTGTACACGAGAGTAAGTAAAAAGTAGAATGGTAGAGCATCCGGCTACGGTTCGCAAGGTTGTTGGTTCAACCCAAAGTCGGGTCATACCAAAGATTCCCAAAATAGTTCTTGATGCCTCTCTGATTGATGCTCAGCAAGATCAAGGGTAAGCGGAGAGATCCAGGGTGAAAATGTCTCCTCTACCTACAGGGCTATTGAAAGAAAAGCCTTCAAGTCGCTTCCGACTGTGGTCGCAGACTTACTTAAGTAAAAAGATGACATCTGGTTGGTCAATTTTAGTTAAAGAAGAGGGAACAATGTTGCTTTTTTTACATATAATAACAAATAATGAAAAGACAATCAAAACTTACTATCAAGCATGTAGAAAGAGAAGGAGTAACATTCTTTATTATTTGAACCATCTTCCAATCGTGGATAACCGAATCTCCAATCTTCACTTTGAGGTAAACCGAATTTCTCTAACAAGATGTCTACCATTGATGCACCTCTGGGATAAGGGGAAAGGAAATAATGAAAATTAGTTACTGCTGAAATGAAACCAAGACCAATGATTCATTTAGAAAAAAACCTTGAAAATTCGCAGGCGAATGTCACGGGACATCATTTAAAACATTTACAAATCAAGAGATTCTAATGGTGGCTTTACTGGAGTTTCTCAATGCCAGCCAACCATAATCTTTGATTGGAGTTTTCTTTCTAATGGTAACATTACTCAGCATCGTTGTAAATGCATCGAGGGCGCTAGGGGGGAGGCTCTACTTTTCCTTTAATACTTGTGATGATGTAGCGACGTTTGACGTTACCTTTATAACACTGTGGCGCTACTTTGCGGGTGCCACTTTCAAAAAAAATCTTAAAGCTTAGCCCCGGGTTTGTAAAGGTTTGTCAATTATATTCAATCCAGTCGAGTCTTCTTAACTCGAACACATCAACGTGAATCTTTACAAAGATCCGTCTGAAGCAAAACTTCTAAATCCATTGCTGCCAAATCGTGAGTTCGGGTTTGAGTAACACAAAGTTTCGAACAAGAACTGGTTTTCGAAATTGTTGAAAAATACAAGAGTGCATTTACCTATTAGAATCAACTATTTTCTTTGAACCTTCAACAGTGTGTTTCTTGACCATGGACCCTTCAACAGGAACGACGTCGGCGCAAGCGAGCCGTGGCGCACCCATTTCTTTGGCGTGGAAAACAATGGAACGGCCCAAAACTAGGTAAAGTAAAGGAAACGTTGACTACAATCATGGACGAAAATTGTGAGACAACCCTCCTCCCCCCCTTCCCCCCAGTGGCAATGTTGAAGGGCATTGGAAAAGTCGGTGGGAAGGTCGTTCGCACTAAACATTGCCACTGGGGGGAAGGGGGGACCATTCCATGGTTTTTCCAGAGCATTTTCCAGTGTTTTTCTCAAACATTAAAGTCCATGATTGTAGATTAGAAAATTACATAAAATGGACCGTTTCTATTTACCCAGAAAAAAAATGTCTCAGTTATTTGATGATGAACTATATGCATCAAAACATCTGCTCTGTAGAAAAGGCTATGATATAAAACTTTTTTGGTGAACCCATGTAAAGATAAGAGTTTTCATAGCTATTAACATAGCCATTAGTCGTAGCCACATTCGAATCCCTTTATGGTTCATGTTGTGTTATTGGTCGTTAAACAAAACATGCATTAATGGGATGTCATCTATAGACGTTTTGCATGTTTTGTTAAGTTACGTAATTTCCGAAGCAAACGTTCGAATTTGCGTAAGGGATCGCCACTGCAAACTTTTTTCCGTCAGCGGACGAAGAATTGATTTAGCGCCCGAAGACCTAAATTAACGGTCGAAGACCTGAATCAACGGTCAAAGACCTGAATCAACGGTCGAAGACCTGAATCAACGGCCGAAGACCTGATTTAGCAAGTCACTAGCCGAATACCTGATAGATAAGTTAGGATCAGTTAAACTAGCTTGATGCACTCGGTAAGGCATCAGTTGCGATGGTCCAGTGGTTAGTGCAGTGTTATCGAAAACGAAAGATGGGTAGTTTGAGACGAGCTATTGGCATTATTATTCATTGTTTTCAGTTTGGAATCTTTTAACTTAATTTGTTTTCAATATTATTTCCCATTGAAATATAAAAAAATCTTGATTGAATTTATAAAAAAGATTTATAACAAATTTCCACAATTCATTTTCTCCAGCTCTTCGGCCGTTAAAAAAGGTATTCGACCGCTGCATCAAGTTTTTGGTTTTTAATTCAGGTCTTCGGCTGCTAAATCAGGTCTTCGGCCGTTAATTAAGGTCTGCGTCCGCTGACGGAAAAAAAACTGCATCGTCACTACAGATTTCAGCGGTTGCTTCCATAATAGCGGAAATTACGTAGCTTAAAAATCTCTATTCAGTATCCATTTAAGCAGTAAATAGTGGTTTAAAAAAACTAACCAGTGTGGGGTCCATAAAGAGGGGAGTCCTCATCACAGTAGAACCGCTTTCCATAACCGACATCATACGTGCCAACTTTAGCACTGGTATCTCCAACTTCACATCTGTAGGGATGGTCTTGATCGCACTGCTCCTTGTAAACATCGTTCTAAAACGAACGGGGAAAATTGTGAGTTCGTCAAAGAAACAAATAGTATTTCTCATTAGGAGCTAGGCATAAAGTAGCACTTTCAAAATCCTTAGTAGTAAGTAAGTCGAAGGCTCCTCTTTCGATAACTATCTAACCAAAGGTGGGGAGGGCGCCACTCTTTCTCCCTGGATTACTCCACTTACCCTTGATCCGTCTCTTAATTGCTGAGCATCAAGCAGAGAGGCATCAAGTACCATTTTGAGAATCTTTAGAATGACCCGGCTGAGGGTTGAACCCATAACCTTGCAAAACGTAGCCTGATGCTCTACTACTATACTACGGTCGCTAAGCTAAGTCCTTAGTAAATATATAAACAACACAACAACTAGTCCGGATCTGGAACTCTTCAGACATGCTTTTCTTTTATATAGCCATGTACCTCTGGCGGGGGGGGGGGAGACTATTTTTTTTGTTAGTAGTGTGTTGTCTGATTTGTTTGTTAACCTTTAACTAAACATTTCTTGATAGAAATCAAGGCGATATGTCTTGATTTCTGTAAGAAAATGTTTAGTTAAAGGATGAACAGAAACCTTCACAACAACCATATACTGGCCTTACTAGTTGTATAATGTTCAACACATACGGGTCGTAACCAAGAAAAACTCCACTCAAAAACGAGAGACTCAATTTTGTGAAAATTTCAACTTCCAGACATGCAAGATTATAGATCCTAAGACAACACAACAAGTAGATTTCTTACCCCAACATCGACGGAGTTTGGATTGTAATGACCACCAACACTCATGCAAGTACCATTGGCTTGCGTGTCATTTCCCAATGGTTTGACATGTACGTGGAAGTTGTGTTTCAAAGTCTAACGTAAGATAATAATGATGGAATGGTTTAAATTATATAACATTAATAGAAACTCATTCGAAACGCAAACCTATGTTCTTGGTCAGTGGCGGTAGTTTTGATTCGAGGGAGTTGAGGGTTGGAATTAACGATTAAGTCAGCTGTTCTAATGCATAGAACTATGTTTTTCTATAGGAGCATCTATCCTTCGGTTCTTCTACACTTTTAAATTAAATTTTGAACCCTAAAAATTTTCTTATAATGTTTTTGTTTTCACCATTTTGTGGATATTTTTGTGTGATTTCGAAAAAATAATTTAGCGTTATAGAGTGAAAATGTTTTTAACTTGTTCTTAACATTTCGGCCATCGAAGCCTTGTGTACTTATATATTAGTTTTCGTATTAAAAGAATTGTAAGTTTTCCTCACCTTTCGAGAGGTTGGGTTATCTTGATATACAACGTCGATAATGTACATTGTGGGAGTGACAATTCCATTTGGTAAGACGTATTGTACCTAAAAAAAGTCGAGAGGTTATTTAGCCACCTTGAATTAAGATTATCCGACCACTACGTTGCATTTCATGGTAACTTATAACGGCCCACGAGCTTCGTTCTCTCTACGTGAATTTCTCTTCAACGGAAATTTATGTACCCCTCCCCCTCTGCAGCGATTTTGACTTTATTTCAAAGTGTCTTAAAACATACGTTTTGAAATAGTTTGTTAATAGGTCCATTACTTCAGTAAAAACCCGTCTCGTAAGATTTTTATGCGAACCAGACTAGAGGCAACAGAGCTAAAATAAAATAATTGAAAGTTACCAATTGAACATAACCGTCAAACAGATCGCTTTGTTTCGTGAAATTGGTCCATGATTCAATTTTAACACCTTGATGAGGGATAATGTTTGCGCATGTCATTCGTGAATTTGAAGCATCATTATTGTGGATAACAATAGAACGTCCAACCAATGCATGGTGGCCAAACATCGGCAAATTCTCATCATATATTTTGAGCTCGTAGTCTGTTTTGTTGGCAAGATTACCGAATTTTCCGCTCAAATCTCCAGCTTCGTATTTATCCATAGGACCTGTGATGATAGGGTACAAATTACGTTTCTTGTCTTGGAGAGATTCTCTGTTATTATACTATCATAGCCTGACCGTTTAACACCTGTGCTCTTTTAATACTATGGGATTTTACTATTAGAGACCGCCCGAGAGCAAAGCAATAAAATTTGCTTGTGTCGTGTCACCGATTGACGTTGTAAAAAAGAAGCAGAAGAAGAAGAAGAAGAAGAAGAAGAAGAAGAAGAAGAAGAAGAAGAAGAAGAAGAAGAAGAAGAAGAAGAAGAAGAAGAAGAAGAAGAAGAAGAAGAAGAAGAAGAAGAAGAAGAAGAAGAAGAAGAAGAAGAAGGGGACAAGATTTAACAGAGAAGAAGATTTTGTATTTTTTCTTAGTTTCTATTTTACCTGTGCCAGGTTTTGGTGAGTTATTAGGGTTGATTCCCCATGGATTGAGATGTCCACCAACACTGGCAGCAGAACAGGGATTGGATGAATCGGAGATTGGAAATTTATGGACATGGTATCCTTTGGCTCTCTCGTCAAGTCCTGGTCAAAACAGAATATCATTATCATGAAATCATAAATTTAAGTTTTATTAAGTTACGAAATTAAAGAATTTTCCTATAACGGCTAAAAATGTTTTCCAAAATCAAAACCAGAGGAATGGTTCTTCCTTTTTTGTGTTATGTAAAGTTTATTAGATTATTGAAGTTTTACCGCTAGACTTAAAACTCAGTACCTTAGGATCTGAGGATCCAAAAGTTTAAAAATGGTCCAGTAGGGCTTGAAATATATCCTAGAAACCAATAAATCCCTCCCAGATCAAAATAATCGATAAAATCAAATTGAAGGCCTGAAATTGACATTCTCGCTCGAACTTCAATTTTCGAAAAATGGTAAATCAGCCAAAAGTGCAAATATATTCTGGTACTGATTGTAGAAATACGAATAGAATGAGAATAAATTTAGCCAAAAAATGAGAACTGCTGAGCCTCAATAAGAAACTTACTGGCGATCGTAAAATGTGTAACCAGATAATTATCAATGGTTAAACAGATGGGTATACCTTTTAAATTAACGACAAAGTAAGTTCGATGATATGGTGAAATTTGTTCGAACTCGACTGTCCCTGAAACTCCACTATTTTTATCAGCTACGAACGTTGATATAGCTTTGAATGGACCTACAAAAACAAGAGTTCAAAATCATGATTATTCTCAGACTGAGTTATTCATTCCTGAAGATAAACTAGTTTAACCATGGTTTAACCATTGTTAGGTTACTGCGATTTTTTCAGTAACCCCCCCCTGCATGATATTAACAAAGATTCCGTAGATGTCTTTGGGTCTTGCTAAGAAACATACAGTGTATAATACCGCACCTTCAAAGTGATTTTGTCTTGTCTGTCTGCCAAACAACATTAAAGGTTGTGTTTTTAAATTAGAGTGATATCGTTTGCTTACTCATCAATTTTAACTTACAAGCGTTTTTATATCGCATTGACACGGATGTGGAGCAAGATTGGACAGAAATAGGAAAAGAAAAACATTTTTTTGTTTATTCAGCACAAAATGACAATAGACAGGCACGGTCCTGATATGAAACAGCTGTCTGATTTGAAACGGGAACACTAAAAATAAAACCTTTATTGTAATCATTTCCGCTACAATTTGTAAAGCATAGTACCCATGTTTCGCTTTTGGACAGAAGTCAAAGTCTTAATCTTGTACCAAGAACCACTTGCACCACGTTGTGATTTCACTGATGCGATAGGTATGTTCTGTTCATAACATCAAATCAACGTTAAATGAACGTCGGAGTAAGGCTGATATCAGGGGGGTCAGGGTCAGGGTCAGAATTCGCCGGAAAAAAAAACCGAGTAACGAAATTGATAATGACAATGATGACATCATGATTAAATCAAAATTTACGAAAAATGTTACTATAACTCATTTTTTCGTAGCTCATAAAAAATAACTCGAAAAAAATAACTCGCCCTCAATTTCCGCGGACCGGAAAACTTTTCCGACGGCCAGTTTTCTGCAGACCCGATGACTATTCCGATGGCCAATTTTCCGTCGGACATATGACATTAGTGAGTTTATGTATTCGAGATAAATCGAGGGGGACGGTATAAAGCAAAGTTGACATGTCTCCAAAATCACCGTCCACTTTGCTCGACGACGGTAAAACACCGAAATACCGTCGTCTGTTTAGGTGAGCAAAGGCGACATAGAGCCGTATATCAACTATCGACTTTGTTTTGTATCGATTTCACTTACCGTCGCCCTCGATATCCTCCGATACATAAACTCGGTATTTCCGCCGACCGAGGAACTATTTTGACGCCAAAATTTCCGGCGAAATTCTGACTCTGCCCCCCCCCTGATAGGGTGATCGGGGAAAGTCTCACTTACCTTTTGGTTTAATGATGCCACAACCAAGAACTTTATCATTCGAACCCTGCTCCAAAATTACGAACACATGCTGCTTGACATTATTATCGCCTTCACCGAAAAGAGGAAGATTCGAATCAATAACGGTCAATTTTTTATCGCCAGCTACACCCACATCCAAGGTACCATGTTTTCCGGTTAAATCTCCAATTGCGCACGTTTTCGCGTCCGTCGAATTGCATCCTGATTGGCTCATTCGATCAGAATCGAAGACTTGTGTCCAGTTCATATGAGTTTGACAATTTGCAACCCATTCTTCTGGTTCTGTTGAGCCCAAAATATACCTTTTAAATAGGAGAAAGATATTATTTAAAAAAATTAGAATTGTCACCCTTAGCCCGGGTTTTTGATGGACTGGATGGCGCTGATAAATGGCTCGGTGTTATACCGACTCGCTCCATTACAGATCCAGTTTGTGTTTAAAGATAAACAAATCGAAATCATTTAATTAACATAATTTTTTGAAAATGAAAGATAAAATTCTCAAAAGATCCTCTAGTCTACTTCAAAGTTCATTATAGCATAGTCATTATAAAAACACTGGTCTGGAAGGCTTTTGTCTCTTTTTATTGTTAAAAGATGGAGCTTACGTATCAAAATCGATTTAATTTCCAAACTTTTTGATCATGTGATTAGAAAATAGGCCAATCCAAAGAGGAGATTTTATTAACGTGATCAAAAAGTATGGAAATCACAACTTCTCTTTTGTTTGTAACAAAAGAATTGAACACAAAGCTGAAACAATACATTGCCAGACCGGTGTTTTATATAATGACTATGATTATAGTAGGGGGCAAACCCTTAGGACCCGTGACATCTTTTATGTGACGCAACAAAACCTGGTTCATTTCAAAGAATGATGTATTTAACTTATAATAAGTGGTTTTGGGTTTTATTGACTTTGAAATTTCGTCAAAGTTTGGGGTCAAGGGGGTTTTGGCTGTAACGTCAGTTTTTTAAAGGCCTTAGCAGAAACCCCTTCCCTCGCCAAAAACTGGTAAAATTCTTTGAGATGAACCATGTTTGGTTGCGTTGCACAAAAGATGTCACGTGTCTTTAGGGTTTGTACCTTACTATTAGTAGTTCAGCTAAAAGCTGAGTTGTTCTAATTTCAGCTAACGTGAAAAATCAAGCTTAATAATGGTTCAATAGTTAACCTAGTATACTAGATTAAAAATTTACCTGTCAGTATTTTTTTGCGACTTATTACTCTTTTATCAAGTATTACTTATTACTGCTTATTACTGTTCCGAAAAGTTTGTTTTTTCGAAAGAAAAGCATACCATTTATGATTATCAGTTGCCACTGTGGACCTGTCTGAATGTGAAATTTCTCCGGTGATCATGGTATCTCCATTCAAACCTTGTTGGACAAATTCAAATTTACCAGCAATCTTCGAGTTAGAAATCGATGCCACTGCATAGCTGTTCTCAGTGCCTTTGGAGACTAAAGTACCGCAGGCTAAAATCTTGCTTGTGTTCGATGATAAGGCAACGCTAATCGATCGTCCCTGGATTGAGTTTTTACCATGTAAAGGTATTTTGTTTGCATCAACATACAATGTTTCTTCTTTACCCAAATGCCCTTTTATGGAGTCCATATCGAAAACTTTTTCGCCAAGATGTTTACATTTTTGTTGGTAGTTAGATGGATGTTGATGAATGCGATACAATTTATTATCCACACCATCATAGCTTAGTTTGATTGTGATCTTGACAATGGTCGAGTTGAACTGCTCAAAATGGAAACTCCCCTTGATATCACCTTCGCTAATATATGCAACCACATCATCACCATCACGTGCTTGGCATAGACAGAACAGAACTGTGTGGTGGAGGAAAAAATGAGAATTATAGCTTATCTTTGATATTTAATTTCAAAACAAAGGGTGCTTTTAGCTTTTAACAGCAATTTAACAAAATACAGAATTTTTGATCAGATTTCCCACGTGAATTTATCAAAATTTACCCAGTAACCTTATAACCAACTTAAAAACACAAACGTTGAGACTCTTGAAATTAGATTGGCTCGACCTTTTTGCTAAACAAACAAACGAACGAACGAACGAACGAACGAACGAACGAACGAACGAACGAACGAACGAACGAACGAACGAACGAACGAACGAACGAACGAACGAACGAACGAACGAACGAACGAACGAACGAACGAACGAACGAACGAACGAACGAACGAACGAACGACGGCGTTCTACTTACCGGTTAGCGTAATGCATAAGGAAAACAACTTTTGACAGGTCATTGTGGCGAGCATAAGATTTATTTTTCATCTACTGAAATCTGTAAAAAACAAAAACAAATTAGATAGAAGTGTTATATAAAAATTATTGTCATCTTTTTGAACAAAAACTTATACGAAACTTCGCAGATAATGGTTAAACTATTCCAGCACTGTTTCTAAATTCGACCCAAACAACAAGTATCAAGAATATTAAACTAAAAGGAGACTGGAGTCGAATCAGTCTACATAAAAGCCTCGCCCCCCCAGGTGTCTGTTTATTAACTATGAAGACCGTCAGGTTTGACAACACCACTTCTAGCAGAAAATCCACCATTATGGAAAAAACATTCGAATCTGAAGAGATGATATCCTAAATGCGATTCAAATGTATTTCTAAATGGTGCAATGGCAAAAAAAAAAGAAATTTAACCAAACCTAAATAAATCTCAATGGCTGGATGATTTATCAACCCTTAATCAATTTAAAACACACTTGATTTCAAGCAAATATAAAAAAATGTTGTGTTTTTTCACACACCACCATGCACAAACCTTTCGAGGTAAGGTAAGTACAAATTTAGAGAAAAAGTGTCTTATGAAACCTCATATGATTATTGGTGTAAAATTACAAATCAAAGTTTATTGCTAATAGATGCTTTTGACAGATTACTCAATGCGCATCAAAATATTGACATAAGCCAAACGAAAGATTGTAATATTAAGCATTTACCACAGAACTTCAAACATTAAAAATTAAAAAAAAAAAAAAAAAAGCATTGTTGAAAAATGTTCAGGCACATACACGACGACAGAATTAAGGAAGCGAAAGTCACATGAATGAATCATCAAACCCATTTATCAGGGACAAAAATTATTGGACACGTTGATGACTCAAGTCATTTTGCAGAGGGTGGAAAGCTAAGATACTTTAATGGAATTAAATTTCGCAGTTTCCTAGATTTGGTTGTTATCCGCGAAAATAAGTCCCAATGGAAAGTTGGAAAGTTAAAAAGGTTTTATCCGCGAAAATTATCCAAAAAATGTTAAAAGACCACTTTTAACATGTTTACCGCCCGCCATCACAGAAGCGTTAATAATGCGTATTTCACAACAAACATGCATAGCTTGGCAGTAAAATAGCAAAAATGACGCAGAATCGGAAAAATATCTCGTAATATAGTTATCCGCGAGAATTTATCCCATTAAAGTATTCCAATGTAAAGTTTCGCTTTTCTTAATTCGAAGATCGCCTTACCTTACCTTACCTTACATACAAACTTACTTTTGCAAACCCAATGCCCAAAGTATCTACATTGTTTTTATCCTGTTTTAGTGTTATATTGAAGTACTTTTAGCCTTTGTATCCTATTTTGCAACTGTGATCCTTAATATGTTAATCTTTCAAGCTCAGCATTTACTCTTAATTTGTTCTTATTTTCGGTATTTTCGAGCCTCAATGTTCATATAAACAAAGTCCATTCACCAGTTTCATCAAAATGTAACAAAAATAATAACATTCTCTCGTATATAGATTCCAACAAAACATCATCATCAAGATCTAGATATCATTTGAATTCATAGAGATCAACTTGTCCACGCATGTTTTATCATAAATAAACAAATATAGCATCAATCAGCATCAATGTTTGAATCTCTACTGACAAGTAAGGAAAACGACAAGATATTTGACATTTTTCGTTACTGAGTTGCGAAATTTGTATCAAAGTGAGACGTTTATAATGTTTTCTTAAAGCGCATCATATCTCTAATAATAATAGCGATTTACGTCATGTCGTATCTATTAAGCTGATTAGTCTTATCTTACAGAGCTATGTATTTGGGAGAAGCTGTTAATCTAATACATAAAGAACTAAATATTTCCAAAAGGTCTAACAATATGTGGATATTAGAAGAAAGTTGAAGATATAAAAATAAGCCGTTAAGGAAAATAGCACCCGGCTAAATTCTAGAAACATAGCCCCCACCTTCACAAAGCAAAATATCAAAGAAATTTTGCATGCAAATTATCGATAAATTCTTTTTCAAGAAGGATAAAACCTTCCCCATATAGCATAGATTTTTAGCGTAATTTTAAATATCTTCAACCTATCAGCTCTGCCCCCAGTTCTATTACAAAACACTCAGCCCCCCTAGCAAGCTAGCCCCCAGTATTCTTTGAAAATACAGCCCCAATCAAGCAAAAATGGTTTAGCCCCCCCCCCCCAAGCTCAGGGGAGGGGGTGCATTCTATGAATCATCCAAACTAAATACTCATAAGCTTTAGTAACATGGTAACTTTAACTTTTTTTACACACATGAACGAATCACGAGTGCCAATTTTCCTTGTTCGTTATTAACCAACAAAATCATGCTATACCATTGAAAAACCTTCTTATGCGTGGGACTCAATCATTAGTCATCATGTTAAATACCTTAAAAAACCATGTATGGTAATATTAGAGAAAACCAATCTAAAAAATGATTTTCCTATGTACTATTTTGACCTAGTTTCGATTCTTACATATGAATTGCTTGAAGAAGCCTGTATAACACACCCTTCTCATAGACCCACTGGAACCCTTTCCCACTAGGAAAATTGGCCAAAATATTGTCCCCGATGTAAAATGATACTCCCCACCGAAACAACCAAATAAACCAATTCTCACTGCAAAATATTATGCTATTTTCTTTATCCCCACTGAAATTTCTGACTTAAAAAACAAAAGAATTGTAGTCCCCAGTCATAAAAAATATGGGAATATCAATCCCAATCGAGTTTCAATCCGATATTTTTACCCCCATTGAGTGAAAAATATCCTGTGAGAAGGGGGTGCATTAAGCGGCAAATTCTTGAAACAACAGGTGAACCGGGGAAAAACAGCAGTCAGCGCTATGGATTCCATCAAATATCTCGTCTTTCCATAGTCGCCAAAAAAGATCCTAAAAAAGCAGCCAAACGAAATCGACATCCAAAAAGAACTTTTACACGAGATAAGAAAATTATCATTGATCGAATGAGTAATTTTTTAAAGGAGAAAAACTGGAGAAAAACATTTGGCATTTCAAACCCCATACTGCTCTTTATTAAAAAGTTGCATTGACTAAACATTATCTCTACTTTAATGTAAAGACTAATTAGCTAAAGCATTCATTTATAGGTCTCACCCGGGCCTCAATCAATACGAATTATCAATAAGAAGTCTTAAGGTTTTTTACATATCATTCAAAAAGGCAACCTTATCAGATTAGCAGAAAACCTTAATTAGGAACAAATGTTGTTGCACTGCTTAAAGTTTAATATCACTCAGAAGCAATATTAAACGTTAAGTCAATTTTAGTCTAAGTCCAAGAGACAGAGGATAGCTCCATTTGGTTTAAGACCAATGAAAGACCACTGATCATTTTCATTGGTATACTTCATAATATAATTTTGACTGTCAGAGGTATAACGCCTAAGACCTTCTTGAATTTTCAAAGAGTACAGTGGAGATTCTAACTCGAATTTCTTGCCTCCTGTGTTAACAAACCATTATGAATAGCTTTCATAACTCGAAAATGTATGTTCCATGTGTGTGCTTGAGTTGTATGGAAGATCCACTGCACCCATCAACCAAAGCACCAAAGTGACAAGCAATAAAAATAAAACGATTAAAGTGTTTGAGTAATCCTCGAATGAATTACATTCCTCACTGAGGACTTTATGGTAAATATGACATCATAGAACTAAATGAATGACCTCCAGCTAGTTGACCCTCCCATCTTTTAATAAACGACCAACGAACATACGGTATGTGGTTATAATACAGATTTCGATCTAATTATCATAAGAAAACATAACTCCTAAATAGTTTTATGATAGCTTATATAGAATATGAGATCGCGTGGTTGTTCTTTTGAAAAATAGTGGTATGGATACTGTTGTGTGGTACAACTCCCTCGCACTGCAACAGGTTTAGGATTCAATCATTACCAGCCCAACCTAATTACCAGACCAAACTTGAATCACTGGTTCACCATTAATACTTTTCTATGATTAAATCTCTGATATTTTTTTATTTAGAGTTCAACTTCTAAAATGTCAATCCAAAGCATCGTTTGAACAGCCTTATGCGAAAAAATCTCAAAACTTTCACAGCATTCAAAAATACATGTTCAACAACATATATACTGTTCTACACGTTTTTTTTATAAGAACATCCAAACTTTTTGAAGCCTTGGGATGTTCTTAACTTTTAGAGATTTAAGCCTGAAAATGTTCTTTAAAACATGTTCTTATTTTCACCATTTTGTGAGTATTTTTGTCAATTTTCTTAGGGAATCGGCCGTTTTAGAGTCCGCAAAGCCTTAAAATGTTCTTAACTTAAATATTTTGGCCATCGAAGCATTATGCTCTTATAAAAAAAACGTGTAATGTATCAACTAAGCTTTTTATCAAAAATCCAAAAACTTAGCATGTCTCTCTTTCTGGTAAACTTTCTTTCTGAGTTAAGCTTTGGAAAGATGGAAACAAACTGGTATTATATATCATGTTATCATTATGTTATAATAAATGCAGGCTGTGCTACAATTTACATAAGGTAGCAAATCTATTTATTAGAGGATGTCTGTCTGTCCACACAGACATCATAATCATATCATTTTCTTGTGAAGTAATTAGCGGTAAGTGATGATGAAAGAGAAAGATTCCTGAAAAAAGACAAGTGTATATTGCATAAAACACTACAACCAACATGACGTAAGAGATAAAAATCTCATTCAGTCTCCCTACTTTTGATCAAAACTTTAACTCAAACTCCAAACCAAATTTATGTAGTAGCTAATTTTTGCTTTCAGCCAATCCTTTCTTCCAGAGCTTTCGCCACTCCAGCTTTGTATTTTCCCACAAATCTAAGCTCTGCAACCAAATCTATGTGGAGTCCCGAACATCTCATTCGGTTGACGTATGATATAAAGTAATCATATACCATCTGTTACGAATGTAAATCAATCCAGGCGATGAGCCAAAAACATAATACATCAAAAACTACAGTTTGCTGCCAGCTAGGAGCTATAGAAATCTTAGAGCTGAAATCATCGACAATAACAACCATTCTCTTCTACTCTCAAAAGGGAATATATCGTACTGGCGCTGAATCAAGCAAAAAGCTCATCTTCCTTGTCACAAACTTTGAAACTAATTAATTAAAGAGAAACCAAAATTTCAACACAGTTAATTAGTTTGAAGCCTTAATTTACATAACATGATCAGCGAAAAATTATTTGACACTGACTTTGTTGTATGACTTTCCCGTTGAAGGTCGTTGAAACGTGGACTTGGTATCAGAGCTCTAAACTACAATCAGATTTCAAAAGTTTCTGGTTTACCGTCTGATCTTCGTAAATCAATCTGCTAAATCAGGAGGCAGAATATGTGTTTTTGTCAATTGAATGATCTGTCGCAACTACGAATATCTTCGCCCTGGCTTTCTATGGAAAGCAAGTGGTAATGAGCAGACGCATCAAAATAAAGAGCAACGTTTCGCAAACCCTTTTTCAACTTGGATAAAAGTTTTTTTTATTAAACCATGGAAAACCTTTTAAGCCTGAAGATGCTCTAAACTTTTTGAGTTTTAAGCCTGAATGCCTAATGTTCTTAAATGTTCCTAATTTACCGTTTTTTTGAATATTATTACACCCCCTTTTCACAGAATTTCTTCAGTCAGTGTGGGTGAAATAATAGGCTTAAACTTGATGGGGATTGATATTCCCATATTATTTATGGCTGGGGATTCAAATTCCATTGTTTTCAAGTCAGAAAATTCAGTGGGGATGTGGAAAATAGCATCATATTATTTTAAGCGAGGGCAAAAATTACAATGCCGGACAAAAGGTTGTAGACAAATGAAATTTAAGTGAAAAATGATGAGAAATAGAGCAAAATGACTCTTCAATGTGTCTGAAAGGGGATGGAGTTAAGAAAAACACTTTTGAAGTCGTTGCATTGCTTTTGAATTGCTTTTGAGGGAACCACAAGCAAAAAATCAGCGTTTTGATACTGGTGTAAGCCAGTTAATCAAGCCCTTGTGGTTTGCCCTTGTGGTTTGCCCTTGTGGTTAGACTGCAGTGGTTAGACTGCAGTGGTTAGACTGCAGTGGTTAGACTGCAGTGGTTAGACTGCAGTGGTTAGACTGCAGTGGTTAGACTGCAGTGGTTAGACTGCAGTGGTTAGACTGCAGTGGTTAGACTGCAGTGGTTAGACTGCAGTGGTTAGACTGCAGTGGTTAGACTGCAGTGGTTAGACTGCAGTGGTTAGACTGCAGTGGTTAGACTGCAGTGGGTGACTTTCAAAGACTTTGAACAGCTTTGAACAGCTTTGAATGGGTTTGGAAAGCACCCAGAGCCTCTTGGGAACTTGTTTTTGATCGATATTGAAGTATTTTGCAAATATTGCAGAAGTCTACAAACCTTTTGTCTAGCATTGTAGAGTATAATTTTCCACCGAGGACATTAACGTTCATATATAATTTGTTCTTATCAAAAAGCGTGTATTTAGATTATCTCAAACGTTTTATTGTGAGTGGACATAAGTCGAAAATCTAATTACGAGCATTATGGCATGCTTATCAATACTTTTATTAAGAATTGATTTTGAGATGGCTTAAAATGATCCTTTATCTTATGAATTAAACGATGAGAAAAATTCAAAACGGATTTCAATTGATCATTAAGGGAATATCTTAATGGGATGTCTAATTCGACTAAACACGGAAGGTACAACGCATAAGACGAATCGAATAAACATAAGCGGATTAAATTGCAGATAATTTAAAGACCTCAAAAAAACTCAGCAGTCATTTTCCTGTAACCTTATTTTGAAGCTTTACCGTCGGGACAAAACATTTTGATGCCCTGCTATGATAATCAAAAATTAGACAAAAATTTCTTCTGTCCCCTAACACGGATTAATCATTGAAAACACTTCCAAATACACTCTTTTCCTTTTATAGAACAATGCTTATCCTGGAATTAATCAATTTCAAGCAAAGTAGTAAAAATTGGGTACAAATCCAAAAATACCAGAGGTCTGCGATTCAGACTAGGTTAAAACAGTGATAATTTCAAAGCTTAAGAGTCACAAGAGTTAAAAATCAGTAACCATAAAGAAATATCAAAATTTCGAAACCAAAACAATTCATCAAAAGGGTATACATCCCCTGTGATCCATCAGATGTACAAGAATTATAAATCAACCATGAACGACCAAAAATGCTAAGAATTTGTCAAGACTATACGAGACCGCAGAAATGGAAAAGACAAATGACCTATTATTAACTACATAATCTCCGTGAAAGTCTCATTTATAAACCCAATTTTAAAGATGAAAACGATAACGTATATAAAAGGCTCAATTAATACTGAAGGACAAAAATATTTCATATAAATGCTCCCTGTAAATTTGCGAAATTTGCAAAAATTCTCCTCACGTTCGTATATCACCCTGCAGAAAATCAAATAGCAAGATTTTGACTTGTCATCATGTTTCAAAAAATCGTTTCTAAGTAATCTTTCTTGATCTGTGTAAACCACAACCATACTGCGCAACTTATTGTAATAAATGCATCCAGTTTTAAACGAGATATAAATTTGAAACACGGGAGAGTATTTAAAATAGATTGATTCAATAAAGAAAATAATGTATTAGCTATTAGAAATCTTCTTTGCTCTCATGGGTAATAATTTAACATGTCAATTTCCTTGAGATCACTTTGACGGGATATATAGAACCGTAACGAATTTCATTGTAAAGAACAGAATATTCGAGTACTGTTAAAAGTTACTTATACTGCAAATCCAATGCCGGAAAAAGAACCGGTAAAGTTTGGCCAACTGACGAATGATTCCATTTCTTATAAAAGCCACTCCAATCAAATTCCTAACGCGTGTATTATACCCGTTCTATCCAACAATTTCCCATCAGCTTACAAAGAGCATGTAATGAATATCAAAAGAAAGCATTAACTGTTTTATAATACCTTGTTTTAACAAAGGATCGGCTTTAATCTCACTTTAGATAAAAGATTCCATGGTCAGAAAAAGAAATTTTGAAGTCCTTGTTAATCGCTTCAAGTATTAGGGGGGAAATGAATGTCTAAAATAGTCTCTAACAAGAATTTCTCTAACACGAATTTTTAAAATGCTCACCAGGGTTTTTACCAAACACTTTTCCTAACCACCGTTTTGGTCTGAAAAAATCCAGTTTCAATGCAGTTGTGTTTAAATGTCGCCCACCATGGTTGGACAAGGAAGAAAGTTTTTGCCCTTAGTATCTTAGTTGATTTTCCTTAAGTTTTTGTATCACGAATTCTCTACTTTATTTGCATTATTTCACTTACACATCTTTTTCCTCACAAAATTGATTTTTTTACATTGAGTTTTTACCACCGAATAACGGTGTAAAAACATGCTTGAAAAATACCCTGCTCACCGATATTTATATGATTAGCCCCATTGAGTCTCAAGCCCGAAGGGTTAGAGGCAAAACTTTAACTCTTCTCAGGCAAGAGAAATTGAAGCCACTTATTTTCCCATCCAAAACGCGCATAGAAGGCGCCGTAATCATGACGACAGATTGTATCTAACGGTTCCTTTGTTTTGTAGGACTACATTATTTGAAATTTAGCGATAGATTTTGTTTTAATCCGGCGTTTGTGGAAAAACTACGCGCTGGCGTTCTGGATAGGAAATAAGTGGTTTCAATGATTGGCCCTCCTGTAATTGGGCATCACCATTTGCAACACTGTGCAAGAAATCAGAAAAAAACTAATGAGCAAATAATCTCTTGAAAAGCTGGTAACAAACGGACGGACGGAAGGTTGATTTATAGGACCTCCAAGTAGGGTCCGAAAATTATTACATTAAAAAATTATTTTTTAAAAGACAACAATTCAAGTCAAAAACCAAAACTGGTTTATTTCCATCGCCAAGCTCGTCATGTTCTTTCATTTTACTTCATGTGACATAAAACAAAATTTATCCTGTTGATCAATAATGTGAGGAAATGATGACTCATCGAATCTTCTTCGTGAATAATGAACTCGCCATTTTTAAGGAAAGGAGCCTTGATTGGGTCTGTGGTCACTATTATATTTACAGTGTTCTCTGTGCGTAGAATATCTTTATCTCTTTGAAATGCAGAGTTTTTCATTTCGTAATTGACATGGATAGCCTTCGTCTTGCTGCTATATAAATGAGATCTCAAGGAGATAAATCTATCATCTGCATTATAATTTGTATGGTTTGGGAACAAAGAATTTCCAGTCGATGAAGCAATATAGTTATCCCCAAGTTGCACGACCATGAAGCTGTCAGCTTTGGGGAATATGATGGTAAAGAAATTCAAAACATAAAGATTGAGAAACATTTCTGATTGTTTCTCTCCAGGCCCTTTTTTAATATTCCAAAAAAAGATTTTAAATTTGTTGTTTGTCTCGTTACAGTGGTGAGCCAAGGTTTTGTAATTTGTGTACCGGTTGTAATTTGGATTTCGTAATAAATCCAACATGATTTTTGTAATATCTGTAAGAGAAAATTGGTTTGGTAAAGCATTGAAGATGACTAAATGGTGTTGCGGTAACCATTTTTTACACATCGTGCATAAATCACTCTGATATAAACAGAGAAAGATGACATTGTATCTATGCTGTACACGCAATGATTTTAACTGTTTCGAAAGAAAAATGTCGGTAGACGATGGGTAATTTCTTGGGAAATGGATATATAGGAATGTCTGTTCAACACTGCTCTTGACGCTCTCGGTATTCACTTGTAGTATATCTATGAAATAATTAAGTACTTCCACAAAATCAATGTTTAGATCTTCTCCGAATCGTCCAGTTTCAAAAACGTTGTAAACATTACCAATATGAATATCAAGAAATCGTTTATGTCCAGGTGAATAAATTGATACTTTCACACATTTGTCTCTCACCAACGATCGAACTAATTCAAGTAGATGTTTCCAGGAAGAATAAGCTAAGTTTAAATCATCATCAACAAAGTCAGGAATAATAGTGATACGACTCTGTTGAATACAGTAAGAGACACTGTTCGTGCTCACAGTACTCGAATGATCAACAAAATAAGATGAAACAAAGACGACCACGAAAAATAAACTAGTTGGACTCATGACCGTATTTGATCTATAGATGAGATTAATTGAAGCTCTCTTTTCTTCTTCAAAATCAAAGTAAACAAACATTTTGCTAATTAATCTGATAACAATAAGGATTGCAAGTTCCAGGAAATGACGATCTTTAAATGCTGCGAAATACAGCTAATTTAAATACACGCTTTTTTTTATAAAAATATCTTCTATAACAATATCAGGGTGAAAATTGGCCAAATCGTAAGAATACCCTCTAGGGTGAATTTCACAGAATTTGATAAGAATACAGTCAATTTGCATTTGGTTAACAGAAAAAAACTGCTTCCTTTATTAGAGATAAATTGAAGCTTTGAGAAAGAAATGTAATTTTAACCAAAATGTTCACTCAATAGTCCAAAACTCTCAAGTTGATAATTTCTCATGTTTGTAAAAAAGTCAAGTCTAAAAAAGTAACAATACGTTAAGAATATTTCACCCTCTATTTTGGCACTTTCTTAAGAATACTTGACCCTCATCCAAAGTACACTATTCTTATAAAAAAGAAGCGTGTATCACTAATGATAGATTGTGGTTGCTCAACTAAAGGTAATTGGGTGATTTAGTAAAAATATGTTAATATATCATGCCACGCTTCGGTGAGTAAATAACATGATCAAATCAAAAACAATTTAAGTCCTTATGAACCCTAAAATACCCAATTTCTTAGGAAGTTGCACAACAATATGGTAAAACTGATGAGAAAATATTAAGAACATTTCTAGGCTTAGAACTAAACTAGCTACATACTGAATGGACCTTTCTGGTGAAGAAAACATGCTGAATGATCACATCGCATCGTTATGTAAAAAATCAGGAAAAAGTAATGAGACGATTACGCACAAAATAAAAAACCCTATTTTTAGGCAGTTTTGGCCCAAATTTATCCACCCCCAAATTTTACTTTGAAGATTGGGCTCTGCCAGATTTTAAACATCACCATCTTATACTTTTTTCTTTTATAAGAACAATGGCTCAAAATCGCCAAGAAATAAGAACAATGCTATGCTATGTCTGGCATTCAATCTCAAGCAATTTTGGGGTCAAAGTAGTAAAATTGGGTATAAATGCAAAGATACTTCAATTTCAACCTATAAATAAGAACATGATAAGAACAATTTGAGCCTCAGAGTGCCAAAAAAATTATCAAAGATTTACTAGTTCTTTTATAAAAAAAGTGTACATCAATGTGCAAAAATCAGAAAAAAAACATGTCAGTCGCAGGGAATGTGCATTTTCCTTAAAAATGACGAAAGGGAATTTTTAAGCCGTTTTGGTCCAAATTTGCCCAAAAACATTCTTTTATGAATATCACCATTGCGCTTCAGCCATTTTTTAAAGATCATTAGTCTGTTTTGTTATGCAAAAAAAAAACAGAATAATAACTAAGGAGCAATTTTTTAGAAAAAGTACAAAAAACCCTAATTTTAGGCCGTTTTTGGCCTAATTTGTAAACCCCAAAATTTTTTATGCGAAAACCGGGCTCCGTCACGTTTTGGGTATTGTCATTTTACTTAACCATGCAAAAAATCAGAAAAGAACTAATGAGCCAATCCCAAGAAAAGCTGGTAACAGGCGAACGAGGGACCTCTTTTTTGTCAGCCTTTTCTTTATTGCCGCCATTTTTTCTACTATTTTCTCATACAACAATTTTCAGGTAGGTCCATTCAGCATTTACCTTGCTTTCTTATTGTTACCAATAAACATTATCCGTGAAAAATTGGAACATACCAGGCAACATTCTAATTTTATTCTAAGCACGAAACGAAACTAAAAACGAGACCAGTGAGTACGATTTCTCACTTTTATTGATTACACTGTTAAAATAAATCCTTCATAATTGATTTAGTGTTCATACAGTGTGATCAAGCTGAATACATAAAGTGCTAGAGTTTTATACTGAGTTCTCTATTTGTATTTACATTTGCATATAAGACAGAAAATTTCAAATTCAACGTTTTTGAGCTCGAAAAATAACTACATCAGTAATACTCTAGGAGCTGAGTTAGGTCCCGTATGCACATCGGCGTATAGTCATTTTTTCTTTTGATCATGAAAGTATAGTCCTTGAAGAGTCAGAAAATGTGTGTGGCGTTATTTGGATCAGGCTCAAATTTCCATAATGGCGGATTTTAGATTTTCAACCCTTTTTAGCCCTCTTGCTTGAAAATAAATTTTTTTTTGACTTCAAACATAGACATATTATATACCAATCGATCACAAATTTTATGCTGATTAAGAAAAAAGGTCAGAACCATGGTCTTAAAATCTCGCTATCTAAAGATATGAAGCACTTTCGATTTTGATTTTTTGAAATGATTACTTTTGGTTCCAAATTTGCGTGGCTGTAACATTTGATTGGCTTACTTGATTTACTTGAAATTTTCCGAGGGTCTTGTCTACCTTCCAAATAATAAAATTCAGGAAAAAAAATTTTTCTACATGAATTTAGAAATCCATAATGGCGGATTCAAAATTTTCTTTCGTTACATGGGGTCCTAGGCTCTGCTAGCCTAAGAAAAATATTTTTGATCTTAAAACCATATATATTATATACCAATCGATCAGAAATTCTATGCTGATTAAGAAAAAAGGTCAATATTATGGTCTGAAAATTTTTCTATCTTGAGCTATGAAGTACTTTCGTTCTCAAAACTTAGAAAACGAAAGTACTTCGTATCTCTTGATAGCGATATTTTAAGACCATGGCTTTGACCTTTTTCTCAACCAGCATAAAATTTCTGATCAATTGGTATATAATATACGGGTAATTCCATCTCAAATCATCCAATATTTTTGAAAAATGTAACCCTTATATCTCAGATTTCTTTGAAATTTTTACCAGTGAAAGTTATCAATGAGAAATGAAAATCCTGAAAATTTCAGCCTCGTAGCTTTTTTAGTTCCCAAGATATCGCCATTTGAAAATTTGCCCCTTTTTGCCTTGCGGTCCCAAAATCCGCCATTTTGAATTTACGTTTTCTTTAATATTTCCTAAATGAAGAATGCTACAGGGCTGAAATTTTGGATTTAGGGTAATTTTGAGGTGAGGAATTCAAAAAAAGCACTTAAAACCATTAAAAATAAAGTCTTGACATGCTATAGATCTGTTTTAATTCTCCCCCCTTGGTAGCCCATGTGACCAAAAAAGGGGCGTGGCCGAACTTTTTTTGGAATTTTTTTTTTTTCATCTGAATTTAGAGTACTTGAACTGCAATTTGACCAAAAGATTAAGAATGTTCTCTTTTAGATCAGTCATAATCAAAGATCAAAAACAGGGTATTTCTTAAAGGTTTAAATGGGGAAAACTAGCAAATTTTTCTTACGCATAACGATACAATTTACAATAAAGTATTGAAAATACTAGGACTCAAAGAAAAATCTAAACCTTGTTAACAAAACAATCATATGAAAAGATAATATTAGCATGATCTTTCTCTGAAATTTCATACATTCTTCCAGTTGTTGTTGCTGGTGTCTCAATACAAGCTAGAATCCATTGTATTGGTACTAGACACTTATCTTGTTTAGTAGGCCAGTAAAAGTTCTTACGAGGTCCATGAGGGTGTAAAAATTCAATCAATACATCTTGCTTATTCATGTCAACTTCTGTAATCATTCCTACCCACCAAAAGTCTCCATAAACACATGCAACATAGCTAAAATTTTTCAAGGACGCAATATCAATCTGCTCAAATACCTTTAATCTAAAATCAAAAAGAATGGAGTTGTTATCCTCACTTGTCAACTTGTGAGTGATTTTCGACTTGGATTGAGGTACAAAATGATGGCTTTTTCTTGTTCCTGGAACAGTATCACCAGCATCAAAACGTTTTTTCAATTCTTCTCTAACTACCTTCATTTCCTCTTGGCTTATTCCAACAAAATGTATGTCCTTTATTTCGGTTACACACAAATCTAGCATTGCTTCATAATCTAGTATTTGGTTTTTCAGTGGTCTTTGCAAGCTCCTTTTTACTACATGTCTCTTAACGAAACCTCCTATACCGTCACATGGAGATTTTCCATGACTGGTGGCAAAGAAGATCCACTCTGCATCAATTCCAAAATCCTCTTGATGGTGGCAGAGATTCATAAAATTTTTATAATTCTTATACTGGCCTGCACATCCATCTGAGAAATAATAAAGCTTGCTAATTCGAGGAAGGTTTTCTTTCAAATATTCTACAACCAATGTTTGAACTTTATAAACAAAATTAGTGTCGTGGGTGTTATCATTGGAAATGAAACAGAATGATTTGTGTTTGAGTGTTCCTTCACTCTGATAATAGACAACAACTGGATGTAAAGTACAGTATTCCTTGCTCCAGTGGTAGCTCTGAATTTCGTCTTGTATTAAAAATTGATAGTTCTCTGCGAAATCACCAAGAACAATAGCTTCGTTTGGCAAAAGAGACTCTTTCTTTGCTTTAAGAAATTTGGCTTGACATTTAGTGACGAATGAGTGTTTAGTAAGCTCATCTATGTCTTTACACAAAGTATCAACATAGTCATTACAATTGGTTGTAATTGTCTGTAAACTTGCTCTATCAGTTGTATCCCACTGCATATAATGAAACTCTTCCTCTTCATCAAAATCTTTGAGTTTTTCTTTCACAAAAACTTTCAAAGCTTCAACTCCAGGACAATTTTCACAACGGTGCATCATGCATATTCTATTGGTAGAGTCACAAACAACTTTATTGACTAAATCTTTGTAAGTTATATCCCACTGAATTGCGTCAACAAGCAAAACAGCATTTTGATGTATGGAACATACACAAACTGAATGAGTCCCAGACTTTCCAGCAATTATGCAAGACTTAGGTCTCAATGCACAAAATTTAGAAAAGCCTACCTTGATGTCAGGGTTTTGCATCTTGAATGCTGCATAAAGTTCACGCAAGTTACATAAGACAAGACGTTTTTGTTCATGTACATTTTTTCGTATGCTTACGCAGTCTTTTTTACCTGGCATTTGTCTACTATTCTCGTCACTTTTATAAAAATTCTCTATGTCAATAATATGCTCCTGAGGTATTGTTTTCCCTTTTTTAGGTAATGGTGTGGCAAGTATACCAGAATCCCTTTTTAAATCCCTTGCTTTTCGTACTAGATATTCAGAAACATCAAAGTATTTCGAACAATACTCTCTGGACCAGCTATCAGGCGCAAGTGTTAGTAATTGTACCTTTTCAGGGTATGAACTGATAAGTAACTTTTCTTTGATAGCAGTGCACAGTTTATCAAATTCGTCTGCCTTCTTATCAATTGTCTCCCTTTTATCATTATTTGAAGGCTCACTGTCCTTTAATTCTTCCATTGGGAAGTTGTAAACAGTGGATATTGACTCTTCAAATTTACTCATTACAGTTTTAAGTTTTTCTTTTGCTCTATTCACTCTCGAATGTGGCGGAAGAGAATGAAGATTTACTGGAGATACTCCGACTGATTCAAAGCTCGAATTTAACCTTTTCCTTGGTGATTCTTCATACTCAACATGTTCATCCTCAGTTTCATTTTGACTTTCCCCTTCAGTTTCTGTTTCTGTATCCATTTTTTCAGGCTCTACATTAGCTCGTGAAATGATTTCCTGATACTTTTTAATACACTGCCGACAAAGCTTTTGTCCTGGAACAACAAGATACCCTTTCTCTTTCAGTTTAGTTGCCTCAATTAAAGAAATTGTCTTTTGTCCTTTTGCCTTATGACTCTTTGGCGTATCCAACCCAATGCATTTAACTTGATTCCTTTCAAAAACACGTCCAAATTGCTCAAAATGACGGTTGCAAATTGTAGAAATATCATCTTTAGAATCATGTAAGTTGGATCTCCAAATTAAAATCGCTTTTTCGTCAGAAAAGTCAGTCAATGTACGTAGGGTAGTTGTCCTGGTGTTATTTAATTGGTTACAAGCCTGATTGAGAATTTCTCCAAAACTGCAGTTATTTTCTTCACTCATTTTTTCAAACACTTCATCTTCCATTCATATTATTATTAAAACTGATATCCACATTTTTCTAGGCTACTTATACTGTCTTAATATTCTCAAGGTGAGGATATAAAAGATGTAACCATGCTAACCTTGTGCTTTTCTTATGAACTTAGTGTGAAAGCATGAGGTACTCTCAAAATAAAGACATGTATTTTAAAATGTATCCATTCTGCAAATGAGGTCACCATGAGGCATTCTGAAAGTGATGAAAATGGGATTTTTCCCCAGAAAATATATTTAACAAATAAATTATTCTTCATGATATACTTACTATGAGTAAAGAGGGTCAAAGCTTGAAGCAAAGTGTAGGTAGGTCAAAGCAAATAAAATAAATAAGTTTGAAAACAACATTTCAAATCAAATGAAGAAAACAATCTTTGAATGAACCCCAAAGAACAGTTTACAGGCCAAGTATGTGATTTCTTGGTGACAATTTGCTAGTTTTCCCCATTTTAAACCTTTAAAAAATACCCTGCATTTGATCTTTGATTATGACTGATCTAAAAGAGAACATTCTTAGTTTTTTGGTCAAATTGCAGTTCAAGTACTCTAAATTCGATTGAAAAAAAAATTTTCCCAAAAAAAGTTTGGCCACGCCCCTTTTTTGGTCACATGGTCTACCAAGGGGGGAGAATTAAAACAGATCTATAGCATGTCAAGACTTTATTTTTAATGGTTTTAAGTGCTTTTTTTGAATTCCTCACCTCAAAATTACCCTAAATCCAAAATTTCAGCCCTGTAGCATTCTTCATTCAGGAAATATTAAAGAAAACGTAAATTCAAAATGGCGGATTTTGGGACCGCAAGGCAAAAAGGGGCAAAATTTCAAATGGCGATATCTTGGGAACTAAAAAAGCTATGAGGCTGAAATTTTCAGGATTTTCATTTGTCATTTATAACTTTCCCTGGTAAAAATTTCAAAGAAATCTGAGATGTAAGGGTTACATGCCCTGGATGACTTGAGATGGAATTACCCACATGGTTTTAAGATCAAAAAATATTTTTCTTAGGCTAGCAGAGCCTAGGACCCCATGTGACGAAAGAAAATTTTGAATCCGCCATTATGGATTTCTAAATTTATGTAGAAAAAAATTTTTTCCTGAATTTTATTATTTGGAAGGTAGACAAGACCCTCGGAAAATTTCAAGTAAATCAAGTAAGCCAATCAAATGTTACAGCCACGCAAATTTGGAACCAAAAGTAATCATTTCAAAAAATCAAAATCGAAAGTGCTTCATATCTTTAGATAGCGAAATTTTCAGACCATGGTTCTGACCTTTTTCTTAATCAGCATAAAATTTGTGATCGATTGGTATATAATATGTCTATGTTTGAAGTCAAAAAAAAGGGTTTTTCAAGCAAGAGGGCTAAAAAGGGTTGAAAATCTAAAATCCGCCATTATGGAAATTTGAGCCTGATCCAAATAACGCCACACACGTTTTCTAACTCTTCAAGGACTATACTTTCATGATCAAAAGAAAAAATGACTATACGCCAATGTGCATGTGGGACACAACTCAGCTCCTAGAGTATAAACACAATGATAAGATAATTTAAATTGAATCAGTTCCTCCTAAATAACTATTTTATATGCATACAGAAACCATGCATCATGTCAAAAGCCCCCATGGGGTGCACTCGATTTAAACGTTACCCTTAAAGGTTACATTTTTACATAAGTGTTTTCGTTTCATATCAGACACATATTTTATATCAGCTTATTGTTATATTATGCTGATATAAGCAAAGAATCATCCACATCCGTGGCGTGTAAATTCAATGTGGAAAAGCTTGTAGGTTAAAAAAATTGACAAGTAAGCAAACGATATAACTCATATTTAAAAACAAAACCTTTAAGATTATGAACCTACGGTAGGTCGCTTAGCTCGAGTGCCCCCATAAATTATTGTAAAGAAAACTTTCGGTGAGATTTCTGCAGGTTTTTACCCACATATCGCATTAAACTTTGACCTTTAAAGAGACCCATTTCAAGCTATTTCGTTACTATTTTTCTATGCTTTTAAATTAGCGAAAGTTTTGGGCTGAAACAGAGTAATTGTAAAACTTACCATAATGTGATTGTTTTTCATTTGTATCTCATATCGTCTTCATCAATGAATCAATTTCCATTTCAGATTGCTTCTGTACTTACTCGAATGCTAAAAGAAAGTAAAGAATTGTTCACTTTACAAGTTCAAGAGAAAGTTCATAATAAATTTACAGAATTTGTAAAAAAGTGGGCTGGACATGATACGTCTGGTTATGTACATACATTTTTAAAAGGAGGCAATTGACAGTCATTCTAATAGAATGTTCTATTAGGATTTTTTCTAAGTAAATTCACAAGTTAAAGCAGAAATATTTTTTGGTACGTTAAAAATTATTTTCTGCTGAATCGATTGTCGTAGAAAAAAAGAAACTTTATTGGAGGACAAATTTTGCAATATGTATAACAATCAATAACAATAACAATGAGCTTTAAACTCACCATTTAGTAAACCAGTCCAAATAACCATGTAATATTGTTGTCAATGTCAATGCCATGCCAAAGTTTAATTGATCCATTTTCGGGCATTATTTTTCCATTTTACCTTTTCTCTAAAATATGAATAAGATAATAAGTGGTTAATTGTTTTTACTGTAGTCCCAAATAGTTCTCATTAATTTAAACTCAATCTAAAACATTCAAATAATTTTCATTAATTTCTTCAAATTGAAATCAAACCAGGAGTTGTATGCATTTGAAGATTTTATTAACTTAAATAGAATAATTAAACACAATGAAAATTATTGATGTTAAAAATAAATTAAATACAGAATACACTGAATGAAATAATTACAACGTAGGATATTTATTTAGGACTTCTTGGTTTCTAAAATTGGTAAAATTCTAAACATAGAAAGTCGTAACAATATTCAACGTAACACAGGGGAGTAAATACTAAAATCTCAGACATAAATGTAAAAATATATACATACTAAAAAGGGTGTTGGACTGTTTTGAAGCATTTATTACCATCCACCCATTTTAAAGAAGTTGTAATTCATTACACAATCATGCACTTAAATATTTGTGGACATTTTGACAAAGAGGCTACCCTTGGTCATTTTAGGACACATTTAGTCTTTTCGGGACCATTTTCTCAAAAGTGTTGATTTTTGCAACATAATCAATTTCTTGCACAACAGTTGATATTTTAAACAATGTTTCTTAATGAATTGAGAAAAATTAAGAACATTTGACTGAATGCAAAATAGTTGAGCATAGGAAATTAAATTAAAAAATCCTGGAAACGATTATAAAAATGATAAAAAATCACTATTTTTAGCACCATTTGTACTAAAGATACTTTTTTGTCTTAATACCACCTTTTTGGTATTTTAGTATCTCATGGTACTAAAAGGATTTCTAATTTTTTTAATGTCTGAGATTTTCGTACCCTTCCCTGGGTAAACATTATGAACTTGGCGATTCTCAAGGCTTTTTGCACCCACCAAAAATAATAATTCTTATGAAAGTTTAACACTCAAAAACAACACGAATCTTATTTCACATATTTCATTTCAATTTCACCAAAATTCCTCAAACCATTTGATTCCTCTTCAAGCAAATTCTTTAATTTTGAATCGACAGGAAAATATACACCGTCTTCAACATACAAGCGTAGTTTTGGTGCAGTTGACACATGATTCTGATTCAAGAGTTTGGCATATTTTGCAATCAAGTCAATAATTCTACCAATAGTATACTCCTTACTGAAAAACAAGGGTAACGATTTAGTTTTACAGCTCTCAATATTAAATTTCACTTCAAAGTATATTCTCTCTGGAATAGGTATTGAATTTTCTCCTTTCGCTTTCATTTTCAATTTCATTTCTAAAACTTTGTTTGAGGTCTTTGTTGATTTCTTTCCCACCCGTCCTGAAGTCTTCTCAGTCACTAAAGATTTACCAGTAATTTTTTCAACTTTCTCTTTCGCTGTTAAACCATCATATTCACTTTTTTTGGACAGTGTCATTTGTTTACACTCATGGTCACCAGGCAACCGATGTTTCAAACAAAATTGCTCAATGCATTTATCACATGTTATTGGTGTCAATTCTCGTCCTTTACAAGTTCCATAAGTACACGAAAACGAGGCTGGAGCCGTTAAATTTTGAACATCTTCGTCTGTTAGAATATTATCTTGTGATTTACAACCATGCTCATTAGACTTGACGTGTAAACTACAGAACACCTTTTTACAAAGTTGACATTGAATGGGCAGAAAATCCAACTGGTTACATTCTGAATGCCCACAATGCTTGCCAATGTGCATCAACTCTGCCATAGTTATTATTTTGTTTATTTTTCTTATCTTTTCTAGAAAAATATCAATTTTGCAAATATAATTAGTTGAAAAGGAAATAAATGTTTTTTAAAAGTATACAAAGATCCGTAAACTGGCTCGGATATGCTTAAATCAAGAGGCTGACAAGGCTGAAAAATGCTCGAAGAATGCTTATTATCCTTAGCAAAATTCTAGGGGAATTCCGAAAATCTGTAAAATCCCAGCCAAAAGCAGCCAAAATCGGAAAATGTAGGCTGAGGTAATGTTTAGCATATGGCTAAATTTTTGCTTTATCTAAGCCTAGAAGTGCAATGTTTATAAAAAATAAAATGGAAATTAACATCATACTAGGGAAACTTCTTGTAAATTATTTTCATAGTGTCCTCCTGAGTTGGTTCCCCCGCAATATTCAAAAGTTTTCGGTTCCCCCCTCTTCTTTGCATTCCCCCAGCTATTTGACAATTTTGCCGTTCCCCCATATGGGGAGACAGATTATAGTCCTTTAAAGTGCTTGAAAAAAGAAATTATATTGAAAAGTTGAGTTTGTCCAAGAAGATTTGCTGCTTTTATTGCTCAAACAGTTCTTGCCACAAGATCACCTTGAAATCAGTGAAGTTCAAAATTTCCAAAATAAAAAGGTGCAAAATCAGAGCCCCCCTTTATTAAGGTGGAGGGGACACTATGATTTTAGGTTTTTTTTATTGATCTCTAGCTTTTAAGGCTTAGCTATATTATTATACTAGAAGAAAATAAAATAATTAAGGTAATAAATAATAAAATACTCAAGATGGCTAAATTTTCTCATTCCGGGATAAACTTATAATCGTTGATCTTTCCTGCTATTCTATACAGAAAAATAAATTTTCAATGTGGACAGTTCAGGGGGGAGGGGGGTGGTTGAGTACTTAAATATCACATATATGTATACTAAAGTGGTTTAAGAACTTTTTTGTATACCCCATAAATGGTATTTTTATAGTAACCATGTTCTTAAATTTCTTGGGATATTTTGACACAAAGACAACCATATTTTGGTCTTCTGAGGACAAAATGTTGTCTTCTCTGGACCATATTTCTCAAAAGTGCTGAGCTGATTTTGGCAACATGAAACTAAAATGTAAAACTGAATGTAAAAATAATTGAGCATCGGAAATTTTCTTTAAAAATAGGAAAATTTTAATTTTCTTTGAAAAATGAGGAAAATTTCAGAAAAAGGCTCAAATGATTACAAATTTTAATACCAATGTACTAAAATTTTTTATATTTTTGACTGGATACCAACTTGGTGCTAAAAGGACTTTTGAGTGTTTACACACACATCACTAAAGAACACGATGTCTGAAACTTCACCCCCCCCCTGGACAGTTCATTATAATATAGTAAGTTAGATCCCGTTTAACACAATATAAATTGACATGAGTTCATTCGTTCAAAAACTTTGTATAATCTTTAGTGAATCTGATTTCCTCACTTTGCAACTGAAAAATTCTTCTCTTTGAAGACAAATTTTGACTGCTAATAATTACTCTTCATGTAATTATTCTGGAAAAGCATATGTCTGTATGTATCTGTCATCTGTATGTTTCAATGAGTTCTACTAAAATATATCCGTACAAGGAAGGTCCATATATTTGACTTTGATATCAAAACAATAAACTTTTAATGATTCAAACAAGATCATTAGAAATCAACACTGATCCCAAGTTACATCATAATAACCACAAATAACACAATCCTTGTGTTGGCTAGGAGGAATCAAATTTGAACAGCCCTCCAAATAATTTTCAATCCAGTGTGAAACTATAAAAAGAATTAGAATCTACCTTTAAAAAACAAATAAAAAAGAGTAAGTAAAAAACGGTAAATGTCTGAAGAAAATGATTTCTTAAATCTTAACAGTAGTAAGAAGTGCCTAATCCAATATCACTATGGATCCATTGTGCGCATTCCAGCCAAACTCCCCATTTAAAAACTAATTTGATATTCATCCCATACCTGGATGAAACATCAAAGCTGTCTGCCAAACTTGGCTGATTCTTTTACACACAGTAGTCATTGCCTTGAAAAAAATTCGATCCTGACTCACAGCATACCCCCTTACTCTTAGGTTCCAAATAAACGGGGGGGTTCGAATAAACGGGGGGGGGGGGGGGGGGGTTGGAAAATTTTCTAGATTTTAATAAGCGGGGAGGACCTAATTGCCGGGGGGGTTGGAAATTGTACTTCTGAAACCCAAAAATAAGGTAAAAATAGGCTAAAATCAGGCTATTTAGAGCAAAATAAGGGGCCTTCTCTCTGAAAGCTGAAAATATTCTTAGAGATTAATAAACGGGGGGGTCCTAATAAGGTCCGGGGGGGTTGGAAATTTTTCGAAAAATTAACAAGCGGGGGGGCCCGTTTATTTGGAACCTAAGAGTACACCTTGATTGAACGCCTCCCTCTCTGAAATTTGAAAATAATTTTTCCATACCTTCTCAGCTTTTTCCCTTTGCTGTTTCATCGGTTTCTTCAGTTGGTTTGTTGGTCTTCTTTGCACCTTTTTGTCTCTTCTTATTTCTAATATGTACTCTCTTTTTGTTATTGCAAGTCAAACATGTGATGTTGATCCGTTTATGGTCTAAGTGGGACAAATCATTTTACTTTATTTCTAAATTCTATAAATCTAGGGCCAACTAGAATCTACCCTTAAAAATAACCTTCAATTGTAAAAAGAGTCTCTGGCTGAATTAAAAATAGGTAAATTTGAAGTAACTTTTCTTTAATTGACAGAAAGATTCTTTTTATGTTGCGGAAAATTTACAAGAAATGCAACTCTAAGCCAAGATTTCTTTTTTGTGTTACTTCTTTTATTATATACCTTTCAAAAGAAGTTGCGAGGTAAAGAAAATAGTCCCTAACTAAAAGACCAAAACTTCAATTTTTTGAAATAAATAATAACAAACCTCCAACTCTAACTCTGGTTGTCACTCCAGGCACCAGTATCATGTTACAGCCTTTACAAATACTGCGCTTCATTTCGTTTGTCCTTAAAGAAGAAACAATTACTGAAAGTTTTTCTTTCTTGAGATGGAATTCTATTTGGCTTGAAAAATAAGTTTGTTAAGAAGTAGAATTAATTTAGTGGCTCTTGTGTAGTAGTTTCAATCATCAATGTGGTTTGGAGAGTTTCATAAAGTTTCAAAAATTATTTCACAGATCCAACAAAGGCCTGGGACCTGAGACGAGCCATTATTAAATATAGTAAAACATACAGTGATAAGCATTTTTTCTCTTTGACAGATCTCAAACATTTGACATAGTGCCTGGATAGCTCCTCATTGTGTGGGTTGATTCTCAGATTCAATTGTGCAGCCTAAATGAGTGAAAAGGGTTTCAAAAAATCATAATACAAGAGGCTGAATCAGAGGCTACAGATGAACGAGGGATTTAAGAGCAGATGCACCTAAGATTCAGAAGGCCTCCATATAAAGTGGAATTAGGGGGGTCCTCAGATTTTGATGAAATTTGGCACATATGTGAGGAACCTTGAGCTGATCACATCCAGAAAATTTCAGCGTTCTAGCACCAGCGGTTCGAAAGTTATGCCCAATTTTGTAAAAGTCTATTTTACTGACCGGTAATTTACAGACCAGAATTAAATATGCTATAACTCCTTCAATATTTATCCAATTGTGCTGAAATTTTGCATACATGAAGAACTTATGGATTACTTTCAGGTAAAGTCAAAAAAAATTTTTTTGAGACCACCGATCTTCCGCCATTATGGATTTTCGTTTTGAAAATTCTAAAATCTTTGCGCAACTCGTGCCCAATTTCCCAAAAAAGGGGTTGTCAGAATTTTGAGTGTCATATATCATTTGAAAGCTCAGACTGTCTTCTTTCAAGACAAAAAAGAATTAGGATGGAACTCTAATCCTAACTAAAGAAAATTTGATTTGAAGTGGGGTCATTTTTTTACCGAAAAATTCAAAATTTCCCTAGCAACCGTGTATGAATTCCTTAGTAACCAAAGTAAATATTAATTCAAATGATCTGATTCATTCATAGTAACATTTTCTTATGTGTCTTTGAGCATAAACAGATGTAAACACCCTACAAGTAATCATCAAGGTCAATTTTTTTTCTATTTTCAACCAGAACTAGCAAATTTTCCCTTGCAACAAGCAAAAATTCCTTAGAAACCGCTAAAAATCCCCCTTTTAATGTTTTAATTTTTGCCTGTAGGTCCTTTGATAAATCTTTTTTGAGAGTGTACATGATGGATCCAAACATTTTTTAACCAATATCAAAGTTTTATTTCAAAATTTCCTTCAAAATATGCAAATTCTCTCAATCCTGAGGCAAAGAGATGGAGAAAAAAAGTATGAAAAAAGTGGAATGAAGGAGTGAATGTATAGAAATAATGGTTTTTGGATACTATAGTTCTTGTCAAAATTAAAGAAGAATGGCTAATGAAATAATATCTATGTGATTGTTTTCGTTTTTCATCGATTGTTGACTTTGGTCAGTTGTGTGTTCTCTTCAATCATTGCGTTTGGCTCAAACCTGAAAATATAAAGTGCTGAAGTGCTTCGGTAAGATAGGTGTCGGGTGTTGGATTGGCACATGCTTTTTTCAATTTTTCTGCTTGGCCTGGTGCAATTGATTCAAACACGGTGTCAATGGCTGATAAACTTTTTCTGACAAGCATTTTCTGGTTCTTTTCATCCAAGTCATCAAAGTCTCTATGTAGTTGAAATGTCAATGGCTCCCATTCTTTTGACATGCTACTCATGGATCGATTGAAGATTTCTTTTTCGGAATATTGAGTCTCAGGTTCATAATCACTGTCAGCAGGTTCTGGTTCTGTTGAAACAATAGATGCATTTAGGTGGTCAGGCTGATTGTCATCCATTGAGATTAAGGAAACATCCATCTCATTTGTGTCATGCATTTCAAGACATAGACAACACCTATGACCTAGGTCTATTTTGTTTTGTTCCATTAAAGAGGGATGGTATTTGACTCGACAACTACTGCACCATTTGGAACCAACTTGAATGACTGTTTTCTCTCCAGCACTAGAAAAGAGGAGGTGGCACTGTGCTGCTGCTGAAATTGGTATTTTGCGCATATTCTTTGCTTTCAATTTTGATTTCTTGTGGCTGGGATATTGGCATGACACTTCAGGTTTCCATCCTAATCCAAATTTTAATCGGTGCTTTGGGCATATTAGCGCCTCATCTGGGATTGTAAATTGAAGACGATGCATGATAAGCCATTGTTCATTGGTGTTTGGGCAGTGAAAGATTGTTTCATCTGAGAATCCCAATGATGAAAGATGGGTGGTAGGATCCTGACGACACTCACCAAAGTTTACAGGAAGAGAATTACTATCATTAGATCCAAACCAAGTCAAACCACATTCTTCATTTAATCTCTCACCAACAAAGCAACTCAACTTTTTTTTCTTAGATTGTGCCATCTACAGGGTGACCCAAAAAAAGTGAATTTTGACTTCAAGAAAAACCTAGAGAAGTACTGAACCAAATTTTAAAATAATATATGCTGAAATTAATTTTACCTTTCCTATTTACACTTTTTTGGGGTCACCCAGTAGAATTTTATATTATTTTTAGAATAGTTTAAAACATATTTTATCAAAATTGATCTAAAACCATTACAGCCACTTTTATATTTCAAATGATCAAAAAAATTTTGATAGTGCTTCTTCAAACTTTTTCTTCAAATGAGCCTTCATAGAAATAACATTTATATATTTAAAAAATGAGAAAAATAAATAAAAACACTTATATTTACATAATGGACAGGCTTTGGAGTGGGATTAGTAAAGGAATCATGTTGAATTGTAAGTAAAATAAATAGTTAAGCATTCCCAAAGTGAGGACAAGATTTTGGGATACCTTTCTCTCTAATTTTCTATCCTTGATACTTCAGTATACTTTTCCTCCTTTTTTCACTTTTTTACCAAGGAAAAAGATGAAATAGGTAAATAAAATAATAAAACAATAAATTACCGCTTTGGTTGCCTAGGACTGTCATTTGTTGCTAAGGAAAATTTGCTAATTCAGGTGGAAAATAGAAAAAAAATGACCTTGATGATTAATTGAGGGGTGTTTACATCTGTTGATGCTCAAAGACACATAAGAAAATGTTCCTATGAATGAATCAGATCATTTGAAATTAATATTTACCTTGGTTACTAAGGAATTCATACATGGTTGCTAGGGAAATTTTGAATTTTTCGGTAAAAAATGACCCCACTTCAAATCAAATTTTCTTTAGTTAGGATTAGAGTTCCATCCTAATTCTTTTTTGTCTTGAAAGAAGACAGTCTGAGCTTTCAAATGATATATGACACTCAAAATTCTGACAACCCCTTTTTTGGGAAATTGGGCACGAGTTGCGCAAAGATTTTAGAATTTTCAAAACGAAAATCCATAATGGCGGAACATCAGTGGTCTCGAAAAATTTTTTTTTGACTTTGCCTCAAAGTAATCCATAAGTTCTTCATGTGTGCAAAATTTCAGCTCAATTGGATAAATATTGAAGGAGTTATAGCAGTTTTAATTCTGGTCTGTAAATTACCGGTCAGTAAAATAGACTTTTACAAAATTGGGCATAACTTTCGAACCGCTGGTGCTAGAGCGCTGAAATTTTCTGGATGTGATCAGCTCAAGGTTCCTCACATATGTGCCAAATTTCATCAAAATCTGAGGACCCCCCTAATTCCATATTTCTGATCCTTAGCCGCATCTGCTCTTAATCTAAAGGATCCTACATTTACAAAAAAAATAAGCAAAAAGAACAACTAATTGAAAACAACGACAAATCTAGTCATTCACAGCTTGGACCCAGCAAGTTTGCCCACTCCAATCTTTTAAATTCTTTATCAAAGATCAACTACATATGGTTAGAAAAACGACAAATTAGACATGTGTGTTGTAATGCAGGATTCTTCGCAGGAGACTTTCATAAAGATTTTACCTAAAATTTAAGGAGTTGAGGTAGGTGGAAAAAAGAGTGTCATCCAAGGCTGGGGAAACGTTTATTAGTACTCGATTCACGGATTCATGCGTTTCTCTTTAAATTCACACATTTACATAAATTTTTCTTGAGATTCAGGCAAACCAAATTTTTCAGAAAATTTTAGGTACTGTAAAAATCAGGGAAACATTTGACAGTCAGAGAAATTTAAACGTAATCAAAGGAAAAAGGTAAAATTCACGTATTCACAAAAAAAGAGAACAAATTCAAAAATTTAAAAATGAGATTTTCACGTTCATGCTGAAGCTTTTTCAATCATGCATTCATGCATTTTTTCAATTTTCACGGCCACTGACGCAAACCGCTGGGGCCACATTTATTACTTTTAAGAGTAACAGGCTGAAAATATGCATTAAAGCAGATTATAAGGAAACAATTCAAAATGATACCTGTTTGAGAAACTCAACTCGTTCATATGCATCTCTTTTGGGAAAGTTTCCTTTCTTGTCCTTTGTCTTGTTCTTCTTCCCTTTTGTTTTATTATTGGAATTATTCATACTAAAATAAGATCTACGTAAGATTTGACTTCATTGATGACAGAGTTTAATACTTTGCAATCACCCCTTTAACAAAATGAAAGTTAACATTATCAGTGTATCAGTGATATCTTTTTGCATAAATATTTCAAAATTTATCAGAAACTTTTATTTAGCCCCCTCCAAAGATGCACAAAGGGTTAAGTCCTGACATTTGCTGAATGTGTATTAGGATGTCATGTTAAATAATTAAAAAATTTAGCACCCAAACAATGAAAAAAAATTAATGCAAACTTTAATAATTATGCAATAATATGTCATTCTTTTGATGCTGGAAAATTGTTTTAACATGACATCCTGACTAACAAAAGGTCTATTCTTTGAGACGCTGCCATACCATGTTTATCTATATAACCTTATCATGAATTCCATATGTGACTAACTGACATTTCCACTGTTTAGCAGGCTAGAAGTCAAGCTTGAAAATAGGAATAAAACTTCTTTTGGTGTGGTAACTATCAGTGGGGGTCAAAGTTTCAAGAACCATATAAAACTTTTTCTCTTGACTTTGACTTGGTCAGAAATTGCAATTAATAGGCCCGTGACTAACGGACACAAAAATTAACATCTAAAATGGGACACTTTTACAAACAGCTGTAAAGTGCTGTGTCCTAAAGCTACAGTTTGGGTTTTTTGCTTAAATTCACTAGAGGAAAGGTTGAATTTTATGTTTCAAAATTAATTTTGAAAAAAAAATGTCAAAGTAAGAAAATATGACAAAAATTGGGCAGAAAAGGCTGTGACTAACGGACATTTAAAAACGTGACTAACGGACAAAACGTTTTTTTATGATTCTGACGAGGCAATCCAACCATTCCTATATTTGGTGCTTTTGGGGTGAAATGTTATATCAATAGAATGACAAAAGCCTAAAAGAATAGAAGAATTCTCATTTTTCTCTGTGTGGTACCATTCCTATCAAGTTCATAGATCCCGAAAATTTGAAAATTTTGAAATATAAAGATCTGTTGAGTTTTTATGGGTGTTTTTTTGCACTGCATTGTTTCTTTGTTGAATCAGGACAAAGACAGACAAATTGGGTAAGGGTATTTTATTTATTTACTTTGGAAAAGGATTATTCTCCCTATTATGACAACTAGTCCGTTAGTCACGAAAATGTAAAATGCACACACAAAGAAAGGATTGACTATTTAACATATATCTATGGGTGAAATGGGTAAATATAGTCAAAATAGCTTTAATAAGAACAAAATACATGGTTTTTTAAGCGAGTGCCGTCTATTATATTCTCCGAACTCTGAATTTTAAATCTATTTCGTGACTAACGGACAATTGCCATGTTTACTAACAGAAAACAACTTTTAGTGGAAAAATACTTCATTTTTGGTAAGTTTAGCCTCAATTTGTTTGCAATAAGGTGTTAGAAACCAAGCATTTTGAAAAATTTCATCTCAGGTAGGATGATTTTCGTGACTAACGGACACTTCTTCTTGATGAGCCTCTTGTGAGCTACCCACTCAACCTTTAGGGCTAAAATTTTGCACTTATTTTATGGACATAGTACTTCTGTTTTTAAGACAAAAATAAAAGAAACATGCAGCTTCCCTTGGCTTTCATTGGAACTTTTCTTCTTATCAATGTGACTAACGGACAGTCGGGTGGGCATGCATAACAGCCATAAAAAAACAAATAGGAGTTAAGCAAAGCAGATTTTGACTATTGATATGTTTTCTATAATGGTTGTCAGTACTCTATCACAGATTTGTGTACTGATACAATCATATTTGGATGAAGAAAGTTTCTGGCAAAGTTCTTGGTTTTTTCAAGCAATTTTGTATTTTTTTGTATTAAAGGCTTCACCCCAGCACAGAAGCGTGAAAAATGGACTTTAAAGAAAGATTTTCTGGATTCTCACACTTCAACATATGTATATTCAAGAGAAAATGAAAACTTATGTTATTTCTGAATTTGAAATTTTGACCTAGATGTTAATTTTCTCATGGAATTCATGTTATATAATGTTGAGTACACTCTTTTTTTAATAAGAATATACTTTATAAGAATATTTATGATGAAATTGGCAGAAAAATTAAGAATATGCTAAGAATATCACCATAATCAGCCATAATGGAATTTGGCAACTGAACCTAAGATTGGAATTTTTAGAACATTTTACCATTAAATTGCCAATAACTCCCCAAAACAGGGGGGGTCGGTACTAAAATTTCAGACATCATGACTTTTAGTGACGTGGCAGTATTACAAAAACAAGGACTTAAAGCATTTAGTCCATGTGTACTAAATCCAAATAGGTGGGGTCTCAGAATTTAAGAAGAATTTAGTACATGAAAAATCNCTTATGTGACCAACAATAAGAATCGTTTGTAGTGGTTCTCCAGGGGGGGGGTCAACATCCAGATACCAGACCCATAGCCGGGTGGTGGTGTCTTTTTTTCCTTTAAAAGTCTGAAAAGGCAAGTTGGTATTGATGGGGGCGGGTCCCCCTTTTTTTAGAAAAAAAGAGTTATCCTCAGTTGGTATTGATACCAAAATAGGGGGTGGGTACCCCTTTTTTTAAATAATATGATTCAGAAAGTTGGTATCCATATCAAAATGACAGCAAAACTTTCCTAATTTTTGCCCTTATAGCTAGAAAATACCCCGAAAAAATTAAACAGTCTGTATTTCTTTATTATCTTGGTCGTTTTTGTATAAAGGTAAAACTCTAACACCAAAGCAAACTGGATCAAGCAGGATGTAGTGTAAGTATCAAACAACCCAGAGTAAACAAATCTTATTTTTCTTTTTGTTTTTGTTTTTGTGAAAATTCTAATTTCGAATGTGCAAAAGACATTCGAATTTTAAAACATTCGAAAGTATTCAAATCGAATTTCTGTTAGTGTTTCTGTGTTTATTAGTTAAGGAGGCAGAAAGCTTTTTACAGTTAAAAAGTCAGTCAGGACAGTATGTTCTTTATTTTAATCAGATTTACTCTTTATTTAACAGGTTTCAATTGGATTTGTTTTAGCTTTTGAGTATAATGACTGTAAATGAGTAATAAGTATAAATGACTTTGAAGTTTGTTTGTTCTGGACTTCTTCAATATTTTCAAGTTTTATTTTTGATCAAGCCTGAAGCAAAAACATTTTTTCTGTGATAGCATTTGGTAATGAGTGAATCTATTCTGTTCTAAAATTATGTACTAATAATAGCTTCTCCTAGTTTTTGCACATCAATTATATTCAGATAATATTGATTCAGATTGATTTTGTTCAATCTCTGTACCCTGACATTAAAATTTGATATGAAATTTAACTTTTTAAATTACAAACTCGTGAAATTTGAATTTCCTAATAGCCAATGATTCTGCTGCTGCATTTATCCTTCACGATTAAAAACTTTTAATTATCAAGAGGGTCTGCAAAACATTGTTGAATAACTATTTAAAAAAATGAAAAACATCTGGATTACTATACTACGATTACTTCAATAAGGCGAACATCAATAATATGTTCTGTTTGGGTTGCCTGACTGACTCACCTTCAAAACATAATCCCGAGTTTTTCCTTAGTTAAGCCCTTTTCCACATCACCATTCGCTTCAGGTTTTTGTTTACTTCACCCACATTGAGTCCCTTATTGAAATTATAAGTTGAAATTCACTGACATGGTAGAGCCAGTACCCCTGAGGGCCCAAAATCGGGTCCAGTTTTAAGCTCAACACATTTCACTGTATTTATTTTATCAAATTTAAACAGGGCAGCAAGGGATTCTGTTTCCCACCAACTGGATTCTTAGGGATTTACTAATTTAAAGAAATCTGACAACATTTGCTACCGACCGAACAGATTTGGGAATGCTTTGTGACCCGAACCGAACATATTAAACTCCTAATCAAATTTATTGATTTAGGCAGCCATTGAAAAACTGCTCTAGTCCATGAGCTGGAGGTCAAAATGGGCTCAACGAGTGCACCGGACAAATTATATATGAAAAGTTTCCAAATTTTATGTAGAATAAGAATTTCGATGTTAGCAAGGTCAAATTTAATGGAATAAGGATTTAGTGACGTCACAATGACACCTGGTGAAAAAAAAAGGTGTGAAAATTAGTCAGACCAAGATTCTACTTTTTGGGAAATATCTCGGGGAACTAAAATTGGTATTGCTACGAAATTTGGAGCATATGTTCATAATGAGGTGACAATTACATTCAAAGAAAAAAAACTGAAAAAAAATCATTTATGACGTCACCAAGGCGCGCCGAAATTGAAAAAATGAGAAAAAAAGAAAAATTTTGCCTAAATTTCGATCAAAAGTTTGTGTTAACTTGGCCTGTACCACTCAAAATACGAGAAAAACACAATTTACCACCTATAATCTCATGTTACGAAGTAAATACTTCAAAATAAAGTATTCGTTGGGTTTTCATGGGGCGCCAAAGCATCAAAAATAATTTACGCTCGTTTTGATCTGTAAATCAGCATTTCCCTAATTTTTGTAAATATTTGAAAAACTAGTCAATTATTGTTCCAAAAATCAAATTGATAACTAAAGATTCCTAGATGAAAATGGAAAAGAGTTTATACTTATTTTCAAAAACGACCCTATGACGCCAGTAAGGGGCGCCAAAATAGAAAAAATTCAAAATCTTGCCTTAAACTTAATCAAAAGGTTGAATTCACCTGACCTTAAAGAATTTATCACTTACTTTGTTAGAATTTAAAGTAATTGCTCCATAATGATTGATTTATTGTTCTTATGAGGCGCCAAACCTTCAAAAACATTACGCTTAATTCGCTCGTAAATCATGATCTTCCTAATTTTGGTTAATATTCAGTAATGTCAGAAATTTTTAAGCTATAAGTAAAATCTTATGAAATACTAGATTAAAATGTAAAATTTAGGAATTTTGAAACTTATAAAGGTTAGTTAAACTTGGTAAGGGTTAGCAACAGCTATTTTGTAAAAGTAAAAATGGAAAATTAGCAGAGGTTTCAGATTTATTAATTGTCCTCGATATCACTTTCTTCATCACTTTCAAACTCTTCGTCGTCTTGATCGTTCTCTTCATCATCTCGATTTCCACAATCATCACAACCACACGCATCACAACATTCCACATGTTTAGGGTCATCTCAATCACCTTGTCGGTCTCCACTCTGTTGAAAACACCGTCACTAATCTGTGCAGTAAAATTGCCAAGAAGAAACTGCTCGTATATTTCAGGAAATTCGGTTTCCAAAGCAAGCATATCGCCAAGCATCACTGAAAGGTACCTTGCGTAATTGATGTTGTCGTAAGCGAAAGCAAATGGGATGATTTCGCGGATGCATTCAAGAAGAAGATCCCACAAACCAGCTCTGCAGGCGTAAATTACATTCAAAAGTAGCTCCACCATTTCAATGTAGCTAATCCAAAATTTCGGCAAGCTGAATTCTGAGGCTTTAATCTGATCCTTAAGGTCAATGTAATTGTTGAAATACTCCTCGATACATGTATCTGCGTCTATGGTATCGTAGATTTGTTTGTTGATCTTGTCCAAGACCAATTCATTGCAAGCCTCATCAACTCGACCACACTTTCCACTTTCCACCAATTGGTCAATTAGAAGGCGCTGGAGGGCTTCATAAAACAGCTTATACATCCGGACACCTCGGTTGTAGCTTTTACCACGCAAGGCTGAGTCAACAGAACCTTCAGCAATGACTGAACTTTGGATTAAGGCGTCTTTCAGTCCACCATCAGCAAACTCTGTTCGTGTCAGATTTCTCAAGAAGAAATTGGCTTACTGACACCTTTTTCAAAAACCCCAAAACCTTTCCGTCCGCCTACCCTAGGTATTTTTAAAAACTGCTGCGACACCTGGCGACGCAAACAGAACAATATTTTGATGACCGCCTTAGTACCATCTGACTTGGAGATCCAATTACATTTCCTACCTAAAGACTGACCCACCAAATTTGAAAATGATTATGATGTAAACGGAACATGTCATTGATGGTCGCTATACCCCCACTACAAGAAAAGAGCATGGCTTTTCTATGCCCAAAATATCTGACTGATTGAATGGGCCATTCCAGAAAATTTTTGTTACCCCCCGTCGGACGAATTGCATCTTTTAATTTTTTCTAGCCTCAGAAGTAGTTTTTCTTTTCCAGTGGTGGTCGGAAATTCCGATAAGAATCCATGTACTTAAAGTGGATTTTTAAGACGTGGAATACATGATAGATAAGGGGCCGTCGACATTCGACTTTCGAATTTTTTAACGGCATTTGGCCGTTATGGTTCTGACCCCCTCCCCCCTCTACGTTAACGGCCATCAAATTCTCTAACGTTAAAAAATTGTCAAAAATCGATGAAACTCTAAATTTTCTCCTTCACTTTCATCGTTGTTTCGTAAGCCATCTTTATTATCGCTACGGCTTCGCTCAGTTTACATTTTAAAAATAACGGAGATAATTTCTAAACTTTTTTCCGAAAGTTGCGCGAATTAATTATCTCCGTAATCATAATCAAAAGAATAGTGGCATTTCAAAGAAAAAAAACCGACCGTCTGCGAAATTCAAGGGCCGTGCGGACCGTCTAAACAAATGGAACACGAGACATAAACATCGGGTCGTTTGTTTTGGTTAAAATTATTCTAAAAAATAGCGAAGTGAATACTTTAGGTATGTGACTTTAGCAGATCTTAGTTGAAGGAAGGAAAAGAAATATGGAAAGTAACATTTGTATGGAATAAACGTCTCAAAAATCAATATTTTCTGGTGAAAATAATTGATATGTGGTGAGTTGACCCCTAAAGAGATTTTCGACCTTCCCTTAACGGCACATGGTCGACCCCCTTCCCCCCCTTAACGGCCAAATGCCGTTAAAAAATTCGAAAGTCGAATGTCGACGGCCCCTAAGAAGGACCATAATCTTATTTGTGAAATAAAACCTATAGGAACTCAAAAAAAAGCACTGGAGAAAAAAAAGAAGCTTTTAAGTCTAACAATGGTGTTTAATCCTTTGTTTAATCCAAGCACTCATTTTGGGATACTCATTCATGAGATTGATGAAAGTCATACAATGTACAGAACAGACAGTCAGGAACAATGTCTCAGTTAGGACAATGGCCTAATGGCCTAACTAGGACAATGGCCTAAGAAGGACATTTTTTAAATGTCCTAATTAGGCCATAGATGGCCCAAGTAGGACATTTTTAATTTAAACCCCCATTTTAGAGGAAAATACACATGCTAAAAACATAACCAAACTAATAGCAACCTTTAATTGATATAATATGTTGAAAATTTCTTCAAAATCTGCGGAAGGGTCTTTTCTCTATTAGCGAGATTATATATCTGTACGGCTAAGGCTAAAGCGGCGAGTAAGGCAAATAATGGCGGGTGAAAGCAAGTTTGATAATTGACGTAACCGTAGCCGTAGAATATCCTCGATATATACATTATCTCGCTTATGTGTCTATGAATACGGCCAATAAGTTTCTCCAGTTAAAGCTTTAGACATTGCCGTGATAATTCACTGCCGCTTGGTCTACCATTATGAAAATTCCTGATTTTACAAATAAAGGACTGTCTACATTAAAAAATTGCAGTTTTTGTAACATGTGCACTAGGCTTTTAGCTGCTTGAGTTTTCAAATTAAGATATTTCTTGATTCCTTCGATCAAAATATTTGAAAATCACCAAGAAGCTTTATTTTTTGGTGCTCTTTCGATTGGCGATGGTTAAAATTTGCGCATTTTTCTTGATTTTGAGTTATAGGCAAAAATAGGAAAAATGGCCTAGTAAGGACATTTTTTATTTCCTAGTTAGTACATATGTCCAAATTAAGACACACTGTCTTAAGAAAGACATTATTCCTGAATGACAGATGGTAAAAAGAACTGCTAAAAATGTAAATAAAGATAAAAACACAATATTTAACTGATAAGAAAAAAAAAATTGATGATTACTTCTGATAAGCGCTCCCTCCACAAAAATCCACGACTCTCCTTGGCTCCAAGTTATGTGTGCACAGCTTCTCAATGAATGATTTTGATACACATTTCGATTGGAATCTAATGTCCACCATTTTGTTTGACTTCAACTTTCCGATTGAGACTTGGGCAGGAAACTTGACACAAATTTCATAATGGGACCCAAATGTCCCAAAATGATTTAGATATAGCAAAATAGATTTGTTCTTTAAGAGATTTAAAAGGGGTGGGGACACAACGAGAGTAAGCCCCGTTGAGTAACAACTTCGTACAAATGAGAAGCTGCACAGACATGACTTTGCTATGACTAAAAGAAATCAACTCCTCACATTGCTCACCTCGAAAGGATCTTCGCTCAGACGAGAATCGTTGCTTCTATCAGCTCTCAAAGCAAGGTATTTCTACCACAGGTCCGGGGACTTTTCCCAGAGAATCACAAAGTGTTTCCACCATGCGAACTCGGAGAGTCTGTCTTCGTTGTGCCCACGTGAATTAGAATTTTTCGGGTATAAATACCATTTTTAAACCAATCAAAGAGCTTAAACTTTCTTTGAACCAATCAATCGCTTGCCTCAGTACTTTCGTGTTTTAGATAAACCTAGTCCTAGTCTTTTTTGGCGGTAAAATAACATCGCAATGGATTGGTTTCGAAGGTCGTAAAAATTTTATGTTTACAAAAAATTCAGATACAAACATGGCGTCCAGAGGAGGAAAAACAAAGAAACCTACGGTGAGAAATTTTCCATAAATTTCGTTAATTTTCCTCGGTACCAGTGGAAATATTCCTTTTAAAACATAGGATGATGTCTATTCCTATAGTACATAACTAGAAGAGTGATAATTTCCCCAATTTTTACAAAATCATAATAAAACGTCGTTCACACAAGTAAAATATCTTACCTTACGGAATAAATTTATATTGATGAGAATAGATTGGCAAGCTCATATCCATCACAAAATAAAACAAGGCTCTGGTCTTATACGCAAATTAGTAACTTAATCTCTATCTTCATTGTTTATCTTCTCTTTATCATGCTTTTATAATTATATACATTATTTGTTTTGTATTCCCAAAATATGTTGAGACTTTAGTAGTGTGTGTTAACAATTTTCACAATTTAAAGTTCAGGCAAGAATTGCTAATTTTGGAACTTCCACTTTCTTTAATTTAATATTTTGATTTTTGAGGGGCTCGGTGGCTTCTCTAGCAGTATAGACCTAACTCTTCTCTTCATACAAAACTTACTGGAAACGCATATTTGAAAGTGCATTTTATAGTTTTGATTCCCATCATAGAAGAAATAGAAATAAAAATCACTAGACAGTTCCCGTCGTTGCAAACGCTGGTTTAGCTTGCGCATCAAAAGCCCTTGATGACAAAGATGGTATTGTTGATCAGTGCTGCAAATAGGCAGTGTAGCTCTAAAGCTCTAAAACAGCATATAACAACATGAAAACCAGAAAATGATTCTTCAATGGGAATCAAAACTATAAAGTGCACTTACAAACATCAATTTGTCAGATCTATCAAAATTTATAACAGCACTGTCATCATTGACAATAAAACAAACAATATTCTGTCAAGAGCCTTGTAAACATTCCAACAACTTCCAAATGATCTATCACAGCTCAGTCTACCATTTAAGCGCGGTCCGAGGATTGACCCGAGAGCTCTCGCAGAGCGCCCGAGCTCCCGCGCGGCGCGCACCGCGGGGATGAAAAACTTCAATCTGTCAATCATTTTCTCAAGCGAAGAGTACGCGAAGCAATTCTAGCTTTACGATAGTGCCGCGGGTCATCAATGGATAGTATTCAATTATCATTATCCCTTTATTTTCATTCCTAGAACTTTTGCAAAAGAAAGGAAAAATAGAAAAGTTGTAGTTTTTACTGCTCTATTCACATACTGAATTTGAAAGATCTTCTATGTGGCGTTTTATTGCAAACTTCAAAAAACTGATTTTTGTCCCGCCTTTGCAGGATTTTGGCTCAAGTGCTTGAGTGCAGCATAGGGTACAAAGTCCAAATATGCGTTTCCCGTAATTTTTGTATGAAGAGTTAGGTATACACTGATAGGGAAATTTCAGTTGGCCGGTAATTTTTCGAGTGTAACGAGTAGGGGGTCTGGCGGAACCATCTTTGTAGTCTGTTATTACAGATTGACTTATTGGATTATTAGATTGGCTAAACATCTATTTTAATGAAGCGCTATTAAGTATTAATCTAAGCCTCTTATCTTCAAATTTTAATCAGACAAAATGAAAAAACTGAGCTTCAGAATGGCCGGTAGAAACTATGAAATGACCGGTAATTACCGGTCAACGGCTGTTATTTGCAGCACTGTTGATGCTCTCTAACTTTATCTTTTTTAAGGGGGATATGAATTAGTTTTTTATCAACCACAGGAGTATATCGAGTAGTGTGAAGATGTTTTGTAAATACATTCTTATAATATATGCTTCAAATGGAATAAGAGAATGAGACTTGAAATCTTCACCATAAATATGAGCTAAGTAAATAATAAACCTTAAATTACGAGAGTTTCTTCTGGAAGTTTGAAAGCGATTTCAATTTAATTGAAAACGGGAACTTATCATTGAGCAGTAAAACGTCAAATTGAGAGCGTCAATATATCATCAGTGTATAAGAATGTGCAACATGACGCGCCTTAAAAGACCAGATAAGAAATACATGCCGTGGTATAGTGGTAGTCGACCTTGACTTCTGTGCAGGAGGCCAGGGTTCGATTCCCACTCATGGCAGTTCACTTAGCAAGTGAACCTTCCTTCGCCCAGGTCAACCCATGCCATGTGAGGGGAATTGGGTAGTCAGTTCAAGGTGCTGACAGGACGCTCATTAGTAAGCGTCTATAGTTGCAAGAATAAGCCTCTAAAGCCTCCTGCAACTAAACCAAATAGAAATAGAAATAGAAACATTGATTTCAAAACAATCATGGTTATATCCGAACTTACGGAACAACAACTTAAATTCACTTCTCGCGCGGAAGACCTTCGTTTTTACCTGCGCATTGACTATTTAAAAACTATATTTTTACTAACTTTTTCGTAGAAAGTGCCACGTCTTCTAAAGTTTGAAAATTTACGTCACATCGTGTTTTGAATAATTGACGTTAGAATTATTTTTGTTAAGAAGTCACTGCAGGAGCTTCTTGCGTTACAGTAATTTTTCATAAACTCATTTAGTATAGTAAAATATTCTGGTTTTCATGTTAATAGATGCTGTTTTAGAGCTTTAGGGCTAGCCTGTCCAAACATCAATTTGTCAGACCTAATAAAATTAATAACGGCACACTGTCATCATTGACAATCAAACAAACAATTTTCTGTCAAGAGCCTTGCAAACATTCCAACAAATTCCATAAAAAGATCTGCTGCAGCTAAGTCTACCATTTTACATAGTGCGCGGTCTGAGGATTGAGGCGAGAACGCTTGCAGAACGCCCGCACGGTTTAATCTGTCAATTACAGATTTTTTTCTCAGGCGAAGGGACGCAAAGCAATTCTAGCTTAATATAGTGCCGAGGATCATCATTGGATAGTATTTCTTTATTTTCATTTCTGGAACTGTTGCAAAAAAAGGGAAAAATACAAAAGTTGTATTTTTTACTGCCAATAGTAACAGTAACTCCTTTCAGTCCCGGAGTTTTCACATCTACTTTCCCAGAGCCGTAAAATGAGTTTTTGAATACATTTACTTATGCTTCAATATCTATGGAATCACTAAACCTAGGCCTCTCAAGTTTTTACCCTTTTTCACTTATAGTATGAGGATCATTTTGATTGAAAGAAATTTGCAAAATGTAGACGTCATCAGCGTGTCACGTGACCGGAGAAAGGCAAAAAAAATTGAAAACAGCAATTTTTTGCCATTCAATGATAATTTTTTTTATGAAAAAAATGGTTTAAACCCATTCATTCTTCTGATAAATGATTAGCACAACAGTATCTACTAACTGAAAAAAAAATTGTTTGATTAGCCCTCATAGAAAAATCATAATGATTGATAGAAGTTTGTAAAAAATCCCATTTCCAGCCTTACAGATTTTGCTTGCAAAAATGTTTGTAAATATTTTTGTAAACAAAACTTTTTACTCGAACAAGATTTTTTATGCGGTCTTTTGCACACGACGCGCTATCTTATCTTCTATGAAAGCTACTTAAAGACATCTCTTTATTTCCCGCCAAAACATCACAATTTGAAAAAAGAAGTCAGGGACCGCTGTGCAGTCCTCTGGGAAAAAACGACGTGTCCAAAGGGACTGCAGTGCGGTCGTCTGGGACTGAAAGACAAACCCTATGTATGCATAAACATTGCATCCCTGAATTTCTAAGCTTATCCTCTTTGTACATGAGGATAAGCTTAGAAATTCAGTCTGGGTTTCCTTTCTCTATAAATTGATTATATATTGTTGTATTGAGATTATGGATGAAAGAAGGTCAGAATAATAATGAAAGAAGGTCAGAATCACTGATATTAATTAAGACTTTTTATGCTTTTAAAAGACTCAGAGACGAAAAAATCTTAGTCAGCTGACTAAATGCCAACAAATTTTTCTTGAATGCTAGCAAAACTCAGTTTGTTATTTTCTGTTCCTCATGGAGACGGATGGACTGTTTTCCAATGATCGATCTCTGCGGTAAAATCCTTACACAAAGCTAGAGTGTGAAATATTTGGTTGTGCACCTTGATGAACTGCTAAATTGAGAAGGGCATCAATGTACCAATTCACATCCTCCATTTATCATGCAATTTTTGTCTCTCATGTCCACAACGCTAGCCAACTATGGGGCATTTTCTTCAAAGGGTTCAATGTTACTTACTTTGTATTGATACTTTTGTTGTTTTTTTCTATTTTATGGTACTCATCCAATTTGTTAAATCGGATGGTTGACCATTACTGATACATTGTTTGAAATAGCTATCATGAACTATCATGAATAATTAGGAAGCAGCAGTTCGTCTGGCACTGCATTGAGGAATTAGTCAAGGTGCTGTTTAAAGCTTAAAAAATATGAAGAAATTGAAACTAGCAACAACTTATATTTCAATCACCTTAAGGGAAGAAATTTTTGCGGGATTTAATTTTGCGGTTCACAGCTCAAATTTTGGAAGCTTTGCAAAGTTTAAGTTTGTGTTTTTGATTACAATATGGCCTATCTTACCCTAAAAAGACCAAATTTGGAGGTTGTTTTTTAAATTCTGAGAATACATGTTTTTCGCAAAATTTGACTGCGGGGATTTGCCAAAAAACTGCAAAATTAAATTACGAAAAAATTTGTTCAGCAAAAATTTGTTCAGCAAAAATTTGTTCCAGTGAAAATTTGTTCCCTTGAGGCAATTTAAATCCAAATTATTTTGTTAAAAAACTTCAACACACACTACAACCAATAGCTCTATTGCCAGAATATATTTTTAAGGCATATAAACTTTCGTGAAAATTCGGTACAAATTCTTGAACGGGCCATTCGCGAAAATTTATGCTCGCGAAAAATTCTTGAAAAATAGAAAATCTGTAAAACTTTTAACTTTATGGCACTTTTGCCTGTTAAAGCCCCTTATGTTATAAGATAAAAGTTTCAATCCAATTCAGGAAGAATTCGTCCCTCTATGGTTTTTTTTTGTGTGAAAATTCTCATTTCTATGTTTTTTAACATCAAATTCGTTAAATGAATGTCGTAAGTTTCGTGATTTTTCTACCTCGCAAAAGTTTGTACGCCTAAAAAAGTAGTGTCAATTTTGGTCAATTCTCAAAAATAACTCTGTTTACTTTTTATAGACTTACCTTGGAAAAACCAACAAGAAATTCGAACATGTTAAGGCAGTGGTGGATACAGGTATTTTATTCTAGTTGTTTTGATTCTTTCAATTAGGCCTGGTTCTTTTGGGTTTTTGTTCCTTGAACACATTAACACACACCAAACATTTTTTGGACTAGTATCGGTATCACACCTAAAACCAGCTAAAATTTTAATTCTATTGCCGCAAGTTATCTATATATTAATAGTGGTAGTCTGTATGTCGTTTTGTCGTCTTGCTTTCTTTCTGTCTGTACTACTTTCGTTTTCGCACGCAATGTTTTTGTTCTTCCAAAAGATGACTTTTATTTTGTTCTTGCTCCACAAATTTGTTTAACGATATTCGCGCCGTTTTATAAAGACTTTGTTTTGATTGATAGATTAGACTTTTTCTTTTCTTTTTTTTTCTTTCTTTTCTTTTGTTTTATGTTTTCGAATGTAATTGACGACCTTATTTGATTTGAGACATTCGAATTCTTTTCAAAACAAAAGAAATCTTTTAAACAGAATCTGTTAAATAAAAGAACAAATTTAAAATAAAACACAAGAATCACATAACATAACAAGTTTGTTAGAACAACAGCAACATTAAAAATACAATCAAAAGGCGGTAAAAACTAGAATTCTTTCTTCGTAAAAAGGGACCTTTAAACATGTATGTCGATAATTATTTTGCTGTAAATCTAAGTCATTGTTGAATTTGAAAAATTATTGAAGTTATGACGAAGTTATTTTATAAAAAGCAACATAAAATTGCGCTATCACGCTTTTTTTTTTCTGCGTGTCCTAGCTGCCTTCCGGGGGGACTATGGTTGCGAGCTGACTTTCGGCCCTGCCCCTCGGACCCTTAGCAGAATAAAGAGGAGAAGAAACAAGGGAAATTGTGTGAATTTCAATTAACTTTTTGGAACTAATTTGACCAAATTTCTATCCAATTTTTCCAATTCTTAGTGGGACTGAAGTTTGATTTTCCGATTTTTCAAACTGCCATGTTTCAAAAAAGGCACCCTTAAGGCCGGCACATACCCATACCCTTCTCTTGCCTAAGTACCCCCTCCCCAGGGCTGCCTTTTTTTGAAGAATAGTGTGTCATGTCTATTATTTCACTCCGCTTATCTTGACATCAAAGTTTTCCTAAACATCAAGAGCTACGGCAAATATAACGCGAGCGAAACGAGAAAAAAATCTAATTGCAGAGCCGTCTCGGACGTCGCTGGTCGCCGGTAGTCGCCGGTATATGTGTAATTTGAGAATGACGCCCTTTTTGTTTTCTGATCATTTTTGCCACAAAAATCTTTTTCAAAATATGGTTAAAAGATACGTCACCCGGGAGGGATAGAGTCAAAATTTGAAGAAAATTCTTCCCTTTAATTTTGATTTTATCGTGTTTAAGCCACCTTCCCAACATCTCAAAGGACTTTAAATGCGTTCAGCAAACAGCTAAACCGGCGTGCGACGCCGGGTACCGGCTAGTATGGTTTTATTAGACACAAAAACTTTTTAATGACCATGTCAATTTTACTTTCACTTTACAAAAAACAGTGTTATGTCACGCAATTTTTGATTTGATATCTTATTGTTTCATTTCTTTTTAAATAGGTTCTAGTGTTTCCAACTACATGTCCAAAATCGAGGATCTACGGAAAAGTAAGTTGTATGTTTCACCATGAAAAAAAAAGTGAGACAGCAGGGAGATTTTGTAAACGGTGACATTGTAGTGAAATTTCCCACATTTCTTCCTTTGGTCTATAATTTTTTGACATTCATTTCTTCCTAATTTATGATCTACCTTTAAGCTACAATAAGATATAAAAAGTGCGGTTGTCTGAATTAGTGTAATTTGCATGCTTTGTTGGTTGTGTGCTATTTTCGAATTTGTAAGCAATGTTTTGTTTGTTTTTTCTTAACCAGATTATAGATTTCGCAAAGATGAATTATTCAAAAGGATGAAAATCTCAACGTTTTCGCAATTGGTAAGAAAGCATTAAATATTATTTTATGAGCAAAAGTTATCTCAGGTTTAATTAGTTGATTTTGAAATCAAATGGTCTTGTATGTCTTGTATGTCTCCTTTTTTTTAATGTTTTTTCCAGGTATTGCAAGTTGCAGAAGTGGTAAATTTAGAAATGGAAAGAATTTCAGAATTGGATGAAAACTCTCCCAGAAGTCTACTTCCAGGTTTGTTTTTAGTTAGAGCTTTCTCCACTACCTAAAGAAAATAACCAATTTTAAAATGGTTTACCCTTTTGGTTCAATGTTTAAAAAAAACTGGTAAAAAATGTTATCAGGAATCAGGTCTTTTTGGACACCATGACGTATACTTTGACATTCTTCCTTTTTGTTAGCAGTACTGTAGTCATTTGAGGTTATTTTCATAAGTGTGAGATAACTGTCATAGCCTCAAGAACGAAAAATGTTCTGGTCTTTGATATATATGTGCAAAGTCACAACAGGACTTCCTCACAAAAAAATTTCCAACGTAGGTATTTTAACCAATCGATTATCATTTCTTCAGAACAAGAAGAACAAACAGACGGAGGAGGTGGTACCGATCGATCTTGTCTACTAGAGTAAGGTTTTACGCCAAATCATTGTGTACCTTCAAAAGTAGTTAAATTTATCTATACCATCCTTCCCTTAAATACTTACAAATTTCATAGAATTTGTATTTTACGCTTGCAATTTCTTTGCTTCTTACTTAAACTCTAACCTGCCTTGTAGCTTGAAACTTAGAAACGGATTTTAGTGCCGTTGGAAATCTGCTTAGGTTTAGGTTCCTTTGGATCATTTGAACGGAAGTCATTGTCAACAGTTCGATGATGGTAATTTGGTCTATTTTGGTTGTGTCATTCACAATATTTTATATTCCTGACAGTGTTATACGCGGTGTCGGGGAACTGAGTACGAGTGGAAACAACAACAATAATAATAATGATACAGTTGAATCTGAAGAAAAAGAAGAACAGCATCACAGAGAGATCGTTGCACCTGACCCGTTGAGTCTTCCGTACCTGTTGCTTGATATACGTGACAGTGATGCTTTTGACGAAGGACATATTATTGGAGGTAAAAATCCCTTTATCACCCTGACAAATCCGCCAAATTTTCTCTCCGTCAAAATTTCTTCCCATAAGGTAATTCATACTTCTTAGAATTTTCGATTAAAACAATCATTTCAACGTAAAAAAGAATCAATTTACCTTACCAAAATTAGTTCGACGGCGTTCTAAATCCACTCTCGCTTAAATTCAAAACATTTGTGCCTTTTCAAGTCCATCGCCAAATTCAATAACTTTTAGCATTTTTACTTCTCGACAAAATTAGTTTCCTCAAGGTTTGAATGATTGGTTACCCTAGGACAGAAAAATTTCTTGAAGTTTGCGTTGAAGTTTGAATTTAAAATGTTCCTTTCTTTTTATTTCTAGCCATCAACTATCCATCAGCGATGTTAAATAGGACAGTTAATTATCTTTCCAAAGAAATATGCGCATTCGTATCTTTTTCAAATCATTTCCACACACTTTAATCTGATTTGTAACAGCTACTACACCGACTTTCAAACGTCATAATTATTAGATAACCTTTCTATAGAAACTTAAATTCAAGCTTTCGGCGATTCAGTGTTTGGCCCCAAACCAGTTAGATTAGAATGATCAACAATTGTTGAGATTCGCCTATTTAGCTTCTTAAAAGTTGGCTATTTGTCCTCTCTGATGTTCAAGTTTTTTCCTTGACAATCAAATGTTCACACGATAGAAAAACAAACCTGGAAAAATAATAATTGTTTACGACGATGACGAAAAACTTGCTCCACAAGTCGCCACCTCGTTGTTACAAAAAGATGTTGAAAATGTCATTATGCTGTCAGGAGGTTAGTTAGTTCGTGGCTCGTCACTTACAATAATGATACGAAGATCAGAGGGTTTTCAAACAACCCTATAAGTTCCTTTGGTTTCACTTTTTGTAATCTTTAGTTCTTGATCAAAATTTGGGTTAAAAAGTTTGAATACAGAGGGGGTCAGAATTGAAAAACTTATCTCCAAACACCTCAAAAGGTGAACAAGATAAATATTCTCAAAAATAAGTAAACGGGGATCTTAACGAGGTCTAGTTCAGGAATTCAGTTTTATTATTCAAGATCGATTTTCTCGCCACCTCATTGACACCCTTTCTGCCCGCAGAGGGTTTTCTGAAATCGTATCTCACCAGAGCAATTCATTGTTTTTAATTTTTAGGAATGAAAGTTTTACACAAGAAATTTCCATCTTGTTTCATCACGGGGACAGTACCTTCCACTTGTTTCTCACCAAAGACAGACCGCAAAGGGAAATTGAAACCACCTCCAAAAGTCATTTCAAATATAGGAGTGGAATGGTATACACCAGAACGTATCCTTTTCAAATGAAATATTACTTCACTTTGTTAAGTTTTTATTTGGACCCACTGACTTCTTTTCTTCTCCAAAGGATAGTTTATTTCCTCGTGAAATTTCTCGAGAGATAAAGTAGCGCAATTTTACAGGACATCATTTAATCTCCTAACATTTGCCTATGCAACATTTTTATACAAAAAAGATCAACATCTGTTCTGCACGAGCACAATTGGGCCATTCCATTGTATGCCCATACAAGGGGGTGGGGGTGGACGAACCTTCCAAGGGGTAATCTGAATAAGAATTTCCAGGGGGTTTAAGGAATGTTTTTTATTTTTCCAGGAGGTAAAAAGTCTCCAGGGAGTAAGAGACTGATTTTACTTCTTCCACCCTCACTTTTAGCGAATTTTTTCAAGGATTATTTTGGCAAATTTATTATTTTCCATTTTATCTTTGGATTGAAAATTTTCGCCCACTCCAGCCCACTCCCATGAATGGATTTTACCTTATACTGACAAATTGCGTAATGCGGAAATCGATAAATCAGATTTTGCCAGGGTGGGACTCGGTTCGTTTCCCACACAGGTGCGAAATCGTAAAAGCTCTTGTGTGCTTAATTGCAAGGGGGGGGGGGTGGAATAAGCAGGGGGTTGGTACTCTGGGAGAAAAGAAATTCATAAAATGGGGGGGGGGGTATTAAGTGAGGAAAATTTCACAAAATGGGGGGGGGGTCATTATAAAATGCTGTTGGTTTACTTTTTCCAATTGCAAAGTGACCCCCCTACAAATAAGCACAAAAGAGTAACACCCTTAGTGTTTACATCATGTTGCATTGAACATCAGACTAAAACACCTCAAATTTAAGAAGAATTAAGTCAGATTGGGATTGTAGATTGAACTTTTGGTTTGATAATTAATTCAACAAGGTGTAAACCTTTTAAAAAACGAACCGGGTTACACACTGGGAAATAAGTTCTGACACGAGTGTGATTTGCGTAGTAACGAATCGATTCAATTGTTCTTCCAAGCATGAGTTAGATCATTTCCTTGACTCTTGATTTCTGAAACAATTTAGTGTTAGAATCAATTCAAGAGCATCTGGATGAAGTCCTTCTCAGTAACGAGTCAAGTAAGTGAACTCATTGTTTACTTTTGGCTTTCTAATAAGTATCTCAAATATGATCAATTCTTTAAAAACATCCCAGTTTAAACACAGATTCTTCACAATCTTTTACACCAACCACGTTTGTAAATTCATCGATGAATTTTTCATCAATATTTCTTTCCCTGAACCAATAAAGTCTATTCTTTTGATTAAGCTGTTTTGAATTTTCACTACTTCTGAACTTTTGCACAAACTTGATTTTAACAGCATGAAATGATGAATCTTTTTCTAGGTCGAATGTCTTCACGTACTACCACACGAAATAGTAAAGTTTCATCCGCTCGCTCAAGCGCTCCATCGACTGCTTCAAGCTATCGCTGATGAGTTTAATCAATTCTGTCGTTTTAAACACAGATTATCTCCAGCACAGACAATTGAGCCATTCGACATTTTTCCAAACTCTGACCTTCTTTACTTTGTAATATCTTCCTTTCTATTTATTTTCGAAAAGTCGTCATGGAAAGTTATTTCGGGACGTCCTGATTTCGTATATTCTTCAGCTACATTTTAAGGGAACTAATTTTGGCGAGCAGCAAAAATTATGAACATTTTTAATTTTGGCGTCAATTCATTTTGACGAATTGTCAAACTTTTTAAATTTTGACGAATGACAGGCCTCGCCAAAATTAATGTTCCCTTTATGCATCGACAGGGAATGGGCTCTTCCAGAAAAAATCCGTTCATTGGGGGTGGAGGATGTATTATTTTTTCAATGATTTACCCCAGGGCATTTTCGTTTTTCACCCTCTGGACAGTGCAATTTTTAGGACTTTTTTGGGACCCTTGGACAATTCATCCTCCACCCCCAATGAACGGATTTTTTTCTGGAAGAGCCCAATTACCAGAGCTTATTGATGAATTATAAAACTCCTCTAATTTGTCTTTACCGAAAAAGGATGAGATGTTTTGTGTTTTATACTTTGCCTTAGAATTTTATGTTTATTGTGATTTCCTATAAGGTTCCTGGAAAGATTTTTCGGTTTTTTGCTCTAATTTATTTCTCCATGAGGAAAGACATTTACGAAATAGAAAAAAAAATACGAAAAATATTATTCAAGTTTATGCCTTGACTCAAGCCAAGCAACGGCAACGGTAACAACGGCAAATCCTCCTCATGACGTCACGACGTGGAAAAAAAGGGCAATCGTCAATTTTTCCAGGGCATCATTTAGCTTTATTTTAAGAAAATAGAAAAAGAAAATATTTGTTTTTATTTACTGGAAATGGTATCCTTGTAAAATTGTATTAAAATTATTATTATAAATGTTCATTTCTTTTTTATAATTATTATATACACGATTTTTACTAATGCTGAATATATTTGAAAACGATTTAAAATAAAGAAATATAACTTGACAAAAGAGGTAAATTTTGATTTTCAATCCTTGTCCTGAGTATTTATCATTTTCAATATATATCCCCTGCCGGGTTATACCAAAGATTCACAAAATGGTACTTGATGCCTCTCTGCTCAGCAACTAATGAGACGGATCAAGGGTAAGTGGAGAAATCCAGGGAAAGGAGTGGCGCCCTCCCCTACCTTCGGGTAGACAGCTATACGAAAAGGGAGCCTTTGGGTCGCCCTCGACTGCGGTCGGAAAATTACTTACTTACCATTACTTGACGAATGAATTTTTTGTTAATTTCGCCTAGCGAAAGTATTACAATCAGCTTCCGCGGTGCGGAAAAAAATATTAGAAAACGAAAGTACTTGATACGGTGGACGAACTCACTAAAATCAATTTACAAATTACACGCTCGTATAACCACGGACGATTTTCGCGGGTTTTCTTTGGATTACGTCATATATCTTTGTGTCTTTAGCTTCACAGTTTTGATTTTTTCTTTACTTTCTTATCAGCTTTTTATAAGAATCAAATCAATAACTCTTGATAGACGGTGACATACCTTTCGGTAATTAGTTCTTACAAAGTAAACAAAGGACGGTGCACAATATGAGCATATTCATTTTTCTTATAAGCATTTACTTTATAAGAATCAACTCAATAACTCTTGATAGACGGTGATATACCTTTCGGTAATTAGTTCTTACAAAGTAAACAAAGGACCGTGCGCAATATGAGCATAATTATTTTTCTTATAAGCATTTATTTCATAAGAATCAAATCCCGTATCCCACCTCGAGAAGAATATGAAAATTGTATATGAAAAACTTGTGGCAGCCTGGAAATCTTTGAAATGATCCGATGCATTAATTCGTGAATGCTCTGTTAGCATTCTTTTGTTGTTGTTTTTTTTCAAAATTTTCATTTTAGGGTCAAAATGCCGATAGTTTTATTTAGCATCAAAAGCTTCCTCTTTAATATATTTGCTGGTTTTGCATTTTCCATTAAGATTTTTCTGTTAAAACCCTTTCCGTGCCGATGTCGTATATATCCGACATGCAAATTTTCACTCTACTTGCCAATGTCGGATATATCCGACATCAAATTTTTTTACCTAGTTGCCGAGGCCTTTAAAAAAGAGTGAGCTCTATTGCCGAGAAATCAGCTTTTAGGAAAATGGTTTTCTTATTTGCCAATGTCGTATATATCCGACATAAAAAAATCCATAGTAGTAGTGAAAGTATATATTAACCTTTTGAACCCGAATGCCGTACATATACGTCCTTGAGTCGTCCCGAATGCCGTACATAAACGCAATTTGATAGGCATATCTTTCTCGCACAATATCTTTGATTGGCTTGCTTTCTGATCGTTGAAAAAAGAAGAAAAAGAAAGTAGAGAGTCTAAGCTTTCCGTTGATATATAATGATGTAATGTTATGATCACGGTGTGAGTCAGCACTTTTCAAATAAAAACACTGATTCAAGATGGCGGACGGAAAAAACACTGATTTCTGAGAAAAGTGAGCAATGTTTGAAAAGCCCTTGTGACCACTAGACAGACTAGAATTGTTTTTGGATACTTATTTTTGGTATATGGCTTCAGGAGTAAGTACATATTGATAAAACACTAAAGAAATATTTAATAATTAAGATCCCCCCACTTTTTTTTGCATAGGAAGTGAAAAATGCCAAAAAAGTGACATTGCCGAAAAGTGAAGAAAAAAACATTGGTGAATGTAGAGCTACCATTTTAGTTAGAGTAATTTAATTGAACTTTCACCCAACCTAAAAGCTGCAGAATTTAATTAGCTTTTCAGGGATAGCTTATTTTTTACCAAAAGATTTCTAGTTCTTGAGATATGGCACTTTTCCCAAACACTGCGTTTTCTCAAAAAAAGTTGCGTTGGGACAGCGTGAAAATATAAAAAACAGCGTGGCGGAAAGGTTAAGTGCTCAAAAGATTTATTTCAGGTTTATTTTAGTCTATCATCATAAAATATATATAAAACAAATGTCAAATACAAATGTCAAACATTGGCAAATAGGAATAAAATATCCTTGTCGTATATATACGACATGCGGCAACACGAGTTAAAATTTGCATGTCGTATATATACGACATCGGCAAATCAGGTTACTAAAAAAAATTACCCCTCGGCAAATGGATTGGGGTACAAAAACAAGGTAACGGCACGCAAAGGGTTTAAAATCCATATGCTAAGATAAGTAAAATTTTCAAAATTTCATGGCGTCATCATTTTTTTTCAATTTTTTTTTAATTCACACTGTTAATGCCTATCACGTGTCAAAATTTGAAAATGATTGGTTAAATAGTTCAAAAGTTATCTCCAAGATATACACAAAAGAACACCAGCGTGGAAGATTGTACCCCCGCCTCCTGGGGCTAATAGGGTTAAAGGTGTTTCTTTTTTCAATTTTTCTTTTGCTCTCTTTTCAAAATTTTAAATTTTGGCTCAATTGCAAATTTTACAAGTGACTCAAAAGATTGAAGAAGTTCTTAAAATTATGGAAAACTTTCGTCCCACTGGGAAATATCTTGTCCGTATGCTTTTGAAATGTGGAAGCTTTAAATTACAAAGTGCGTTTAAAATGTGTAAGACTTTAAGATTTCTTCCATTTGCTTTCAAAATGTGGACAAACTCTGTTATCAACTTGAAATTTTTTGACATGCTTTTTTACAAATGGGGAAAATTTTTATTGTCAACAAGAAATTGTGTCCGGGTATAAGAACTTTTTTTTCTTTTTAACATTTTTTAGAAATTATGAATTGTTCCAGTGTGTGATCTTTTTGCTTTTTTAGCATGCTTTCGGATATTATGAAAATGGCCTCTAACAGTAGATTTTTTAAATTAATATTTGGACTATCGACCGTACCGATGTTCGTCGCCAATGTAGAATTTCGAGACTTTTAGAGTTTCAGAGGTATTCTCGAAAAAGCATGATTCTTTAAGACGTTTTCAAAGGGCATTACAAAAGGACTCAAGATATTCTGTTTGATCGATTATCTATCAGCTCCAGCTGATTGGAGGTCGAGAGAGAGTAAAAGAGAAGCTAGAAAATTAAGGTCCCATTTTAAGTCTTACTGTATTAACTTTTTACCTGGAAAAAAGGTATTTTTTACAGGGGTACTAATTTCCCAGAGGGGGTACAAATGTCCCAGAGGGGGTACAAATGTCCCAGAGGGGGTAAGAATTTTCAAGAGGGGGTACAAATTTCCCAGAGGGGGTAAGAACTTTCCAGAGGGGGTACTAATTTCCCAGAGGGGGTACTAATTTCCTAGGAAAATAGTACCGGTGGAGAATATTCATTCCCCGGAAAATAAGTACGGGGAGTACTTATTCGGAAAATAAGTACGGGGAGTACTTATTCCGGGGAGTACTTATTCTGGGGAGTACTTTTTCTGGGGAGTACTTTTTCTGGGGAGTACTTTTTCTGGGGAGTACTTATTCTATGTTACACCTGTATAAGATTTCTTTCTTTTTTTGCATCCTGCTGGAAATTATGCACTATCGAATGAAAAGACTAATGATGCGTTCAGCTTATCCCATTTTGTTTGGCGGGAGCGAGAGCAAGACCGGGTGAAAGCTAGTGTGTTAACATAAAGGAAACATGCTCTTCAATATTCATTGGAGGAACAAGTACTTTCAAACCAGCTCAGACCGAACCTCTTTTGAAAATTTGAAAAAAACGCAAAGCTGTTGTATACTCTATGGTAGGGGACAGGGTGAGATATTTTCTCGAAATATGAAACACGGCGGCAAAAACTGAGTTATTTTCTCCCACTGGCCTCAAATTAGCTTATTAGTGACTGTTAGGTTGTCAAACCTATAGATATTCTTAAAGGATATGATTTGGCAAAAAAAATTCAAATTTCAAAAAATTTTCAAAATTCGTGCCCAGTCCCTTTTTAGCAGTTTTTCTAAAAAATCTGAATTTAAAAGTCAGAATCAAACCTTGAATCTACTTCAGTTACAAAGAGCATAAAATTCTGCGTCAGAAAATGGGGTCACTTTTTATTCTAGGATAATCTGGTCACGAGATATCGTAATTTAATTTTTTTAGGAGACTGGGACGAGGTTGCTAAATATAAAACCATAAATTATTCAGGGGGTAAGGTCGAAAATTGTTCAAAATTCGTTTTATTGGCTTAAACAACTCGAACTTATCTATATTTTCAGCCAAACAACTTTTAAAGCCGATTTAAGGTTTATTTCTTTCGGAATACTCAGGTTAATATCGAATTTCATGAGGATTTCTACCAGAAATAAAAGTTTAAAAGTCGATTTACTCGAAACTCTAGTTTTTGAAACATGGGACCCTATTTAAACACCCTCTTAGGGTTGTCGAAAAATCGTCAAATTTGGTAGGTAGGTTCCCTATGATGAAAGAATCATTTTGAATTTTTGAATTTTTGCAATTCCGATTTCCCGATTTTTAATTAACGAAAAACCCAAATTTTACCCCCGTCTTTTAATAAAATATTGCCTAGCAACAAGAAAAATGCCTAAATTGAAAAAGTCTAAAATTCAAATTTTTTATTTTCACTTAGGCTTGCTTCATGCCAAATTTCAGGTCTCTACAATGTCGGAAACATACCGTATAAATACCCCTCCAAGCTTTTTCAAGCAAAATTGCCTGGTCAATCGTTGATTTTTACCATATATGGGCAAAACGAAAATCTAAATTTTTCGAATTTCAGAAGGGTCTCGATAACAATTGACCCCATTTTCGAGTACTACTCATTGAGAGCTATCGAATGGTCGTACTACCAAAGAGCTAACTGAATTTTTATTTTTTCGTTCTAAATTCGATGACGTCATCAGCTATCACGTGACAATTCTTTTTTCAAAATTTTTTTGAATTTTTTTTTGGAAATTCATATAAAGGTTGATGGTGGAACAAAAAGTGTATAATGATCAACAAAGTGGTCGAAAATGCCGCAAGTTGTATTAGGTTGCTGAGCGAGTGGGAGAAAAAAGGCCATTTTTTGCCGCCGTGAAAAACAAGGTTCGCCGGGGGTGGAGGGGTTGGGAATTGCATCTCTAAAAACCCTATAGCAAGGTAATTATATACTAAAACCAGGCTATTTAGAGCAATTCTTGATAGCTGAAAATACTTTCAAAAATAAATAAATGACATTTCTGAAAATTTATAACCGGGGGAGATGTTTTTTCGGGACCTTAGTGTACTGTACTGGCCTAATAACTGATTCCTAAAAATGTCCAAATAAGCCGGAAAAGACTTTCACGTAACCATCGTCATTATTTCTGGAGCGATAATCCCTTGGCTTGAATTGAGAAACAAAGTAATTTAAAACATTTATCATAGATCTTTCTGCAAAAATAAATCATTAAATCACTAACTCACAAACTTTTCAAAATCGGATCCTTCAAATTCTTCGATAAACAATCGACAACCAGTCGATCAACTCGAAAATCGAACGAATTCGCGAATAAATATCCTTGCTGCAAAAGCCATTTCAAATCAGCAGATCCTAGGATACATACAGAGCCTCTGTATTTTCCGTGGCACCGATGCCCACGATCACTCCCCCAAAGTGAAATTAACAAGTTATTCTCAGGGTCTACAGATACATCTTGCAATTTGTGTTCCGGGCGAACTTTGTATCCCGATATCAATCCCGAAGTGCCAAAATCGGGTGACGACCGAGGTTCTCTCGTTATATGTTTATATAAGCTAGCATAATAAAAGTCTTCAGGATTCTTCGTATCCCGCGTCCAATCTAAGAACTGTTTCGCTAACGGGTCGTTCACTAGGAATTCGTAAAACTGTCGAGTACCAATAAAAGAGGTTCCTTTCCGATAAATTTTGATGCCATGTGGGGGAGGAGCTTTCCGTTTAGAAGTCCTCACAAGGGCACGATCTCCTCCTTCGATACTCCTTGCAACGTGCACAAACTGCACACGGCTCATAAAATGTGCTTCATTCGGAGTTTTCCAGTTGATCGAAACCTCATATGGTTTGGAGCGTAAATAGTGTACAATCTTCGAATGGTTATACAGCGGAAATACTGTGGACGGTAGGTTGATTCCGTATTTCCAGGGTACCGGTACGCTCAACATTTTCTTGAAACACTGCGCTTCCGCTTTTAACCGATTATGTGTTTTAACTCTGATCTCAAAAATCCGATCGGGTAAATAAATATTCGGAATACATTCCGATACTTTTCGGAATACGTTATAGTACTTCATACCAAATTTAGCGTTGGGATGTAAACAATAGACGTTGTCATGGTGATATATGCTTAGTAACATACGTAACGATTGCTCAGCGGTCCTTTCCAGTGTTACCGTGTAAGCAACCGAATAAGACGCCGGTCCAAAATTCGGCGTCTGATAGCGGAACAGTTTCCGTAAATTGTTACATGTCGGTCCAATCGCGTCCAAAATATTTTGCAATTTAGCATATTCGTAGAACTTTTTATTTAGTTTTCGAGCAAATCGTTTTCCGTGTTGATAGATCTTACGATTTTCGCTGACTAAATGCTGACATGTGAACATATTATGTTCATTTTCGTTCGTGTATGGATCCCATAATTGATACAACAATCGATTTAATCGATAATTCGAATCGACTTCTGAGACTTGTTTCGATATTTTCAAAGCTCTAGTTGATGGTTGCCGACGTTTAGGCACTGTCAAGTTTTGACCAGTGATATAGAAATCAGCTTTCTGCTGTAGTTCCAACAAAGACCTTTTCCTATTAACCTCTTGGTTATAGATAAGTGAAATGGACGAATATTTGAAACTTTTGTGTGTGGAATTAGAGTACCTCTTTTTCATCCAGAAGACCATGATACAAAATGTTAAAACCAAAACAATTCCACGTCGAAGCGAGCGCATACTATAATCGAACTTGATTGATAATCCGGTTATTTGTCATATTATCATATACATCACCAAGTCATTTTGTAGGATCGCACCTAAAAAAATAAATACAAACCTATCTAAAGTACTGCACTGATAATTTTAGAAACATACTGTTGTAATAGTCATCAATATTTCAGATCATCAGAAGGCCCGAGTCCGAAAATCATCAGTTGTCCAAAGTTAATATTGTACAGTAAATTGTCAAAATGATGCAGAAAATTTTTTTCAGGAAATAACATTTGACTTATCTACAGCTCGATTCTCTGAAAAGGAATTACAATATTCAAAAGTACAACCACAAGATAACAACATTTGAGAATTACTCCTAAACCCTTTACTTTCTTCGTCAAATCAATATGTCTGCTTGTGAAACTTTCAAAACTTTCACAAACACTTGAAATTCTGGTAAGGCCCACCTTACACTCTATCTAACAGCTGAAGCGATGTTTCTAAAGTATTAACAAACTAAGTGTAAATAAACCTTTCAAAGGAGAAACAAACAATGAAAACAAAAGGGTTTTTGTTTGTTAGACACATTTTCTGCATTCCCAAAGCAAAACTTTTTTTAAAAGCTTTTAAAGATAAAATAAAACATAGCGTCATTCAATACGATATTCTGAAAGCGAGCAAATGTTTTTCTTATTGGAACACATGTATACTCAAATCCATTGTTTAAGAGCAACAGAATCTTTTGATTAAAAATGCAGATATTAAAAGACTCTCCCATTATCCCCTTGTCCCCTATCAGCCCCCGCAATGATAATTCCAGCCTTACAACGTTCTTTCGGAACATATTTTTGAAGGAACTTCGGCACTTTCGGCTTCCATGTTTTTTCATAAGCAAAAGCAAAAATTTTAAAACCTTCGGAAGTTCTTAACTTCGTTTTAAGCCTAGAAATGTTGTTAACCTGTTCTTATTTTCACAGTTTTGTAAGTATTTTTGTCCGATTTCCTAAGAAATCAGATGTGTTTTAGAGTCTGCAGCCTTGAAATGTTCTTAACTTGTTCTTAATATTTTGGCAATCGAAGCCTTATGTTCTTCATTAGTTTTGTTCATATAAAAAAATGTATTTACGTGTATTTACATCCGAAATTTCATTTGGAAAAATACTTTAAAATTGAACTTAGAATGGATTTCATATATTCAACGGCATTCTAGTTTCCAGGTCTCTAGAGAGCTAGGTGAGATATAGCGAGCGTGGGCGGCACAGTGAATCATTCCATAGCAAGCTGTCGTGGTAAGCGCACACGTGTACAACAAACCTTCTTGAACAGAAGGATTTCATTTTAAAAGAGTATATTTTACAATTTCTGATAAAAAGTACAATTTCTTTCCTTTTTCTTTTAGAAGTGAATCTAAATCTAGGAATTCTCCTCTCTGAGAAAAATGGCTGATATACAAGATATTTTAAAAGGACTTGAGACATCATCTCCAAGAAGAAAACGAAGTTATACTAGTTCTGACTCATCATCATCATCTGACTCCGACAACAGCAGCAGTGGTTCATCGATTTCATCTTCATCTGATAGTTCCTCAAGCGATCATTCAAAACAAAGAAAAAAGAGGAGGAGAAGAGAAGAACATTTGAGTGACAGTGATGCTTTATCTATTCATGCAGGGGAAACCCCTGATAAAAATGGTAGCCAAAGTAGCTACAAAAATGACAGCCAAAGTGCTGCTGAAAAGAAAAACAACGAAAGTGTTGGTAAAGAAGAAACTTCTCTTGACTTATACTCTAATCTCAACCTTGTGAGCACAGAAGAGAAAAAGGGCGAAAAAATCGATGATGGTTGGGCTAAAATAATAGATAAACAATGGAGTAACTCCAAAACTGTTGACAAACTTAAACCACTCATGGAGAAATATGTAGTCCCAAAAAATTGTCAGAAACTAACCATTTTGGATATGAATGAGGAGATTAACAAACTGCTTTCGTCTTTCCAAAAGAAGAATGACAGGAGATATAAAGGCATACAAAAAGCACTCAGGACTGCAGTTTGTGGAGCATTAACTTTAGTAGATGCTGCTGTGTCAACGACAACCTCACCTGAAAAATTGACCCAACAACAGATTTACCAAGTGGGGATTGACATCGTGGCCTTACTTGGCCGTGTAAACACTGACATTTCTGACATCAGGAAAAAACATGCCGTTTCTGTGTTGAAACCAGAATTCAAATGCTTGACGACACAAACTAAATCCTCAAATTCAAAACTATTCGGTGAAAATGTATCGAAAGTCTTGAAAAGTATTGATATTACCAACAAAGTTGGTGGAAAAATAAAGAAGTACAACAACCGATCGTCGTACCAAAAGAAAGAATCCTATGACAGACAAGACAGATCTTACAACAAATCGCAGTCTTTTTTAGGACACGGCCGAAATTCCTGGCAACAAGGTCGGAAGAATTATCACAATCATCGTCATTCAAGCAACAACAACAACAACAGAAATCAAAAGAGAAAAAACTAAAAGTGAGTTCTTTGAAAAACATCAAAGAACAAATTGAAGCATTGAATGATTACTTAACAGCGAAAGTTGAAAACTTTAGTGCTGGACAACTCTCCAATCATTTAGAAGAATGGGAGAATTATACAAGTGATCCAGAAATTCTTCAAATTGTTCTTGGTGACACTATTAAATTTAACCATGATTTCTATTATCAGCATTTTTGTAAAAATGCTAATTTCACTCTTGTGGAAGAAGCCTTTGTGTCAACAGAAATTCGAAAACTTATTTCAAAAGGAGTAATAGTTCAATGTGAACCAGAAGAAAAAGAATTTGTCTCCCCAATTTTCACAGTACCAAAAACTGATGGTGGAAGAAGATTTATTTTGAATCTAAAAAATCTTAATAAAATGTTGAGTTTAAACACTTTAAAATGGATACTATTAAAACTGTTTTAGAAAATATCACTCCTAAATGTTACATGGCATCCATGGATCTCAAAGATGCATATTACAGTGTTAGAATTGATGAAAAATATCAAAGATTTTTAAAAAATTTTCTTTTGATGGAAGACTCTATAAATTTACCTGTTACCCGAATGGCCTCGGACCATGTCCAAGGAAGTTTACAAAACTGAACAAACCTTTGCTGTGCTATTTACGACAAAAAAAGGCCATTTTGTTGTTGAATTTATTGACGATTTCTTCCTTCAAGGTCAAACATACAATGAATGTGAAAAAGGAGTCATAAAATCAATAAAACTCTTCGATGGAGTAGGTTATGTTATCCATCCAATAAAATCCCATTTAATACCATCAAATGAGATTACATATCTAGGTTTTGTGATTAATTCCATTGACATGACTGTTGAAATAACACAGGAGAAAAAAGATGACATTTTGAGTTTTGCAGTTACCTTAATAGAATCCTTTCAAATATCTATCAGACAATTAGCTGGATTTATTGGTAAAATCGTTGCAACCTTTCCTGGCTCAACATATGGGCCATTACACTATAGATGTCTTGAAAGCTATAAAACTGTTTGTCTTCGAGAAAACAAAGGCAATTTTGATGCTAAAATTAGGCTCACTCCTGAATGTAAAATAGAATGCTCCTGGTGGAGAGATAAGGTCATGGACATGAAGAAATCTATTGATCTACCCCCTTTTGATCATGAAATATATACTGATGCTTCAAAAACAGGGTGGGGTGCTGTATTTTCCAATAAAAAGTTATCTGGTCATTGGGATTTTGTTGAAGATGTACACATTAATGTGTTAGAAATGCAGGCAATACTCAATACAATCACTAAGTTTACAAAATACATAAAAAATTCACACATTAAAGTGTACTGTGATAATGTTACTGCTGTTTCAACTATCAATAAAATGGGAACCAGTCACAGCACTAATTGTAATAAATTAGGACAACTTATTTGGGAATACTGTATTGAAAATTGTATATGGATTACCTGTACATTCATTCCTGGAAAGGAGAATATTGAAGCTGATGCCCTGTCTAGAAAGTTGTATAAAAATGCTGAAGCAATGCTTAATAGGGAGCTTTTCAATGAAGGCATTAAACAGTTAAATTTCATGCCTGACTTGGACTGTTTTGCAAGCCCCTCAAATGCCCAAATTGATAGATTTGTATGTAGATTCCCAAAGAAGAACTCCTTTGCCACCGATGCTTTTACTGTCGACTGGTCAAAGTATAAGTGTTATTTATTTCCACCTTTTAGCCTAATCGGAAGAGTGCTACAAAAGATCAGAAGGGACAAGCCAAGAAGAGTCTTAATGGTTGTTCCTCGTTGGCCAACTCAAGCTTGGTATCCTATGCTAGAACGTCTTATGATTCAACCGCCGTTCAACATAAAGCCCCAAAAAGCCAATATGTTTGTGGGAAAAGGTGTTCATCCGATGGCTCACAAAATTCCTTTGATGATGTGTCTATTGTCAGGGCTGCATACATAGGTATGAAGATTTCACCCGAAGTGGTGGATGTAATCATGACAAGTTGGAGGAAAAACACATTGGCCAAATATAAACCCATTCTTAGAAAGTGGTATACGTTTTGCTTAGAAAATAAAGTAAACATTGTCCATCCAAACTTAGATGATGCAATGTCGTTTTTAGTCCAACTGTCACGATCAGGTTATTCTTACTCTCAGCTCTGTACAGCTAGATCAGCCCTCTCTTCTATTCTCTGGGTTGATAAAGGCATTCCATTTGGAGAATACCCTGTTATTAAAAGACTTTGAAAATTAAAAGATTTTTTGAATGTAAACCAACATTTCCTCGTTTCTATTCAACATGGGATGTTAAAATAGTATTTGACTACATCAGAAAATTACCTCATCAAGACGATCTTCCCTTGAAGATATTATGTAAAAAGCTTGTGGTTCTAATGGCCCTACTCGCAGGTGGTCAAAGAATGCAGACTATTCATAAAATCGACTTAAGAGACATAACAGTTGAACCAAATAAAATTATTATCCCCATTATGGATAAAATCAAGCAAACTAAACCTGGAAAACACCTTAAACCACTTGAGTTTTTGCAGTATCCTAATGAACCAAAGCTTTGCGTGCCATCAAATCTGAAAGCCTACCTATCTAAAACTATAAATAATAGAACCTCTTACCCTTTGTTTATCAGTTACATAAAACCATTCAAGCCTGTTTCAAAAGATACAGTTGCAAGATGGTGCAAGGATTTTTTACAGTTATCGGGTGTTGATATCAAGAGATATACTTCTCATTCTTGCAGGTCTGCTGCGTCGTCGAATTTGAAAACAAAAATTGATGTAAAGAAGATACTAGACTCAGCAGGTTGGTCATGTGAATCGACCTTTGCAAGGTTTTACGAAAAACAAATCGAAACATCCATTGGTACTGCTATGATTGATACATGAACATTATTAAATGGATATGTTGATAAATGAACATTTTGAATGACTTTAAACATTTGCGTTATGAATTATATTATATTTTCCAGTCACTTTGTGGAATAGTAACCTTACATACCATAATAAGCGATTACATTTGAGTTAAAAACCAAATATTAGTTTATGAAAAAATCAATTCTTTTCGAAATTGTGTTACAGTATTCTCTGTCAGTCGAGCACACTGTCATATTTTAAACGACAAAAAAATGAGTAATCACATCATTTAGCGTCACGCTAAACAAAAGAAAAAAAAGAAAGATCAAAGGCTTAAAACAAAAAGTACTTAAAACGTTCAATAACACGTCGTGGTGAAAACAAAAATACGATATCCGTTTAGCGGCTCTTATAAGGAACACATTGATATATATTTCTGCTACCCCACAACTTGCAGTCGAAAAATTGAGCAAAATATTGAAAATATTTCTGCGGTGAAGTTTTTCAAATTTCCTTATAGAAATCTCATGTTTGGCACTCCTACACGGTAGAAAAGTGAAAAGATGAGAAATATGACGTAAACACGATGCAAGTAGTAATTATATTCCCAAGTGATTACGAAAAGTTATTCTTTCAACAATGGTAAGTTTTTTATTACGTCTATTAGGATGACGTCTTTGCAGATTCCTGTGAGAGTTACTTTAAGAAGGTCATTGACATGCGAATGAGTTCAAGGATATTATCTAAGACCCTCTTTATATCACGATCAATAGGGGATAAAAGCTTGCTCTTTATGCTTTCTCACTCACAAGCATTAATGTATATATTAAGGCATATTAAAATATAATATATTAAAAGCTCGGTAAAATAGTGGGAAGAAATATTATTTTATCAGGTACGTGATTATCCCTGTATCACGCGAGTGGTATTTTAGCTCTCCCGCCTCTCGCACCTCCCTGTGTCACAACAAAGGAAATATACCATATTACATCCCTGTCTCATGCGAGTGTGCGAGTGATGTTTTGCTTTCCTATCTCCCTGTCTCACAACGAAGGAAATACACATCATGTCCTTGTCGGAATACACATTACATCTCTGTCTTGTGCGAGTGGGATTTTTTACTTTCTCGTCACTTTTGTCTTAATGACACGACTTAGAATACCGCTATTATTACGCTAAGTCGATTAATTTTCGCATGTACTTTTTTTTAGAGAATGGAGAGTTTTAAAAAATTCGCTGCGAAGCAGCCTCTTTTTCACTAGATTTCACCAAATTTCTTTAGTTTTAACGGATTTTCAATTTATAGCAAGAACTAAGTTTTGCGAAAAAGGCCAAAACTCATGAAAATTACGAATTTACCATTTTGATCGACCTCTAACGTTAGAGGTCGATGCCATTTTCAATTACTCCACGCGAAGTAAGAGGTCGATGTCATTTTCAATTACTCCATGCGAAGTTTAATCCACCTAAAGCGGCAGATACGTAAGGTATTTGAGTACAGAATTTCACCGGTTTGGGGACTGTAAAGATCTTCTAACGCCACATGATGTGGACATTTAAAAATGTTAGAAAGGTTTTGAAACGCTGTTGTGTGTCAACTGTTTCATATTTGATCGTTATTAAGATGTGGTTTTGCCAGTTGATGATTAAAATAATTTGAATATATTGCTTTTCTTTCTAGATATTCCAAATGGACTTGCCGAATAATGGTACAGCTATCAAGTATCCCGGATCGAGAAGTCAACGCATCGTCATATTGCACATGCAACACTAATTAGGAAAAGGTATTTCGTTCTCGAATGTTTCACCTGGCTTTATCGTAATCCTTTATACCATTTTAATATGTATCTTTTCTCCTAGTAAAATAATTTTGTCATACACCCCTATTTAAGGTCGTTGACTTCTATCTAAAGATAAGCTCAATAATCTAAAGAAAGTCCTGAATATACCGCAAAATTAGTTTCATGACAATTTTTTTTAATTCATTCGTTGCCTTTTATAGGTACCACTGGGTGAACCGATAATCGAGATCGTTCTCAGGTAGACATGACTCTTAATTGTCAACTTGACTAAAACACGACAGAAAAATCTTTGTTCATTCACCATCGAAGCGCGAAGAACTATGCACCCGATTGTATCCACGGAGATTATATATACAAACTATTTTATTACACCCCTATATCAGTGACCCGGTCAGCTCCACTCAATGATGAATTACCCGGTGAAAGAAATTGCATAGAACCCAAATCAAAGATCTTATTTATGGTCTTACCGTCTTACCCCGGTCAATCTCAGTTTTTTTAAGAATTCTTGAATATTAGTTGAAAGTCAATTTTTCCCTACCAGAGGAAGTCAAAGGTTACCACTTAGTGAGCTTTGGAGATCCTATATTAAGACCCGGTGGGTTTCAAAACTTCACTGGGTCACTGAGAAAGGGGTGTTCTATTATATATGAAATATAGAAAATGTACGTCTATGCGTGTTAGTAAATGTCCCGGGACAATGCATATCATGCATCTGTTTATGAATTGGGGAGAGAAAAACTCCATATTGAGTAATTAAGTCATTCGGAGGGGCTCAGATAGCCGATAGAACTTTCCAAAGGGGATAAACTTGAAAAATTTGGGGGGAAATGATGAACATTTCGAAGAGTTAACAAAAGTACACGCCGTCGCAATTTTTCCCCGACCATTTAAAACCCCAAATTTTCTTCCCCGTTAAGAAATTTGCAATAGAAATTTCCCGCTGTAGGTCCCCACCTGGTTCTGTGATACGAGAGTGTTGTGCAGATTATTATGTTCTTCTATTGCTCGCTTATCCTTCTGACATGTGATCTTCACAGCTTTGGTAAAAAAAAACAAACGCAAAGCAAATGCTTGATGAGTTTTTTTGTTCTTATAAAAAGTCTTCGTTTCTTGCTCCATCTTGATTCCAAAGAAGACAGGCCCTAAAAATGAAATCGGAAAAATGATCAAATTATATCTAATCTCACTAATTATGCCGATTAACTAAGTGTTAATAACATTTTCAAGTTTCAATTTAAACAGTTGCAAAATCAATTTGCTTGCGTGTTCTCGAGTTTTTGGATATCGTGGGATTTGAAGATTTCTAGTGTTTTAATTGCTTTGATAGATTCAAAACACAAGTTACTCTGCGGTGGAACATTATGATGTTCTCATTCGATAGGTCTTTTTGCTTTTCTTTTTTGTATAGAGATGACTTGAAAAGATCGCTCAGTGCTCGACTGTCTGTAAAATTCTTTAAAATATAAATATACATGCAAGGATAAATAAATCCTTTGTTCAGTGTCTCTTATATTTAATAAGTCACATGTTATTCCGAGGCTACGAAGTCTCACCTAGCTCTCTAGAGACCTGGAAACTAGAATGCCGTTGAATTTACGAATTCAACGAGACTTACCTGTAAGTTGAAGTTGAATGAGAATTCTACAAATTCTAGTTTCCAGGTAAATAGGGAGTTAGGTGAGATATAGCGAGCGTGGGCGGCACAGTGAATCATTTTTCGAAGTAGTACAGTCTCATGTTTTTCCGGAAATAGGGTGCTGGGTAATGTGGTGGGTGGGCACCTAACTCCCTATTTACCTGGAAACTAGAATTTGTAGAATTCTCATTCAACTTCAACTTACAGGTAAGTCTCGTTGAATTCGTAAATTCATCCTGCTCACTACTATCAGATCAAAGGTTACACCAATTATAAACCATTATTGCCCCCGCAGGAGCGTAGCGACAAGGAGGCACTCATAGTTATTAGCATAGATATTGGACTGGAATCTCAAAACTTTGCGAATTGTTTTGTTGTTGTTGTCGCGTAAGCATATCCGTAGTTAGTCTCTTCCGTAAATGTTCGGTTTTTTCCGGGACGGTAGTATACATATTTTCATATTACATATTACAATTTTAGTTTTGATTTAGCTTTGAAAAGCTGAAGCGAGTGTTATAAATGTTATAAATCAAAACAGTGTATGATATAACACGAATTACAATATTACTTGTGCAAATCAAAACAAACAAAATGGCAGACTGGTTATGATGATGCTGAGCTGATTCATTGACTAGAAAAAGTGTTTTGTATGTCAAATTTTGTTTCTTGTCTTTGAAACTGAATACTAACTACTGTAATTTAGTCAGAAGTTCACTTCAGCAATGATTTCAATTCTTTTTCCAGAATCTTAAAAGAAATTTGCTTAAGTTTTCAAATGTACATTTGATATTTTTGTTCAAACTCTAATTTATTTTTGTCTGTCATTTTATTGATAACTACCTTTATTGTTTATAGGGCTTCTTGAGCTTTAAATACCATCATATGGTCGTAACTCGAGAAAGTCCTTCTTACCGGCAAAGTACAAAAAAGATGAATGTACGCATATGTAAAGTTGAATATCCAAACGTGGTTGATTTTTTCTTTTGGTCTTCAAAATAATTTACCTCACTTAGAGTGTTTTTACGTCTTTTCAGTGTGGTAAATCTTTTTCAAAAACCTGAAAAAAGTTTGTTTACTCGTTAAACTTTACATGCGCACGTTAAACTTTTTCATGCAGTTGTGATAGCCTAAATAACTTACGCTCCAGTGGTTTGGTGAAATAGCTCCAAATTCTGGCTTTCTAACTTAGGAGAGACCTTCCTGAAGGCATTTAACGGTGGTTAATAGACTAGGTACACAGACAGTCATACAGAAACACCATAAAGGGAAAGTATATCGCTAGCTATAAACTCAAAAAGTCTAGCTTCCTGAAGGCACGTCTCTTCATTGTCTGCGCTGCGATCAGCTTGGAGAAAAGATTGCATCATGAAAAAGGACTATGCACTTGAAAAGAAATTTAGGCGTGTCGTGGAATAGAAATTATGATTGACAGTTTGACCACGTGACCAGTAGGGTCACGTGGATATATAAATAGCGCGACATTTGTAATCGGCGCATTTTAACTTTTCTCGACTGTACGTCTGAATGAACCACAATGGCATTCCTTTACTTTTCTTTTGACCAACAACATAGAAGATTTTGCTTGAGAAGTGCAATCACAGCGTACGCTAGTAGAGCCCGGGCCTTAACTAGGATAAGTGAGTTTCTATTTCACCCAACTTAAGATGGTGCAAAACTTTTTGATAAATTTTATACGCAGTATCCTCTTGACTATTGTTTATTAGGCAAAGTATCAATAGAGAAATGTTGAAATATAGCAGCCAATGAAAAAAAAACAAGCTATTTCTGATTGGTTACCTTGTGGATATATTCACTGCGTATGTCCATATATTTTGCCTACAATCTAAGATGTCTGCGACATTATTAGAAAAGGTCTATTTAGTGAATAATAATCATGACATATATCGTTATAAGAAAGAAACTAGGAGAAAAAACAAACAAACAGGAGATGTGAAAATCAGTAAGATAATGATACCATAACTTTTTAAATATATTTTTGAGAGGGTTTTCCTAATTTTCCTTATATAATATAATTTCCTTATAATTTCCCAATCAATCAATCAATCAATCAATCAATCAATCAATCAATCAATAATTAAATCAATCAATTATTCCTGATTATTTTTTAATGTTTAATATTTAAAGCATTAAAGCTTTATAAGTGCATGACATGATCTTTATGTGGTGGCATTTAGTGAAAGCTATGACTAGTTATAGTTTACTTCAAGAGGGCCGAAACCTGAGAGTGTGCCAATAAAGCTCCAAAATTACAGGAGACTTACCAAATTTTTCTTTTCCTAGAATCTTGTAAAAAGGCACCCTGCAAAGGACTGATTTTGTTATATTTGTGTTTTTGTGACCGTAAGTCGCACTGTTGGAGGTGAGATAAAAAGTTTACATCGAGCTTTTTAAAAAATATCTTTCCAATGAGGTATTGTTAGCTACAATTGATTCTCTCTAATTCGATCCCATGGGATCAAAATCTCTCTTCGAATTAGAGAAAGATTCGAATTACAGAGAGTAATTTAAACCACTTTCCAGCTGAGGTGACCAAAATATTTTAGTTCAAATAACAGATTCGAATAATAGAGGTTCGAATTAGAGTGTGTTGACTTTATCTTGTTCCCTAAAGAGAAATGTTTTAAAAACAATTCTTTTGGCGCAAATTTTGGCATACAAGGAGCAAGAATTTTTCAAAAGATACCATCAGCTTGATAGAAACTAACTGGAAGGACAAAGAAATAGACATGACGTGAATTCAATTCCAAAAATAAGCTAAAAAGTCCGGGCAGACTGCCAAACTGTAATATCGATTCTTTTCCGGAGAAAATAAACTTTCAAGTCAAAATTGCAGACGATTAAAATTCGATTTATTACCTACTCTCTTTCCTTTAATAATTGGTCTTTTGAATCTTGTTTATCTTTCGGTTCGGATTTCCGGAGGCTGATCGAAGCAGACTTTAAATTTGGCATTTATGTGGGCAGCCATTGAAAGGTGATCAAATCCAAATTTAGATAATTTTGATAAATATGCTAAGCAGGAAATAACACCCTTTTTTTACTTCAACGTCATAAATACTTTTTCCTGCTCTGATCTCAGGAAAAACTAACTCAAAAAAACTTTTATTTGGTATTGTAGTATACCGGCTGGGCAAGGACCATACAATCCCCAGACTTCGGAAGCTGATAAAAAGGACAAAAGAGTTTGAGAAATTTAGATCAAGGTTACTTTGATAGCTTCCATCAAGAACACAACAAAAATTACAGGGAATACTTGTCGAGTCACTGTCCAAATTCCGTACGGCTTACCCCATCCAGATATCATTCACGATCAATTTGAATTTTAAAATAATGTATAGCATATACGAGTTTTTATTAGAATATACTTTATAAGAATATTCATGATAAAATTGGTCAAAAAATACAATGTTAAGAATACTACCATCATGGAATTCGGATACTTAACCTAAACATTGAAATTAATCCGTGACCTAAGGAATGCCAATTTTAGAGCACTTTACGCGTAAGTTACCAATTATCTGTAAGCTATGCTTGAAACCTTCACACTAAATTTGCGATGGGTTTGGATCTTAACCTAAGAAAACCTCAACAGTATTTTAGGATGAATTCCAAAAAGAATTGAGAATATCCTTGATGAAATGGAAAAATACAATTAAAAAAAAAAAAGCGAACAATAATCGGCAAAGAGGACTATCACCAAGTCCCAGAACATTTTAAAAGTAGAATATATAGAAAGATGGAGGAGGCTTTCCTGATACATTAATCCTCTGACCGAAATAATTTCGTTTAAATTTTTCCCCTTTTACTCAATTAAGTAAATCAAGAATATTAAGTAGAGAAAAAGCCGGACGAAGACGGGGTATTGACCTTGACGGATACGTTTCACTAGTTCGACACTTTATAATCAGACAACAAAACAGTCCAAATCCAGACGAAATGGAATCAGCCCGAAAGTATTTCTACTCCGACTACCTTTTTTTTTCTAAAAATAGTCTTACGATCTTTTATCATTTTCGAACTTCTTCTTTTGCCTGGCAGTGGCCAACTGACAAAAGACGACTTAGAAACTGAATATTTTGCTAAACATAGAAATGTGTTTTCTAATTGCGACTACAGTAAAGAACAAATTCATTTTAGATATAAGTCGTTTTTTATTAACAACCCTGTGTAAAAGACAGACAGGCTTACTGTGCAAAAATGCGGTTGGTACTGTTGTTTTTGTCGAAACACTAATTCTTTTTATCACTTGATGTCGGACAAAACTGTTTAGGAAAACTGGTGCAACCATCCAATGTACCGTTGGACTAGTATATGTCGGTCTCTGAAAACTTGACAACTGATGGGGGCGTGCCGCTGAAGCAAAAAAAGAACCCTGTCAGAAATCAGTTTAGTACAAAATAAACTGGAGAGGTTCAATATTCCTCTCTAGCTATCGGCTTTAAGCTCAATGGTCATGAGCCTTATAAGTAGTTCACAGCTTGATTGAGGTTGCAATGCATGTGCTATACTCCTTAAAACCACATACCCCTTAAACCTACAAAGTTGCACTTTGGGCTCTCTTAGCCACCAAACTTAATTCAATAATGTGTATAACTCACTTTTTTACAACCTCTTCGCAAAGTCGTAAAATTCGAAGTTACTCAAGATTTTATCAAAAATACCTTCAAAAATCAAGTTTTTCGGACCTAGAGATTACACAATCGAATTTAAGGTCATAAAACCTATACTTTTTAGGTACATAAAACCTATGCTTTTTTTTAGGTACCTATACTTATGGTTGGCATGAAAAAATCATTTTCTCCTTTATGGTTAGAGCCCAAATAAATCGTAAGACCCTCAAAGTTATATGTAGTTCAAAGCTCATTTAAGGTACTTTAATGGGATAAACTTTCGCGGGGATTAAATTTCGCGGTTGGACCTATCCGCGAAATTCAAAAATTTTGCGGGGACATAATTTCGCGGGTGGCACTATTGGGTGACAATATTTTCACGATTTTGTGACTTTTACTGTCAAATCATGCATGTTGATTGTTGAAATACACATTATTAGCGCCTCTTTGACGCCAGTAACCATTCAAAAAGTATTTATTTGACATTTTTTGAGTTTTGTTTAGAAATATTTCGCGGATGAGGCCCTTTCAAATTTCCATTGGGACTTAATTTCGCGGATTTTCGCGGATGACACCCAAATCCGCGAAATCCGCGAAATCTAATCTCCGCGAAAGTTTATCCCATTAAAGTAGTGGTCAGTAAAATCTGAAAAGCGACTTTCTCAAAGTACGGTGATGATATTGCATACCAAAATGTCACAAATTTGATGAAGATTTAGAAAAACATTAGTACCATATGTCAAAAATGAAGTCAATAAAAGTTGTGACCCTTCAAAACCGTTTTTTAACAAAAAACAGACGCAATTGCATTATCCTCGTGAAAAACTGAAAACTGGTTTCTACAAAACATCACTGCTAGGGAAGAACACCATAGACAGCGTACTTTTAACACAAAAAGTTCAGCCTCAAATTCGACTTGAGAGTACCTCTATTTTTTGTAGGTTTTAAGGAGTATCCACTGGTGGCACTGAGAAAATTGAAGTCGTTGTCTGACTAATTAAAAGTACGTTAAACTTTTTTTGCAACCAGTTCAATAAGCGGAAGCGCTAATGACCAATTAAAAAGCAAAGTCAATTCGAATCACATGCCAAATTTAACCATAGTCATTATAAAAAACCCCGGTCTGGCAATGTATTGTTTTAGCTTTTTGTTCAATTTTCTTTTGTTACAAACAAAAGACAAGTTGAGATTTGCATACTTTTTGATCACGTTACCAAAATCTCCTCTTGGGATTGGTCTATTTTCTAATCACATGATCAAAAAGTTTGCAAAATAAATCGATTTCGGTACGTAAGCTCCATCTTTTAACAATAAAAAGAGACAAAAGCCTTCCAGACCAGTATTTTTATAATGACTATGATTTAACCTTTGACCAAAAATATTTCAAAATTACGTAAGATTTGAAAGGGCGTTATCTCTGGCTCGTAAAATGAACTTTTCCTTCCTTTTATTTAAATGAAAATATCATCATATTAAATCGAGTCAATGCTAAGAACTGAGAATCACGTGTAAAAGAGCTCTGAATGATTCGATCCCAAGTAAAAGGGATACCAAGCAAGGCGAGAAATATACTTTCGTCGTTCAAAATTCTGGGAATCAGAACTTTATCTTGTCAACGTATTCACCCATGAACTTTTTTGATTTAGCACCACTAAAAAAATCGAAGGGTTAAAAATGCAGCTTTGATGCCATTTCCAACGAAAAAGTAAGCCCTTTTTTTTAACTTTAAGATTTTGTGATTTTGACCGAAATTACTATTTCTATTGTTTTCGAAGCGCACAGACATAAAAGTGTCCGAAGTTGCGAAGACTAGCCATTTTTCCCTAACTGTTCAAAAGGAAACTTTATTAAAAACGATTTCTGAATTGCCCTTCCAAATATGCTTTTCTGGTTCCAATGATTATGCCTAAGGCTCCCAGTTTTTTGCGCTCTACTTATGACATTATTGGACATATCATAACTCACACGAGCTTTCTGAGAGCCATTGAAACGGTTTCAGTTACAACAGCTCCTTTATAAGCGCTCATATCATGCTCTAGCTACGGTACACAAGATTGTGGGTTAAGCTCCAGTCGGTTGATGGCTAAGATAACAAAATTGTACTTGGCACCTTTCTGCTTGGTGGTCAGCAACTAAAGAAATGGGTGAAGGGTAAGTGGAGGAATCCAGGGAAATGGGTGGCGCCCTTCACTACCTCTGATAATAGGCAGCTAGAGAAAAGAAGAGAGCATTCGGGTCACCCTGAATTCGCAAATTTACTTACTACAACAGCTCTCAACTCCCAGTAAAACTTTATAGAGAGAGAAAATAAATATCCAAACAAACTAAAATCGGAAAAGATTTATCCAAGATAGGAGACACAGCAAGTTGCGCAACCAAATTCAAAACTTAAAGGCTTTTAAACGATTTCCGTTAAACTCAAAAATAATGAAAGTGGCGTGGGCCTTCGCAAAACAAATGGCGTAGGTTTGACCTATCATCGTTTTAATGGGCGTCCTGTGTGTCTTGACTTGAAAATGGTGTTTGTTTTTTAAACACTTCCGTTAGAATAGCAAACGTCTAGAGAAACAATATTGAAGGAAAGTCAGTCAAACAACTAGAACATATTTATGTACTAATGACTTGAAATTTTCACCAATGATACGAGACAATGGTAGAAGGCGATAATAAAAGCTACGAATCAGCCATGGTGATTTCTTCATTTGGGTCGAATGAAATAGACCCTTACTAGGGGGGGGGTCGGAATAAACGGGAAGGTTGGAATCTTCAAATCTTAATAAACGGGGGGAGAAAACCTTATTACGGGGGTTGGGAATTGTACGTCAAAATAAGGTAATTATCCCCTTAATTATCATAGACTAAGTTCTGGCTTTTTGGAGAAAAATAAGGGATTCTTCTTTTGACATCTGAGAATATTTTCAAAACTTAATAAACGAGGTGGGGGGTCCTAAGAAGATCTGAAGGGGTTAAAAAATACAAATTACAAATTTTACAAGTGGGGATTTTTATTAGTCACCTGGGAGTAAATTATTAAGAAATATAATAGTCGAACGTGCGCAACGCACTGGGCTCAACTTCAGTAGCTTCAAGTTATTTATAGGCCCAATTGTAGACCCCAAGATATTCATCAAGGGAAAAAGTGTGCCAAATTTAAGCCAAATCTGACAATTTTTGAAGTCTCCAGGCTGCCCCAAGGTCTTAGCCTCGTTTTGGCGAAATACTCGTCCCCAGGCCCCAAAAATCAAAAGTTTTGAAAAATGGAAAAAACATCCCCAGATATTCACCCAAGGAACAAGTGTGCAAAATCTCAGCCAAATCAAACAATTTTTGAAGTCTCCAGGCTGCCCTAAAGTTTTAGCCTCGTTTTGGCGAAAAACTCGTCTCCAGGCCCCAAAAATCAAAATTTTCAAAAAATGAAAAAATCACCCCCAGATGTTCACCCAAGGAACAAGTGTGCCAAATTTCAGCCAAATCAAAGCATTTTTGAAGTCTCCAGGCTGCCCTAAAGTTTTTGTGACAGACACACACACACACGCAAATTTTTTTCCGTACACGGACGGGAGTATCATCGACGGTCGGGAGTATCTCATCTTTGTTGTTTGGTTTTGTTGTTTGGAATTGCTTAGGTCAAGGTTGCTAGTAACGGCTTGTCACTGTGCCGGGTGCATACTCGGCGCCTTGGGCCCCGCAGGGTTGCTAGTAACGGCTCGAATTTCAGTCAGGTTAAAAAAGGGACAATTTTACCCATATCATAATAACATTACCCCCGTCTTTTTTGTCATTCTATAAGTATTTCCCAATTTTGTGTTCTGCTGTGCGAGTGTGCCTCAACGGATAGCGCGCTGGGTTTCTAATCAGAAACTCTTTCATTTGGTGGGTTCGAACCCCGGTCGGGTCGATATTTCAAGGTTTAAGATAAGTTTAAGATACTCCCGCCCGTCGATGATACTCCTGACCGTCAATATGAGATACTCCCGACCGTCGATGATACTCCCGACCGTCAAGATGAGATACTCCCGACCGTCGATGATACTCCCGTCCATGTACGGAAAAAAAATTTGCCACACAGACAGACAGACACACAGACATTGTCAGATTGTAGCTCAACAGAAGTTGAGAATTGTAAAGCGGGGGGGGGGGCAATTTCTCGCCGAAAAAAATTGATTTATAACAAGCTAGCCAATATAAATGCGAAAGGCAAATGTTGGCGGTAAATTATGTGAATTACAACTGAAACCAAACCTACCACAGGAAAAAATTTCCGATTTCCAAGGTTGGAAATTTCAAGCTTTCTTAGTTGTAAAAAAGATAAAATCCAATGGAAAATCCAACCTGAAAATGTGGGACATTCTCCAAGGTTGGAAATTTTGCATTTTCCATGGCTTGGAATTTAAAAAAAATCCAGGTTGAAAAAAGCCAAAATCCGAATTTAACAAGGTTGGAATTTTCGAAAATCCAAATGGAAAAGAAGCCAAAATCCAAAGTAAACAAACTTGGAATTTTCAAAAATCCAGGTTGAATAAAGCCAAAATCTAAGCCAAAAAGGTAGGAATTTTCAAAAATTCAGGTTGAAAAAAGCCAAAATCCAAGCTAAAAAAGGTTGGAATTTTCAAAAATTCAGGTTGAAAAAAGCCAAAATCCAAGCTAAAAAAGGTTGGAATTTTCAAAAATTCAGGTTGAAAAAAGCCAAAATCCAAAAAGTGAAAAAGAGATCTTAAACAAGCTTTTTGTTTTTGTGAACAGTCACTCGCTAGCCTAGGCTCGATGGCTCCCGGTCAATCTCTCGTTATTGTTCGCACAGATACGTGGTTGATCTTAGATCACTCACACAGCTCAGCAGGGCACTATTTGAAACTATGACACAAGTCACTACGATTGACCGAGGCCGCCCCGAAGAGACGCCTCACCTGACGGAAACTTACAACTTGACTGCTCACATTATATTTTGATATCTAGGTTAGCTATACATCAAAACAGTTTTGAGCGAAAAATCGCTTGTGGTTTTCTCAAAGGACATGCGCAAAAAATGCTTACAAAAATGTAATTTCCACATGGATTTTAAACGTTTTCCAAACTGTTTGGAGAAACACAAATTTCCAACCCAAAAAGTCTAGTTTTCCAGGGAAGAGTCTAAACTTCACAAAAATGTAATATCCACATGGATCTTTAACGTTTTCCAAACTGTTTGGGAGAAACACAAATTTCCAACCCAAAAAGTCTAGTTTTCCAAGAAAGGGTCTCAATCTTAGAAAAATATAATTTCCACATGGATTTTTAACGTTTTCCAAACTGTTTGGGAGAAACACAAATTTCCAACCCAAAAAGTCTAGTTTTTCAACCCGAGGTATCAAATTTACAAAAATATGTATTTTCACAATGATTTTTGACCTTTTTTCAATTCCCAAACTGTTTGGAAAATAAAAATTTCCCACCCAAAAAGTCATTGGAACCAGCCTTGGAAAATTGTCATTTCTACATGGGTTTTTTCACTTGATTTTTCAAGGGCATTGGTTTATTCTACAAAACCTATGGGTAATTTACGTTTTCCAAATCTGCTTAAGGCAATCGCTCAAATTTCCAACCTTCAATTATAAAACCAAAATTTCCAACCCAAAAATATTGAATTTCCAACCTTGGAAATCGAAAATTTTTTCCTGTATACATTGTGTCCAGAAAAAAGAGAACTGAATTTATTTAAATGAATATTCTCATAACTTTTTATGACCTTATTCAGAATATCCGATGTCAAAAGTTACCTTATATAACAGCGATCATGTGTGCCAAATTTTATCCAAAAAGACCAACTAGATCAATAGTTAAGGGGTGGTCTGGTACAAGAACAGCCTCCCTAGTTTTAAACCGCCCCTAAAATCCAAGTATGAATAGGGTTAAGGGATTTGATTAAAAAGCAATTTCTAAAGGCAATTTTTTGTTAAAAGTCCCTAAGGTATATTCACACTGAGAGTGTTTTTTCACTGACGGCTTGAGCTAACGGGATTAATGAAACATTTCATAAAACAATGAATACTAGTCAGTCACATAGCCATGCTCCGCACGGAAAAGGACTCCAATCTCTGTTTTTTTTCGGTTTTCAGCAGCTTAACCCTTACATCTCAGGTCATCGACCGATTTGTTTTTAATCGATTCCCAAACTGCTCATTTTGGGCATTGTATTTTGGGCCTAAAATCTACGTTTTAGCCTAAATCGAAAGTGCTCGAAAATCAATGATTAGAGCATATTCAGACCCAAGTTTATATCCCAAATTTACTTGTTTTTTAATTATCTTTCGAATAAGCCAAAAATCATTGTGGATGAAAAAAGATGGTTGCAGGTTAATTTTTTCTTTTCAGAAAAATATTGTAATTTGTTAAAGAAGAAAAAGAAAAATCGTTTGTATTTCGCACGTATTTTCTAATCCAATAGATACATGATCGAGGGCATGTTTTAGAGAACAAAAGAGCTAGGATAAGCGGATCAGGAAATACAAAAGATTTGCTGTGGGAAATGAAATTGTTTTTTCCAAAAGAAAACATAAACGTGTAACCATCTCTTTTCATCCACAACTTATATAAATAGTTTTGGCCTATTCACCGTTTTATCACATTTTTTGTTAAAATGGCCTTAACGTGTTTAAGTCATAAAAATGTTTTTTTCCGTAGCGTGGTGGGTCTACCAAAATTCGCGCAAAATGGGAGGCAATTTTAGAGGAAGGAAGGAACGCTAAAATTAGTTAACAAAGGCGTCTTTTGCTCCATTTTTATTTTGCCCCCCCCCCCCTCCCCCCAAGAAAATCGGCCGCTTGGGCGGGGCACTGCCACCACGCTACTGGTTTTGTTGGTAAAATGATAAATGTATAGAAAAGAAAATAATTTTTACTACTTTATGCTGATGCACGTGAAACGTTCAAGCGAAAGTAATAATTGCCTTTGTTTCTTTGGCGTAGGTTTCGAAGCAACTGGAAATGTTGTAACAATGCACTTAAATTAACAAACGGTTCAAAATCCGGGGGGGGGGGCTCTTGATTTCTAAACGACGGCATGTGCCACCAAAAAAATGACTTTCAGAATCGGACCCTTACAGTGCAGCCCTTGAGCAGTGAAAAGGAACCCTTACAGTACATTTTACCGAACGTTTCTGACCCTTACAGTGTAGTTTCATTTCATAACTTATTTTGCTGAAGCCACCTGAAAACAAGCCTGAGAAGTCGACACAACGTGCAAAACAAATCAGAATGGGTTTGAGTCAAAACTATAAAGATACGTCAGCTTTTACTGTCAGACTTGTAATTCAACAGTCCCTAAACACACCCTTACAATGTATCCAGCTAAAAGAAGTGCACTCTATCAAAAGTACATCCTTACAGTGCATTTCGAGGGTCTCAAACCTACCCTTGAGGGCGGCACATGCCGTGGGTCGGATCATATGAGTAAGTAAGTCAGTAAGTTTGCGACCGCAGTCGAGGGCGACCCGAAGGCTCCCTTTTCTCTAGCTGTCTACCCGAAGGTAGGGGAGGGCGCCACGTCTTTCCCTGGATTTACCTACTAACCCTTGATCCGTCTTTTTAATTGCTGAGCATCAAGCAGAGAGGCATCAAGTACCATTTTGGGAATCTTTGGTATGACCTGGCTGGGAATCGAACCCACAACCTTTGACATCGTAGCTGATATAGAACAGCTGACTGTTCAATAGTTTATTTTCTCACACATTATCAGTGAGATAACTCCAAAATTCAATCTACCACCTTATTCAATATATTCAATCAATACCAGCGGGAAAAACAGGAAATAATAATCACCTAATTATTCGAAACACAGGACGTACCTTTTCAATTTATGTTAGATCACCTTTTTAAATCTAATGATCACAAAAATATGGCGGCAAGGAATGAGATGCATTCAACAACCTTCATAAATCAACTGGTCCAATTACCCTTGATTTGATTGTAAAGCCAACCTCAATAGTCTATTTAAAAAGTCTCTCCTCCTACCAACGAAATCAGGAAGGGGGCAATTATTTAGTTACGTGTTCATAGGGCTGATTTCTCCGAGAATAGTTTTTAAAGAGTGAGTGAGCGAAAAACTCCTTGATGGCTTCCCATCTACGACTAGATATTTCCGCTGCAATAATGAGAAGACGAAAAATGACGTTTTTATATCTCTGCTGGTCTATCTACATTCACAGTTGACAGAGTGGAAAATACAGTTAAATCTTCAATGAAAAACATCAAAAGATGGTCAAATTTATCAAAACTTTATCGTACTTTATTTCGGACCGTCGGACGACAACTCTCAGCAGCCAAGACACGAAAGAATCTACGATTTTACAATTCTTGAATGCATCATCGACTGGAGATAATTTATCATTCCCATAGACTGCTCACATCCCTGAATAAGTTTTGATTACGCGATGGGATGGGGATGAGACTCAAAAAACACCCACCCGCTAATGTGAATTTTATTTGATTTTTTCTCACTGAAAGGGAACACAAGGATTTCGAAATTGCGTCCGCAGTACGTATGTATAGGTAAACAGGATTAAAAGTATAACTCATTTTTGTTCGTTACAAAGATAAAATTAATGATCTAATTAATTTGTTCACACACTAAAGTACGTAACACATGAAAGTTTAAGTCGATAAAAACTACTTAGCAAATTAAAAGATTCTTATCACATCACGTCGACGTTTCGCATTTTATCTCTTGAATTACCCAGTACCTCGACCATCACTTTTCACTCCACAATAAACAGGTGACAGTGGCTTACTACTAAAGATAGGTCAGCTTTTACTGTCAGACTTGCAATTCAGCATTCCCCTAACACACCCTTACAGTGCATTTCGAGGATCTTGAAGAACCTACCCTTAAAGGCGGCACATACCATGGTTCAAACCACACGAATCCCCCCCCCCGGAAGCCCCCTTCGGGCTTGAAACTCAACATGACATCATATCATAGACTGGAGTCGTTTATAATCCGTGTTATAATATAACTTCACTTATATATCGTAATAAAAGGTATATTGGGCTTTTTCAGAAAAATATTTTACCCCCACTGTTGAGGATAGTGATTTTTCAAAGTATCGAACCCCCTGGATATACTACATTATTAGTAAAAAGACCCCCTCGATATCCACTCTTAAAAATTTGCTCAAGCCCCTGGATATCCGCTCCCTTGTAGATATATAACCCCCTGGATATCCACTTTTGATTAAAAATCGTTAACACCCTGGATATCCGATATCCTCAATAGGGGGGGGGGGGGCACGGACTATTTCTGGAAAAGCCCATTGTTATAATAATTTTTATTAATTGTTTGAATAATCTCATTCGGTTTGTGTCACTACACCATCTGTCCCACTCTTTTTTGAATCTAGTAGTACCATCAAGGTACCGTACGCGTTAGGACGATTTACCACTGCTGAAAGCTTATCTGTTCTACTGGTTTATCTGATGTCATTGCTCGACATTAATTTTGTTTATTTATTTGTTTGTTTGTTTGTTTACCTCATCATAAAGTTTTATCAGTTTTATCTTTAAAATGACGTTCTATTAATTGACTATGATAGAAATGATAATATCTAAAGGTTTCGTTACCTTAAAGACCTGGACACTTGACCACTTTATAGTCATAGATTGAACCAAGTCGAACTTTACCTCCCTGATAAGAGCCAAGGCTTTTTTACATTTGTTTGTTGGTGGTTAGTTACATATATACAGTTTAGGTCAATAATTTTGTCTTGTTTATTGTTTCCGTGACAACGATTGTGTGATTAAATAACACGATTTCAACCACCTTTAAATAGATTTCGATATTTCCTTTGTGAGAACCTATTTATCAAAATAATGGCGCAATTGTCTACACGCTGACCAATATAGGTCAACAGTGAAGAAAACAAAGATGCAATCAATTCTCCCTAAAATCGAGCGTCAAGGGTGGGCTTGATTAATCAAGTTATGGAAAGCTCAAATGAAATTTCTTGGCAAAATGATACTTAAGATTAATGAGGGAGCTAGGGTGGGAGAGAGTAGAAAGAAGAGGAGGGGAACTGGATAAGGAAAGTAAGAGAGGAAGGAATCGAGAAGATACAAAATCTAATCGAAAATGGAAACAGGAAGACGCATTCATCCTAACGAACAAAGTCCATTGTTTTCATATTTTTACATTAGGACTACGCATCAATTTCCGACAGCCTTAAAAACTATACAGGAACCATAAAAATAATTTTGCTTTTTTTAATATTTCCTTTTTGTTTACATCAGCTGACTGCCATCTCATGGAACTTGTTTCAGAAAAATCAGAAATCCCTTGCCTTAACTATAGACAGGAATTAAATTAAGTTCGGAGCGGAGTTGTAGATATCAACACAGGGAAAACAGAAAAATTATTTCTAGGAAAATCTAAAAAAATGACAAAGAAAGTGACATACCTTAAAGGAAGAAATTTTGGCGGAAAGAAAATTTGGCGGATTTACCAAGTTCCCGCCAAAATTTATTTTTTCCTCCATCCGCCAAATTAAATTCCCGCCAAATTTGATTCAGTTCACACATGTTCCCCAAATTCGTGCTATTTCAAGCCTTAAAACAGGTTTTTTTGCTTATTTAAGAACGCTTTGGCCAAAAATATCCTGCAACCGCCAATAATTTCCATGTCATCTTGCAAGCTTAAGATTTTTATGCGTAGGACAAGTTCCAACTGTATTCGACACTGGAGGGTTATACTCAAGATAATTGACTAAACTAAGAGTATGTTGTAGGTTCGCTAAGCCGGCAGGAAGATAGATGATCTTGTGAAGATGTAAAAATGAATAGCAGCTTGCGTCTACTTGCTTAATGATGATGTATAGGGCACGTCAGTGACCGTGGGGATAAAAGTTACATAACTATATTACAAAGCGTGTCAGCATGTCAACCGTTAATTCATTTTAAATGATTCCCGCTAACGTGACAGTTGCGTGATGAAGCGATCACGGTTTCAAAACGTCTAAGTATCTTCGCATTTCTTGATTTACTATTTCAGTACAAGGCAAGCAATCACTTTATTTAAGTATTTCTGTGGTGTCTCTCTCTTCATTGTCACAGTAAAAGGCCCGCCTGGGGGAAATTAATTTCTTTTAATATTGTGAACGAGAGTCCTTTATTTAATACTTTTCGAAAATAAAGAGACTATGTATACTGACATGTTTTCAAGTTCGTCCACTTGGCTACAATCACTTAGGTCACCACGAACTCCGAGGTGTTTCACTGGTTAAAAGATGTAGCATTTTCAGCTTGGCCAGTTATAAGTCATTACTCAAATAATATTGGACAGACTAAATGCGCGAATGAGCAGAGTTAATTCTAGCTAATTCGAGCTCCAACGAGAAGTCTTATTTGATCGAATTACAGGGGGTTTCGAATTATAGAAATTTCTTACGAGGGTTTCCTATCCTGAGTATGAGTTTTCAAAGAACATCAACCTCTGAATGAAGAAGTTTTATCGCACAGAAACCTTCAAGTGCAATACACCTTTTCAACCGTAGCCGTCAATTGCCGCTTGGACATTTTTTTGTCCACTTTATCCCACTAAAACCGTCCCAGTTCTTTTTTTGCAACTATAGGCAATAGAAAAATAAAATGTGTCAAAAAAGGATTGGATCGAGTTTAGGGGGATAATCAAGTAATTAAGTGGCACGCGCGTGACCGTGCGACTACGGTCGAAAGGGTGTATCGAAATGAGTTTCTTTCAAAAAGATTTTCTACATGATTCCTAAATGTATAACAGTATAACATTACTAAACTATTAATTATTGAATTATAGTAATGTTTCTTCAATGGGATCGAGATAATAGACAGATCTTTATGTTATGATTCTCTATCACTGACTTAAAAAGCATTTTTTGAGTTGTGTTTTCAACGACGCAAATAAATACATCAATTTTTGAACTTAATTCAAGATCTTGGATTGTCGTCATGGTTACTTTTCTTAGCGTTGATTGCACGCTGAATAGAATCTTGATTGGTCGGCACAGGTCGGAATATAATTTAAATATGTGCTTTCCACGGTAAGGGTTTCCCTCTGACAGAGGGTGAGATTGTTCGAATTCGAGTCCACTATTTTTTAATGACGATGACAAAAATAGAACGACAAAAAACACCTGAAGACGTGAAACAGTGCACCGAAAGCTCTGCAAACAAGGCTAATTTGTCATTGACTCAAAATATCTAACTTTTGTTTATAACAACAACCTTCCGGCGAAGACGAATAAAAATAAAATGTCTTTCAATTAAAAAAGAAATAAATGACAAATTATTTGGAAATCAAGACCACAGATCAATTTCCGATGGCCCAGGAACCATAAAACTATTGCGACAATTGTGATACTCAATAATAATGACGGGGAATATCCATGCAGGATTACATTACTTCTTTGCTATTTCTGCTCAACTAAAAGACACTCAAGTAGCACACCCATTTAGCTATCATCTTAAAGCGTGAAAAGAAAAACGCTAATCATCTGTTGCACATATAGCCTATCACGGCCTTTATATGCGCAATAATGTCTATACCACTTTTTCTAGTGTTTAAAACACATTTGACTTTTTTACCCCCACTAAACTCATGTACGGGGAAATCGAATTTCCGTCAAAAGATTTGAAAAAATTTTCCAAAAACGATCGAAGTTAAATTTAAAAATAGTAGGGGGCAAGCCTGGGGTTCCGTGACATCGTTTCTACGACCTAACCATTTTTAGTCTATTTCAAAGAACAGTACCGGGTGCGCCACAAAAAAGTTTCTCTCTTTAAAACTAATTTTCTCAAAATTTAGAAATTTTAAAAGAACCGTTCCTATTCCATTGGAAAGAACAGAGATAAACTTAAATTTTGATGGGTCATTTATTAAATTTGATTCATTAGATCAAAAGTTATGCTCAAATAAATAAAAAAGTTACTTTCTGAAAGTGCTCAAAACCGTTAAAAATCAACCTATCAAATTTTAAACAGAAGCATAATTACTTGATGCATCAGTATTTTCGTTTCGCAGTCAAAAAATGTTAATTAGCTGTATAAATGGCCTTTTGTTATATAAAGGATGGTTGAATTTCAATAAAAGGCAGAAACTTCGTCGAAAAAGGCCAAAAATTCATAAAATTACCCCAAACATAGGTTCCGAGGTACATCCAGCCTTACATAGACTTTATCCAATCTAAAACCAAAAATCTGAGGAAAATTTCGGTAAAAGTAAATTAAAGTGATTTTGATGAAGATTGTAAAACCCTTCTCACCTTTTAGTTTCAAGATTTATGTGTTTAATTACTGAAAAATGCATTTAATCATGTAAAGGCTATTGCAATTGCCAATTTTAAAGTAAAAATTTGATAGGTCGATTTTCAACGTTTTCGAGCACTTTCTGAAATTAACTTTTTCATTCAATCGAGCATAACTTTTGATCTAATGAATCGAATTTAATAAATGACCCATCAAAATTTAAGTTTATTTTTCTTCTTTTCAATGAAATTAAAATGGTTCTTTTAAAATTTTTAGATTTCTATAAAATTAGTTTTAAAGAGAGAAACTTTTTTGTGGCGCACCCGGTATATTACAAGATATTTTTGAGAGGAAGGACGCGGATTAGGCCCGGGAAAACTTTTTATGACCAAAATAGTGACGCCATAGGCAAAAATAAGTGGTAGAGAAATAGCTGATTTTCTAAAGTCAAAATAAAACGAAAATGATTGGTACCATCTGAAAGAGTATGAAATTCTGGGCAAAAAATTGTAGCACAACAACTCTACTCTGACTAAAACACACAAAGAAATACAGCCGCTTTAAGACCAAATAACTGTAAGCTCTACTGCGATTTGACGTCAAAATCTTGTCCTGGTCATTCTGACGTCAGTATGTTTTTTGAACTTGACAAATGACCCCATTTTCTTTATCTACTTTTCACACTGAATCCGCTGGTAGCCTCAGATATTTGATTTTCAGACTTCGAAAAAAAACGTTAGTAAAGTGACCCTTGATAAGTTCTATCGATTAACTAAAAATCGATTCACTTGAAAACTGCAGGCGATTCGAGGGGCAAATTTTTTTTGTAAATTCTACACCCTATTAAGAGCATAATATCAAAAATTTGCCCTGATCTAAGGGGTGCCCTACGAAAACTATTTTTAAAGCCTTTTCTGAATCTCGGACGCTGGTCTACATAATGATGCAAATTTTTATATGCCCAATATTGATGGAAAAAATCAGGAAAAGCTAAAGAAAGAATTTCACACAAAAATACCCTTACAAATAATTTCGCCACTTTTTCGGCCAAAATTTGCCAAAATTATTTTTTTCTAAAATCGGGCTCTATCAGATTTTTAAAAAAATACCAGTTGTGTTCAGTGTGCAAAAAAAAAACAGCTTCAGCCACTTTTTAGAGAACCTTGCCCTTTATCTTTATGCAAAAAATCAGAAAAGCAAATGATGCAATATCACATAAGGTCCAAAAATCCACTTTTTGGTCAAAATTTAAAAAATCCGAGAAAAATAATGGGCCAATCCGAGAAAAGCTAGTAAAATCATCATCATCATCATTGCTCAACCGCAGTCGAGACTAAGCTGGTAACAGACGGACGGACGGAAGGACAAACAAAGGTTAAATTAAAGGACCTCCAAAGTAGGTTCAAATATATTATTAGTGTACGTACCCGGTTTTGGGAAACTTGCTTTGCCAGTCAAGAATTAAAAACACTTTTTTTTGCTTTTTCTCAAGCTTACACAATTAAAGCCTGTCTCAAAAGTATGTGACACTTTACAGTATGTGGCCCCCAAAAAGTCGATCAAATTTAAAATTTCTCTGAAATCTAGAGGAAAAGAGGTTTTACAAAACTTTTTGCTGCATGCAAAACTTTAACATCTTTATTTTCTTTGCCGAAAGTTCTTTTTCAAAATTTTCAATTTCAATAATATTTTTCAATCAATTAAAGATAGGTAGCTTTTTTTCTAATGGCCTCGGAGGTTTACAATTTTAGCGAATTCTCGAGATATCTTTAAAATATGAATACAAAAATTTGACCATAATTTGGAAATGTGATTTAGAGGGTTTGGGCATAAATTTGTTTGATAAAATTTTAACAGTATGAATTGTCCAGGGGTATTGAAAAAATGCCAAAAAATTGCAATGTCGAGGGGTGATTTTTTGTGTCCACGGGGTTGATTTGATGTTTGTCCAGGGGTATAACCCGTGTCCAGGGGGTCAAAAATCAAAATGTCCAGGGGTAAATCATGAAAAAAATAATATATCCTCCACCCCCCATGAACGGATTTTTTCTGGAAGAGCCCAATTTGCCGTTTTTGCTGATTCAGCAAAGATTTTTTGCTGTTTCTCATATTTAGAATTCTCGGTTTTATCAATGCTGATTCTAGGGCCCCAAAATACTGGTTGACCTTTAAGATGCTATATCTTTTACCCAGCATCTTCTAAAGTCACATAACAGATGTATCTGCATTTTCTGAACGGCCTTAGGTGTAGAAAGTTTCCTTTATCCCATTTTCATAACTTATTTTAAATATCCAAGGAGCTAGAGTGAGTTAGATGCAATTTTCATCTAATAGACAATATCGGCTTAACGTGAAAACTCAGATTTGATCCCCGAATATTGCCCACAGTGCTTTGCGCGGAAAAAAATTCACGGTGAAACTTTTTCCGCACAAAGCACTGTGGGCAATATTCGGGGATCAAATCTGAGTTTTCACGTTAAGCCGATATCGTCTATTTTGGTGTGTTGAAATATTTCCTTCAGACGCAAAATATGTTATTTTGAATCCGTCTTAAACCATCAAAGACATGCTCATTTTTAAGTATGACCATCATTCTTTCAAAATAAACAAAAATCGTTTAATTCTGATAAATCTACAGGTCAGAATTCTCATCTTAATGACGGTCTACATTTTGGGGGCCATATACTTCGTATTTGTTTGACCTTTTCTCATTACCCATTCATACTATGTTAGAAAGTTATACACCGTTGGAAAGATATTTCCAAAGAGAATAATCTAAAGGATAAAAGATTTTGAAAAAAAGGTGAAGCCCTGTGTATTTCTAATAAGCACCGCTCTTTGGGAGAAAGCGTTTTTTTCAAGTTTTCTTTTTAGGTGCGACGAGAGAGGAGAGGTGATTTGGTAACGGCTTTGTCTTTTCTGCATGGTGTAGGTCTCGGCAACAATTTAATGTGATATGATGAATTGAGTTAAAAGAATTAGTTGAGAAATTCTGAAAATAATGTCACGACATCTTGAAATAGATTCCAAATTTCCATCCCCGTAGCTGCCCATCGAGTTGTTTTGATAAGACACTTGCGTTCATCAAAAATGCGGGAGAGTAAATACGAGAAAACAACATTGCTCTGCATTAAAAACTTTTCGTGGTCTCGTTTAAGGGCTACATACACTGCACAATATATTGTCATGCAATATATTGATAACATAATGCTGAATGCCGGCAATATATTGAAAAGGTTCCACAATATATTGTCAGATCAATTTGCAATATTCCAACAATATAGGGAGAAGATTCTTTACAGAAAGAAAATTCCTTTTTATAATAAAGTACCTGCTATTTAAGTACACTACGGTCCGCAAACCATATTGTCAGATATTGTTCATCAATATATTGTGTAGTGTATGTAGCCCTTAATACAAGAAACGAAGGGGAGTTTCAATGTACAGGTTTTTTTATTATGAGCAAAACGAAGCCTTCGGTGGCCGAAATTTTAAGAACAAGTTGAGAACATATTTAAGGGTTGTCAAGCTCTAAAATTCCCTCCGATTTTTTAAGAAAATTTACCAAAATACTCACAAAGTGGTGAAATGAAGAACATTTGAAGTCTTCCAAAATTTTGGATGGTTTTGTAAGAATGCGTATAGAAGAGCTAAATGTCTTATCGCGGGGGCGCCAAAATCCCAACTTTCGAAAATTGGATCCCCATGCTACTGATAAAGGTTAGTGAAAATATCGATGAGAGATGAGTTTCTAGATTTTGTGTAATTCTGGTTAAGCATTAAACCTAGACTCTCTACTTTTGCAGCTTCCTCAAGAATGGGGAAAAAGTTACATGACTATATTACAAAGTGTGTCATGGCTTTAGGTCATCCATTATCTTTCTACTTTAAATGATTTCCGCTAAGCGTGACAGTTGCGTGATTAAGCGATCACGGTTGCAATACTTTCAAGTATTTTCGCATTTCCTGATTTATCATTTCAATACAAAGCAAGCAAATGGGTTGTTTTACTCTAGTTCTTGGATGTTCAATAAGTAGCAGTGCTCCCCTTCAAAAAGAAAACCACACCCCTCCCCAAAAATAATTTTTAACGAAAATAATGAAATAGGGCACCGAAATATTACTTCAAACGTGGCTAATTTGTTCTTAATGTCTTCAAACATTTCAAGTTTTGTTGATGACAGGACAGGAACCTTCCGGTAACGATAAACAAACACAGTTAAAAAAAAGGATAACAAATCAAATCCAAATCAAGACAAGAGATCAATTTCCGATAACCAAAGGAACCATATTTTGTAATACTCTAATTTGAGTATAATCATGATGTCAAATATTCATGCAGAATTGCACACTCCTTCACTCAAATACAATCTAAAACGGTAACAAGTATTATTATATACCGGTTAACTTTTTTCATCTACAATAATTATCCATGTTTCTCACGACGGGACGGTGAGAGTCGGGTAGGTGCGAACCAGTGCTCTTAACTCTCGACCGTTAGAGAGACTAGATTTAAGGGAAAAAGTGAACCGTAGGGAGACGTTTTGACAGATAAGTTTGATTACACGCGTGGTTGTTTAAAATTATACAATTGACTTATCATTTTTATGTTTTCGGCTGTTATAGTGACCCATACAGTATGCCAAAATGGAAAAATTGCTCGTCGCATGACCACTCTCTGTTTTGTTTACTCCTTTGTTTGTTTTTTCGTGCAAATTACATGAGATCAAAGCAAAAGCTACGCAAAAATCTAAATCGAAATCCGTGTATTCACGCAATCACGCACTTTTTTTCTATATTCACGCATTCGCGATAATTTTTTTTCGAAATT